>NW_027223329.1:10038668-10511168 GCF_030449975.1 Polyergus mexicanus
AAGTTTGCAATCAATATTTAAAATTATTATACTTAAATGCTTTTATGTACGTTTAAAAAATTTAATTCTCAATAAAAAAATAATTTATTTTAATATTGTTATCTTTATGTATAATTGCATTTTACGCATTATAATTGTCTATTCACAAATGCTCTTTCGCTTTGTATCAAAATTTTCATAATTATAGATTGTTCTTGTTTTATATATATTAAAACACAAAATATTCCCCCCACGTGATAAAAAGTTTTTAACTTTTAAGGATTAAGCTTTCACTGGATTATGTCAGTAGCACTCACCTTTTTCTTCAGCATGTTAAAATTATCTATGATCACTCCAATAAAAAGATTGAGCGTGAAGAATGAACCGCAGACGATGAATATAACGAAATAAAGATAGGCGTATAAATTCGCCTCTCGCTGCGGTTGCAGATCCACTCCTCTCGCGTCTACGGCATCCTCCATCACCTCCATCCATCCCTCGAAAGTCGCCACTTGAAACAACGCCAGGTAAGCGATGCCAACATGATCGAAAGTGATCTTGCTGTTCTCCCAAGAGTAGTTTTTGCTGAAACACTCCTCCTTGGTATTCACTATCTAGAAACAAAATAATTATGTAATTACCAGTTTTAAAATTAATAAATAGATTGTTGTTTGCAAAATATCTTTTATTAATATTATATACATATAAATATTAAATAAAAACAATAATTTTATTGCACTATCTCCTTACGCTGTTCTCTTTATCGATATTCAGATCAGACTGATTGATCTACTTACCGAGATGTCCAGCATTTCCCCGTATTCATCGACACATTTGAAAAACTTGCCGCCAAAGAATTGAACGCCCATTATCGAGAATATAAGCCAGAACACGAGACAGACGAGGAGCACGTTGAATATACTGGGTATTGCATACATCAACGCGTTCACTACGATCTGAGAATCGGGAAGAAAAGATCTTCTCAGTGATATGCGCAAATGCAATTCGTGTGTATTATGTGCCGACTTCACATGAGTTTTTTTAGCCTGTTCTCGATATTTACCCTCATGCCTTGCCATCTCGAGATCGCCCGCAGCGGCCTCAGGGCACGTAGTGTTCTTAGCGATCGTAATACTTTGAGGTTCTCATTTTCTTCTATCAAAAGACTAAACATGGATACCTGTTCAGAAAAAAATACAATTTAATCTCAATATTGCTCATCTAACTTCTATAAAGAGACTCATGCAAAGGAATATATGTCGATTTTTTTCTAATTTATAATTAAAGCTAATACAACAAAATTATTTTGAATAAATAAAATTTTAAAATATGTATTTATGTTTGGCGCATTTTTGTAACAGTTACAATACTTGAAGAAGGTGATAAGAAGTAAGAGCAGAAAATATCACGTATTTCTAAATAATAATCTAATAATTGTCATAATTGCATGAGCTTTTTAAGAAGTCTATCGATTATGTGTAAAGGTACATGTATAAAAAAGTAAAATTAACTTTTTTATCTGTATATATATATATTTTCGATTTTTATTTTCAATAAATTTTTGTATATATGTTGCGTATAATTAGATTACGGGTAAATGTAATTGGATATCTTATGCAAAGAATTATAAACAATAAGCTGTGCAGAAAATTAGATTTGCAAGCTACATCGATTAAGCAAGATTGACACTACATATGCATGAAAAAATAGGGTGTTTATACATTTTAGATTCCATTTGTGAAAATATATGCAAATAATTTCAATATATCTTCTGGCATATTAGATATTAAGAAATTTCATAGAGTTTATATGACATTGAACAATTTTTCATTCTACTTTTAATAAATGATAAAAATCAATTATATATCTTTTACTAAAGTATCATGTAAATATTGGAAGAAATATGTAAGTGTTATGTAAATTTTAAATAAAAATGTGTAAAAGTTTTAAGTGCAATTTTAGAAAATGGAAACAATGCGATTTGTCAGAAACCAGAAAATATCGTATTATTTTTTAACAATATATTTTTCTTTCTTTTTTCTACCAATTTATTAGATATCCCTTTCGTGCATGAACAACTTGAATTAATAATTTTTAACTCACCTGCTAATCTGTATATAATTAAAAACAATATACCTATATAAAATATGCATTTATACAAATGATATTTTTAATTGACATAAACGGATATTGAGACATTAACTTTCAACGTACCTGAATCCACGGGGCCACACATAAAACATATAAAGACAAGGAACACGGAAACAATGTTCAAACAATTATCACGCATATTTCATTCAATGTATGCTCTCAATTATTTTCGTTTTATCCTATATACAAAGTGAACCATCTCAGTTTACGATATAAAATAATTGTTACAATTTTCATTGCAAACGCAAGGTCTCAAAAAATTGAATTAAGAAAAAACTTATCAAGCTTTTAATCATCGCTGTAAGTCTTTGAAAAGGATATCTCTCTCTATATTAATTATTCTATGTGCCATTCAATGGCATATAAAATAAATATTTCTCGTTAGCAATTAAAATTGTAAAAGCTATTTATTCAATAAAATTAGGTGGCTCACTCTCTCTGAATACAAATACATCTGATGGAGAACAAGCAAGGAAATTGACAAAACAACTCATGCTACAGTGATATACGCGCGCGCTTATACACGCAGCGTTTTTGCATTTTATTTGGATTAAACGCGAAGATTCTGATCGTACTTACGAAAACGATTATAAAATCCAGGATTGTCCAGAAACTGGTGAAGTATTTACAGAAGCCTAGGGCTAGCCATTTCAAGAGCATTTCGATGCTGAAAAGTGCGCAGAAGCCAAGATTGGTCCAGTAGAGAAGCTTCTTTAAAAAAGGATTGTCATCCAAGTAGATATCCTCGAAGCACAGCGTTATGGAAGATGCAAAAATGAAAACTAGTATCATCCATTCGAAAACAGGTGTGTCCACCACTGACAGAACGGCTGTACGAACTTCTATCCACTTCTTGCCGATATCAGTAGCAAGGCAATGATTAATACAGCTACATCTAAACATAATCGTACGTATATCGAACATTATCTAATTGTAATTGAAACATTTAGAAAAATCGCATATATGTAAACAAATTAGCAAATTAGTAAATTGTAGGTTCGTGTCTTCGTAGGTATTAAAATATGACTCTCAACGTGATTTTCAAGTTTATTATAAATAAATAATTTTAGTGTTTTTAAATAAATTTTAAGTCAACGTGAATAAAGAAGAAAGTAGAGAAGAGAAATATTTTTTACTTTTGATAAAAGTGCTGGGGAAAGCAATCGAGCGGCTCCCTCCGCTCCTTATTTCTCCCAAATCCCGGGAACGAGCCCATCCCGTCGATATATCTCCCTTTACTGTCTCTTCTACCTCCAACTGTGAGTTCATCCACGTAACTTACGAGGGCGTGCCATGGACGTTTCTCCATGTCATCGTTCCGTGCAGGTGGCTTTTCTTCTGGCAACATAACCGCTTCTTCATCCGTCTTGTTAGTGTCTTTGAGCACGTCCAGTTCTATACTCTCCTCGGGATTGGTCTCGTTACTGTTGTCCTTCTCGGTCAACCTCTTGTTTTCCTTAACTGTCTCTTGGCTGCTCTGGCTGTAGGTAGTGAGAGTGGCCTGACGATAGATCGGATCATATGTGAAGACCGGCTGATTAAGACTCTCCTGATACGACCTATTATAAATATTGTCTTTGGGAAGGCTCAGCACGGTCTCCTGGATCGCGTATTTCTCCCTATCCGACTTGTCCATCACCTCGCGCACGATCTGTTCCAGCCGAATGTTTTTCTCATTCTCGGAATTCTCCTTGCGATACTTTTGCTTGCGTACGATTGACCGTATACGATCAAACGATCGCGCGAGCTTCGACTCTTCACCAACCTCCTCCTTCTTCTGCTTCAGCTCCTCGGAATTAAAACTGTTGAGCAACAACGCCAAGAAGAGGTTGAGGACCATGAAATTGCCCATTACCAGAGCTGGCAGGAAGATGGCAAAGCACGTGCCTGGCCCGTCGTCCCTCTCCGCGCGCATACAATCCCACAGTGGCTCGATCCATTCGCCGCATAGGATACGGAATATCATCATAAACGAATGGAAGAAATCGTTGAAGTTCCAGCGTGGCACTGGGTCTGGATAAAACTTATCCAGAGTGTAGTCTTTACTAAACAATTGCATGCCGATCACAGCAAATATGTAGATCACGATCACCAGGACGAAGGTCAGATTACCGAGCGCGCCAATCGTCGAAATGATGATACTGAGAAGAACCTTCATGGTCGTCCAAGACTGCGCAAGCTTCAGAACGCGTAGTAGCCTGAGACCACGTATCACTGACAAACCGTCCACCAACTCGAATGTTAAATCGATAAGCGACGCGGAGACGATGATCAAATCAAAGTTGTTCCAGCCGTTGTTGAAGAAATCCTTGCTTAGCGCCAAGAGTTTTAGAAAGCATTCGAATGTGAAGATGCTGGTGAACACTTTGTTGCCAATGTTGAGCGCTTGCCGTATCGACTCGCTCATGCCATGATGCTCCATCGCCAGAAAACCGGTGTTTAGGACGATGCAAAGGGTGATGGTTAGCTCGAACAAGGGATCTCTCACCACCTTGATATGATTCATTTTAATCATATGGTTACGAGAAGATGCTCTTTAAATTCATGTGCATGATTTCCCTTTGTGTAATTAAAGTTAAAAAAGATTAAAGGGAGATCATTATTTTATACGTTTCTTTAAATTTTAATATGACAGAAATGAATTCTAATACGATTACATGACATTAAAAATCGTTTCATGAAAACGCAGAACAGTTAAATTTGTTCCGTGGTAATTGGTGGCCATTTATTAGAATTTATCACAACAGATGCAAATTTCCCCGGGATAGAAATCTTAAAAATAGCAGATATCAGTAATTTACCTTATACAGACCGTTCTGAAATCGTAGCCATCCTTCGTAATCTACGCAGCATTGAATACATTTATCGCAGTTTCTATCTGGAAGATCATCTGTAAGAATATATCATATATCTATGTTAATTCATCTGCAATGTGTATTTAAAAAAAATCTCGATATTATAAATTAAATTAAAAAATATTACAATAGATAAAACTAAAATTTTTTTTCTCTCTTTTTCTTTCGCAAAATAAGTTTGAAAATTTCACTATAATCCAGCCAATATTGTTTCAATAAATAAATACAATATGTGCGACCATATATTATCTATTGCAAGCTGAAATATTCAATATTTTAATTAATTAAACCATAAATTGTGCAATTCTAAAAAAGCAAGTTTCACTCGGTTTTTTAACAAATATATATAGTTGGATAAAAAAATTTTGACGTCAAATTAGCCAGAGAATTTTAATAATACTAATTATAGCGAATGTTGTTTCAATAAACATACATGCAGTAAATATTATATGTTACAACTTTTGAATATTCTCCCTCAACATTGAAAAAAAATCAAAGTATTTTAATTAATTAACTTACAATTTTATATAATACTAAATAAATAAGATCAATAAGATCAATATTTGCTCTACAGTATTTCAATTAAGGAAAAATCATTTTAGTTAGTTAATTCAGTTGCACAAACTGTATTGTTTCAATAAACAATCGCGGTCAACAGCCGTTAGTTTCCGCTTACCTAAAACTACAATGTGCGACAGGTACTCTGGCGGCAGCGTGTACATATGTTTTTTGGTTTTAACCCCGTTGCACTTGAGCACCCGAATCTCTCGGTTACCAGTCCTTACCGACACCGTAACCGGTGCTGGCGGGCAATCCGGACGTGGCTGCGGTTGAGCCAGCTGAATCCTGCTATGCTCCCTCGGGGACTTCTCCTGCGATCTTTCGGCGCGATGTTCTCGCGACTCGCGTTTGTCATGCTGTTCCTCGGCCGATGTGACATCGTCGCCATCGTGATCATCCACCACCCCCGAGTCGTCTAGCGACGATTGTTGATTACTGTTGTTACTGGCCTGTCTGGAATGCAGCATGCCCCGATTCGGTGCCAGCCGGTGAACCGTATTGGGTTCTGGCAGTCTGGGACTGATGTTCTGGAGCGGCAAGTGAAAGGGTCGTACATTGGAGTGCCTGGGACTCGGACTCGGGCTGGGTGTCACGGACCTGCAACGTAGTTCCCGTCATACTTCAGGACGAATTCAGCAGTTCGTCATCGAGGGAGAACGTGCAATCCCATAGAGCAAAGTCTAGACGAAAAAAATTTAAATTTTATGAAAATGCATATAGTTGGTTTGCTACGCAAGTACGTATGCAATCTAGAAAAATATTATTCAGACTGAATTTAATATTTCCTTAATCTTTATATGTTACGTAAATATATAATTGATACTTTAAAATTCCGTATTTATATAAAAAAATGTGCAAGTTTCGAACTGATAAAATGCAATCCAATAGATTCTAATTTTTAAAGGGCTCGTATCTTGCTGCGCAAGCGAATGATTATTCGGAACATTAAACTAATTAATCTCCAGATTGCATAGAGGTACAGCCAAGTTCAAGCAGCGAAATCGATGTTTCCAGTAATGAGCGACATTAACCATGGGAATATCAGGCACTCTTTATATGCATCCGGTCATTTCAGCTCGTAGAAGACATTATTAAAACTATATACAGCTTGTTCAAGGAAAATATGGAATTAACTGCTATTAATTTATTCATGAACATATTAAAACATTATGAGAGATATGCGATGAAGGATACAGAGAAGAATTGAAACAAGATAAATTTTGTATCATAAAATTGCTATAAGATATCAACTATAGGTTAAAAAAGATTAAAAAAGACTGCATTATTTATAGTCCTGCATTATGTATCTCACAAGTGATTTCTTTTATCTGATTCTAATAATAAATAATTTAAATCAACAATTTTATTATAAACAAAAGAAATAAAAAAATATCGGCAAATAAATATTCATAGGCACAAATAGATGATAAAGCTTTGTTCTTTATAACTCGTTTATCAAGACAATTTTAATTTAACAAAATCATTAAAATTATATTTTGCTGCGAAATAATTAAATAATTAAAAAAATAACATGTAATTAAATTTTTGTTAAATCAAAAAGGACTGCAAGTTGATCTAAAAATCCTTAGATATAAAGTGATAATTTTAATATACATTGTATAAAGTTCGTCGAAATATGCGTTTTATATTAATATGGCCTACCATCGGAAGATTGCAAACCAGCTCGTTTCCCTTCTTCGCTTTTATTACAGTTCCTTGAAAATGAGGGTGTTTATGATGTTTCTTTCTTTCTATTTTTTTGGAACAAACTCCCTGTATACAGTTTAACGACTTTGTAGCGAGCTACATGTACCGGGGATAGAAATTACTTCTCTGTGTATGGAGTAAACGCATAAAAGCATCCAATACTTTTAGCGCGAAGATGCTGACAGAATTAAGATTAGTTTCGTTGCATCTGCTATAACTTTTTATTTCCAGACATTTTTACTTATATACGTGTATGTAAAAAATATTCTAATATTTTTACTATATATTAAAAAAAATGAACATGACAAATTTACATATCATGCAAAACCCATACTATTATTAACTCTCTCATTTATACAAAAGACTTTAGAGATAAAAAAAAATTATACTTTTCCAAACTTATAAATATTATTTATTTTCCATAATTATCATGTTTTCTTAGAAATGAAGAGAGAGAAAAATAAATGCTATAATTTCAAACATAAATAAGTACAAAAAATATATCTATTGTAGTTATATTTTCTAAAGCGTTCTCTCATACGATCCATAATCGTGTAACTCGCCGCGAATATCTCGCAACGATGGACGTGGCAAATTAAGCTACAGAAAAATGTCGATCGTAAATATAGATATAAAAACCTGCTGCGAGCACCACCGTTTTTCTCCTGACCGGCGCTGCTCCTTCCACGTTTTCTTCTACGCGTCTTCTTTCTTGTATAACTGCTGAGCAATACACCTTTACGGGCGTCTATTCTCTTCTGTTTATCTTTCGCTAGGGTCTTAATGTTGATCTTTGACGGGTCGAAACTAAACGTCGAGTCCTCACGATGGTCCGTCAAATCTTTCCTTCGTTCCTATTGTTGCACAAAAAAATCGATAAAGTTGCAAAAATATAAAATACTATTAACAAATTAGAGATCACGCAATTTTCTATCATTATTTTAAATTACTGATTATCATTATTGTAGAAATGAGACATTTTGCATTTTTTTAAAAAGTAATATGTCGTTTAATTTATAGCTTTAAAGTAAGATGTGTATTATTTTATAGATATAGATATAGATGTGTATAGTGTATTCATCAAGATTTGAAGTAGAGTGAATACCTCGTTTGTAATCTCGGCTTCCTCTTCATAACTCAACGCCACGACGGCCAGCATTAAGTTTAGTAGATAAAATGATCCAAAGAATACGACCACCGTGAAGAACGAGACGCTAATAGGTCCGCACGCCGACAACACCTGTGCCACAAAACACGTTATTTATCATCTCGACAACACATTCATAGCTGTATAGAATGTAACGAATATATATAAAAAATGTGGTTATTAATATTTTTCCAGAAAATTTATTTAAATGTGAAAGTTTCAAATTTCAATTTTGTTTTCACATTTTCGTGAAATCCGAGTCAGTTTTTTTTTTTTTTTTTTTTAATTAAAAATTCACTCCTTTAATTTCTTAAATATAGTTGTTAACCGAGAAAAAAAGAAACGTTTTAAAAAATTTTTCGATATTTGATCTAGCTTTCTCGCAAAGATGATTGAGAAAATTTAAAACTATGATAAAAACCGAATTTAACTGTAATTTATATCTATATTCGTGGGATAAACAAAGGTTTAAAAAATTCTCTTAGATAACGACCTTGTTGTAAACATCCTCCCAGTAATCCAAGGTAATCAGCTGAAAGGTGGTGAGCATTGACCACAGGAAATTATCGAAGTTGGTGTAACCGTGATTTGGATTAGGGCCAACGCAGAGACAAGTGTAGCTTTCGTTACAGTGCCTGAAAAATAGGTAAGATCTACATTGTCGACACCGCAATATCCGTGAGAACGTTTCAAGTCTGTCTGCATTATCGTTATCAAGTGCGGAAATATTACTTTGCCGCGGCCTTTACTATGTCGAGCTTTTCCACGTTATAATCTATGTAAATATCGACTACTCTGCACTCTTTGAATGAAAATAATTAAGACTTTTATTTTACAAATTAAAACGTAAAATTCTATAACTGTATATTTTACATTATATCTTATTCTTCAAAATTTCACAGCATAGAAAAAATATGTTATTTTCGATATCACATTATAATATTTTCATTCTTTTATCGCGGAAAATTTCGCGGAAAAAATTTCACGTTGCTATACAAAATCTAAATATTGTAAGATGACAGCTTTCTAACATAAGTGTCAAATAATATCCAATTGCGTTACATATAAAAAAAAAATTGATATTTTACAAAGTGAATTTTTACTAAATTTTTTTTTTACACGAAGTCTGCTAAATACAATATTCGTGAAGCGAGATTGTCGTAGGTGTAATATCTTCATCCGCTTTACTCGGCTGAGTTTCTTACAGAAATGTCTCGAAAGTGCAAAGAAACCTTCAGCTTCGAACGTATCGATCCAATAAAAAGCCTAGTTTCCCTCTCGCGGAACATAGCTCACCAAAAGTACGCCGTAAAGCTCGTGCGCCACGTAAAGTAGCAAAGCTTTTGCAAACTTATTTATACGAGCCGAACGAATTCCGTCGCGCATACGTGTGGCCGACATAATCATTTGGGGAATGGATGTTGCGGTAAATCGATAAATATGGAAGAGGCACGGACTCGTACGTTTCGTCAAAGTGTACGAGATAAATTTCGAACAAGTTGCGATACCGCGAGGGTAATCAAGTATAACTGGATGCCGTGATGGAAATATGTCGACGTGATTAACTGGCAAATATGATATCAATCATATGGCAAATATGATCAATAACAAATCGTTAGCAATTATTCGTAACAGTTTGTCGAAGTTCCTATATCATTATCGACATTTGATAGATGATTTATGTTTCAGCGTAATGCGAAAATGAGTATCATTTTTGCTACAATATTTATAAATAAATAAAGAAGAAAAACATTTTTGTTAGAAAAATATTATGGAGGAATCGTAATTTTCTATTCTAAGATTTTAAATCGACAAGAATATAAAATCAAAGTTTTATAAATCTTACTCTTCGTTATTCTCTTTCTATTTACATTCTCGTTCTACTTTCATACATTCATTTTCTTTCTAAAAAGAATTCAAAATTCTTAAAGTTTAAATTAAAGTTACCTCTCCTCGCAGATATATTTTATTTCACTTCAAATAAATTTTTACGTAGCATGGAAGAAAATTTTCATCGGGGAACCATAGATTTCTCGAGTATCGAAAATCGGACGTGATACTGAAAAGTTTGGCAAATTTCGTCAACAAGATAGACACATCGACTCGAGAAAGTATTGCCCAAATACTCAATTTTTCTCACTCTTCCTCTGCTGTCTCCTTGCAAGGACAAAATCGACTAGCACTTGTCTGGAGATGTTGGCATGAGGTAACTTCGCTTCTCGAATTAGCTTATCTGAAGTGGGATTGAACGTCGGATAAATAGAGAAACACTAACCTGGCGCCGGTTACATTGCCGCAAATGATTGGCTCCTCATCCTCGTTGAACGCCCAATTGGATGAGTTCCAAGTCCACCTGTTGGCGACACGAAAATTTCGTTAGCGTTCTTGCAAGTTCGTGATCTTCGAAGATTTAAAACTAGAGAACACAATTTTTCCGTCGCCTTACTCCGCGTATCTATGTTTTTTTTGGGGGGGGGGGAGCAAGAGGCAATCAATATATCAAATCAATTTTCTTCACTTCAACTGCTGTCCTTCGCTGTCAATTTGATACAAACGAAAATTAAATCAACTAAATAATATCCTTTATAAAGCGTGACAATAGAAACCTATTTTTTGTTTAGAGATTATTTTTATATCAAAATCACACTTTCAAGCATTTATTTTTACGAGATAATACGAGATTATTATTGCATTATTGATTGACATAGAGAAAGAACAAATTAAAAATGTTTTTCAAGATTTTAGAATATATATATGTATAATCTTAGACAGAAATAAACTCTCTCGTAATTAATTGTGGATATAAATTTTATGCAAGCGGTAGATAAAACAACATACTCGACCCAATCGATTTGCGTGACGTTCGGCTCTTGATGCTTCACGCATTTATTTCTAAGTTCTCCCATATAAACCTGCAAAGCGAACAGTGCAAAAACCATCAGGCAGAAAATCGTCAGTGTCATTACTTCGGCAAGTTGCTTGAAGCTGTGCAACAGTGCGTTGATGATAGTCTTTAGACCTGTAACACATAATAACAATACGGAATATAATTCACGTTTTCAATTTGATTAAGAGAGAATTGCCTTTTATTTAGCGGCTCTAAATTGATATAAAACATTACTTAATAATAATAATGAAAAATTTGTGACTAAAATAATAATCTTCTATCGAGCTTTTAAATTCATTAAAAAATCCAAGACTCATATGAATAACTGTGATAATTGCACGTTCATCGTAATGATTAATACTTAATCGAAAAAAAAAAAAAAAAAAAACGCGATTATTAATATTAGCCGAAAGTAAATCACGGCTAATGTAACCAAAAATTGCACAATCGGTGTGATTTTGTTTAAAAAATTCTCCTATTGATCTATTGCCTGAGATGCAGCATTCATGGGTTTTGCTCCAATGTATCGTTAGCGCGCGTTTGTTTGAATCTTTAGGAAACTTTTCCCTTGGGCGAGCCCGAGTCTATTGCCCCGCAGCCTCTATTGTTGTCGAAAACGCCATCGGTTTGCGTCTTGCACGAAGCAAAACTCGCAGACTTATTTTTTATTAGTGACATACACCGTTAAAGATGAATGGAGATCCTTAAGATTTATTAGATTAATAGAAAAAGTTCTCATTAAAAATTCTCCGGCAGTTTCTATTAATGCAAATATCTGCACGCAATAATCAGCCATGTTCTCACAGAGCCAAAATACTAAAAAGAATACCGTTTATAAAAGAAGGAAAATTTTGAAAACTTGTATAAAAAATTTGGATGATAATGCGGATATAGAAATTTTAATTTGCATAATATTAAATTTTCTTTCTAGAGCGGTAATTTAATCGTGAATTTAAAAAAAAAAAAAAAATGTACATAGGAATAAAATAGAATATCTATCTTAATCAGTAAGAGAAAAATTTTTTAGCATAAAATTTATTCAGAAAAAATTGTTTATCCGTTTTTGTTGTTTTTTTTTTAACTCTAATATTTTAAAATATACGAAACGGTAAAGCTTTCCACAGTCAAATCAATAAATCATGCGAAGAATGAGTAAAAACCGATATCTGTGAAAAAAAAATCTTTCGTATTGTCAACCTATACGTTCGATGCTAATCGGATATCATATATATTCGTGCAATTTTTGCAACGTTTTTGTTCCAAATTGATATAAAACAAACCATCAAGATAAATCACTGTTCTTTTCACCGAATGTAACGTATGACAAACGTAAAATGATACGGTCTCGATGATATCTAGAATAATCCGTGGATATCCTCAAAACCATTAAAAGACGACACATTCCCCGCATTCGAGTTTGTCAGTTGGTCAAAGTTCGTTGTTTCCCGTAAACAGTCGACCGATGTTGTGTGTCGCCTTTTTTCTGTGGAAACTTCAATCCGCTTCCATCCGCGACATGTTATCTCAACTATTGTTTTCATCCGGTCGAGTGGTCAGCGACTCTCTTAATTCGGCTAAGCTCGTTTTGCAGCATATTCTTGTATTCTATATTTTGTTATTTCGGAAACAATAAAGTTTCGCACGGTTTAGAGCCGTTTTTATAAATTCAAAGTTTGTCTAGTCAATAAATCAAAGATAAAAATCAAGTCATTTAAAACATCCGCACATACTACACATACATACGCGTGCCTTATTCTCGTTTCATAGGCATAACTTGTCCGTCAAAGAACATTTTTCCATCTTTCGCACGTCAAATACATCATACCATCAGTCGCTGTAGCTTGTTACTTGATCACGGATTACGCAATTGATCGAGGATTGTAGGTTTTTAACGGCCACCGCAAATGGAACAAGCGTAAAAACTAACGAGTTTATAGTTTATTTTGTTTAATGTAATATTATTGCAAATATACAATGTGTTCTATACATGGTGGATGCGATCGCGAGATTAAATGCGTCTGAATATTGCAAGAAATAAATAATTGAGCGATAAATACAAACGATTCACTATCCGAAAATTGATGTGAATATTTTCATGCAAATATTAATGTGCGATGACAGAAGAAACCACGTGCATTACGTTTAGTCATATACGCAGAATATCGTGTTGTGAGTTCTCTGTTGTCGAATATTATAATCTCGATCGAATAGATCCTATTAACGTGATACAATTTTAAAGATAAAGATAATAATTATAAATGTCCAAAGAAATATAAATATCTAGATAATAAACTGCATTGCAACGAATATTGAGTTCCATTGCTACTGTCATTTAGTTACTGTCACGCGAATGGATTAACAGGATGAATCACAATGTACTGCACGAAATTGAACAATTCTTTGTAATCTAAAGCTATTATTTATGCTTATTTCAGCGAAATGTACGTAAATGCGGGTTTGATTTAAAACTCAAATTAACACGAAACGGTTCGGTTTATCCTGCAGCTGATTAATATGTGTCTGTACTGATATATCGATGTTCGTTTCTGTTATTTTTATGCTTAATTATGTAAATTAATTACATAAATTGCGTATATTATTCTAAAGATATGATAGTGATTTTTTTAAAGACTAACGACGAGGATTAAAGATTCTGTTCACGCTATACTTTTCCCAATTAAGATAAAGGTCAACAATCAATCAGACGTAAGTCGGAAATTATGGTATATGCTCCAGATTAGATTCACTAGATTACCTGGCATAATGGATACAGTCTTAAGTGCTCTTAACACCCTGAACGTCCTGAGACCGGCCAGATTCCCAACTTCCATCCCCATAGTCGCGTATCCGCTAGTAATTACCACGAAGTCCAACCAATTCCATGGATTCCGTAGATAAGTGTACTTGTTCAATATAAATCCCTTCGCTATTGATTTTATCACCATTTCCGCCGTGTATATGCCTAGGAAGACATATCTGGAACATGAAAAACATCGCAAATGCCTGAATTACTTTGAACATCGGATCAATGTGCGTTAACATTTGTTGTCGATATCAATACTATTTATCGTGAAATCAAAATATACAGAATATGCTCGAATTATCGCAATTTTATTACTAATTAATTTCTATGGATTTATTCTATGAAAGTTATCTTTCTCATTCAGAATTTTATTATCTTCGAGAAATTTATTAAATTTTTATATTTTCTGAATAATATTTTCGATATATAAAAACTGCTGCATTTTAAAATATACATAATTACGATTTATAAATCTTTCATCTCAATATTCAAACAATAACGAGATATGTATCATGAATAATTTTGATTTTTTTCTTTTGATCTTGAAGAAAAGTTATATATTTGTATATAATTAAAAATAAATAAGAAATCGACTAATTATAGACACACACACACACACATACATACACAATAATGTTTTTATACGATTGATTAAAAAATATACTTAGTACACAGACTGCTAGTAATCAATTTAATTTTTTCAGTAATATAAGAACATCATGTTTATAAATAGAGTAATAATTTCATGAAAAATCTATGAGAATCATTATATTACATTCTGTTACACATGTTAAATTATTGCGCACAGACTGTTATACAAGAGACATGGAGAAAAATTCTAATTTCATTTTTGAAAATACTAAAAATGCGTTTCCTACATATAAAAAAAAAAAAAAAAAAAAAAAAAAAAAAAAAAAAAATTCTGTTTATTAGTTAACAATTCTGATTGGTCTCCGATTAATTCTGATTGGCGCTAAAAATGAGAATTTTTTGCTAATTTTTCTTCTCCGCCTCTTCGACTTTCGTTCATGCCGGCAAAGAAAGAATTTCAGTCCAATTTATCGAAGCGAGAAGGTGTGCAGCATGAGAAGAGAGAGAGAGAGAGAGAGAGCAGATCTTTAAATCTCCATCTGCGTATCTCGGACGTTGCGCCCTGCGGCATTCCATACCTGCACGGATGCAGCGGCGTGCATCCCACAGCCTGCATTCTGTTCCGAGAGTATGGAATAACCGCGGTGCGGCCCGCCTTTATTTTCGCTTTTGTATGATGCAAGATGAGGTTCTCTCTCCTCTCGCGTAGTTTGCGCGACTCGAATGATTTTAATGAACATTTCGCATGCATGCTTATCGTGAGCATTTAAGTTATCGATTTCCAAATGTTTCCCGTATTATCATTATATTCAGAAATAAATAAAATAATGCAACAACATTAAAATAAAACGATGCTATCTTATAAATATTTTTAGTATGGATGTTGTTCGAGACTCGTATTGTGGTAATACTCCGATCGAGAATTTACTTTGTTATCAAAAATAAATTTTAAATTTGATGTTTCTTCTTTCTCTTTTTTTTTTCATAATATTAATAAGAAAATAAAAATTTTTCAATAAATTGTAAATTATTTGCTCAAAATATACATACATCAAAGCCTCATCCTTAATTGAGTTAAGCCAATTAACTTTACGAAGCAAACTTTAAAGAGATCACTTAATCACCATCCTAAAAGCTCGTTAATTTGACACGCCTTCGCGGCTCAGGTCGCAGTTGCGGAAAATTATAGCGGGACATATTCGGCGGAAGCACGTTAAACGAATTGCTATCCGCAGTTGACGACGAGAACTGTCGCGAGTTACTCGCTAGAGAATACTTAGCTTAAGAGGATTACATGCTAAGTGAACACATATGAAATGAAGGCTGGTTGCATGTTTAAAAAGAACTCGTCAATCCTCGCCGTTAAACTCCTCGAATGCACAGATTTCGATTAATTGATTGAAGTCTAATTCAAGCTTGCAATTAGTTGAGAGCGACACGCACATGCGTTGAACTGTTGAGATTTATTATCAATATTATAATTTCAATAAAAAGTATTGCTTTATTATATTATATAAAGAGATTAATAATTCTCAAGATATTTAAAAAGTAATATAAAAAATATTATTATTCCAAAAAAAAAAAAAAGAAGAAATTGAGATTTTTATGTAAATATTGTACATATTTTTAACGCGTTAAAATATTATTTTATATATGATTTTATGTATTTTAGATGTTAGTAATGGTATCCCATGGTATATGATCATTTTGTTAATTCCTACAAGTTAAACATTAAAAATTAAAAAGCTAAAAGCAAGAAAAAAAATTTTTTAATCAAATTTCTTTCTAAGAAGAAATTAATTTTAAATTTATTAAGAAATACATGTTTTCATTTTTAGAGAAATGCAATTATATTATTTTACATGTATGGTATATTGATATCATAAATAAGTAAGCACAGATTCATTTAGTAATAGTTTACCGCTAATCGACTAGTCATTGCTATTGCATAATCATGAGACGAGTTTATACTTACTCTGCTTCCTCCATGGTTTCGGTCATGGCCAGGAAGACACAATTAAGAAGTATAGTAGTCATGACCACGTAATCAAAGTACTGATTCGTACTTAGAAAGATGCAGAATCGTCGTACAGGATTCCACGGAGAGAATATGAACCAACTATTGGTCGCCGTAAACCTATGGATGTAGTTCTTGCGAAACCTCTTGGACACCACGCAGAATGTCTGAAATAAAAATGTAAATGCGTTTCTGTTATTTAATTTAAATCTGGATTTTTTTAAATCTAGATTCTCTCTTATTGTTAATCGGAATGAAAGAGAATTAAAATAGATTTTTTTTTTACCGCAAGATATTTTCATAATTGATATAGCTAATACAGATAATATGCTTATAAAGAAAATTTACTAAAATACGTAGATTCTCTTTGGTAAAATTTAGAATATAGAGAATTATAAGTTACTCGATAAGCCCTAAAGAGAGTTGCTCCGCTCTGGGACTATAATATATTTACATCAATTTAGCGAGAAAATCAGTGCCCGTTACGAGGACTCTATGTATCTATCAAACAGAACATGTTGCATATCATTTATTTTAAATTAATGACTCATGCAGTTTTATAAGATAAATGATATAAAATTTTTATCGAATAAATACAATAAAGCTAATGAACTTGTTGCGTTTGTGTAATTTTTTAGACACATTGAATATCTTATTAATATTGTTGTAAATCAAATATTTCTTTAGACACAGTGAATATCTTATTAATGTTGTTGTAAATCAGACATTTCTATTAAAATAACTCGAATTCGTATTAATTGAAAAAGATGCCAATTTTTGAGAGGGAGAGAAATATTTTTCTGAGAAATATATTTGTTAAAGCATCTTTGATGTATTGAAAGAAGAATTTTTTGTATCATTTTATCCACGTTCGTTATCCACGTTTATAGTGAGATCGTAGAAAGATGCAACACTCGGCACTTTATTGAATACAGCGCTTAAGTAGAGAGCGCTAGAACAGCGCAGTCTCGAAAAGCGGCAGTGGGTCAGCGTGTAATTATTAATGAATCGTTTCAGCATTCGTAGATAACATCGCACGTCGGCGAATTTAGACAATGAGAGAGGGGGAGGGGGAGGGGGGGGGGTCGCAGGATAATTTTAAAGCCGGCACGCGATTATGTTCAAAACGCTAATTTGTTAACCGCTTCCTCGAGGAAGCATTTCAAGATATTTTTTCCCTCTATTCGCATAAATATTATTGATCCAAATGACCTTAGTCTCTAATTTAGAAGCTTTATTTTTATTATTATTATTAAAAAAAAAAAAAAAAAAAAATCTAGCGTTGCAACTTCAATAAAAGAAAGAAATTGGAAAATAAATTACACAATTTTAGTAATATAATTTAAAAAGAACTCGCATTTCATTTTGCTTAATTAATTCAACTGCTTGTATGACGTTAAGAAGAATTTTGAGATTGATCTATATTTATTCTTTATTTTAATCAATACATATAGTAAAAAAAAACAAAAAAATA
This sequence comes from Polyergus mexicanus, assembly GCF_030449975.1. Taxonomy (NCBI): domain Eukaryota; kingdom Metazoa; phylum Arthropoda; class Insecta; order Hymenoptera; family Formicidae; genus Polyergus; species Polyergus mexicanus. The sequence continues at coordinate 10,056,841 of NW_027223329.1, forward strand.
TACAGTATATTATTATAGTAAAAAATCTTTTTAGAGAATCGAGTTTATAAATAACGTAATATTCTTGTCTTTTCGCAATCGTCTGGCTTTCACTTTCTTCTCCCTTCCCCCCCCCTCCTCTCCCCTCCATTTTAAGATGCGTGCCTTACTTCTTATAGAAATTATCCTGCATACTCGATCGTCGTGAAAAAGCAGCTTTTCGAGTGTCTTATAATCGGGACGCTTTAACGCGATGCGTCGCGTTAAAGGCACATTCCATGCGTCCCCGAGGAGCGCGTCATGTCACGCGTGTTATTCCAGTGGGACGCGCGGCCGACAAGTGGATGCGGATCGATGTTGTCGGACTAGAAAGCGCGAACAATGATATTCGTCGACGGATAATTTTCTATGCGCGCGGCTCGTTTGGCATCGCGTCCGAAAACAGGGCAGCTCGACAGGGATGCTCGTAAACGCGCGTCGCGGAAACGGAAACGAATACTCGTTGGAGTGCGATGCACCGACGGATTATGATAAGATATGCTGCTAATAGCACGTGTCTTTATACTTATCACCTTTCTTAATTTTTTCGATTTGCAATTAAAAATTTCTCTCGTTTGCTGTTTTTTTTTTTTTTTTTTTTTTTCCCCAATCGATCTTTCTAATATAGTATATGAAATATACAAAGTGTTTAAATTATAATAAATTTGTACGCTATATAATGTTTAATAAACATTCTCTTTGTTTATTTCCATTTCTTATTGATTTACGTAAAAAAGAACTGTAGTAGTATAATACCAGTAAATGATATCCGGATGCGCCAGTAGTTACGGTCCGCGAATAGTCAGCCGCGCGATAAATGCATACATTCGCGAGCATGATACGTTTTTAGAAATAAAAAATATATTTTCTTATTTCACAGATTACTAGCAATAATCGTTTAGTGAGAAACATTCATTTAAAAATTCATTACATCTTACATCTCCGAAAGATTTATATTATTCCTCTTTAAAACGACGTGGGTTTCGTAATATCTGGATCTACTACTGCATTTGCGGAAAGCATGTCGTGAACTGTAATCAGACCACAGCGACAAACGCTTTAAATGCTCATGTATGTGATTTACATATGTGTAGCGGTGCATAGGATGCACTTATCTTGATTACTCGGAATGGTTTCACCCTTGTGTCCCTAATCGATCATTCCCTTCTTTGCACAATACGAGAAAGACTGATAAATAAAAAATAGAGTAGAATTTTATTTTTTGTTAAGACCGAAGAAAAATTTGGTATGTTCCAAATATGCAAGTCATTCCAAAGCAGTTTACATAAAATATCTTAAATAATGTTAAGTAAAATGAAACAAATTCTGAAAATAACCTCGACGTGTCAGATTCTGGTAACAGTTAATAATATGCAATTAATACGAAAAAAATTCAAAGAAAAATATAATTGAAAAGTCAAATTTAGATTTTTTCGTTCAAGTATCGCTTATATCAGTGCTTTTTCAATCATTACTTCATAATCAGTCATCATAGAGCAATCTAGCTAATAATTAATCCCTATTTCCTTTGTCAACAAACAAGAATATTCTATTTAAAAAAAATGTAACTCTCATTATCATTACAGTTACACTTACTTTTTTTCGGTAACAATCGTTACTTTTTTCTGTTTGTAACGGTAACGGTCACGAATTAGCCGTTACTTTTTGGTTCTTTGTTATCTTATATCTATTCAATAGACAGATGTATTTTTTGAAAAATATTTTTTAGTCTTCTATCATAGGCTGCATTCTGATAGTCACTGGCAATACTGAAAATCTATAGCAATGTAAATTATAGATTTTACAATACTGTCAGTGAATATTGGAATACACTCTTAATAATATTATCAATATTTAGAAACAATGTTTGATAAAAATTTTCGACAAAATTGAAATTTGTAAATCACAATTTAAATTTCCATAAAGATAAGCGTATTAAAAAGTAAAGATATCAACATAAAAAAAATTAGAATCATTAAATAAGTTTAATAAAAAAAAAAAAAACGCTTGCTATACATATAGAAACTAATTTAGAGTTTGTAACATAGATTATTACATTTAATATTGATTATTAAATAATTTTACAATCTAATAGCTTATTTTAGCATTACAAAAAACAAAAAAAAAAAAAAATAACGAAAAAGTAACGAATTGTTACTTTCTATGTAACAGTAACGGTGTAATGCGTTACTTTTTAAAATCAGTAACGAGTAACGGTAACGAGTTACTTTTTATAAAAAATAATAGTAACGGTGGTAACGCGTTACTTTTATAGAGTAACGTTCCCAATCCTGGTATGAGATTATAGCCGTTCTATGGCACACACGTAATAATCTAATCTTCGCTCCACCTGCACTCTTTAGCTTTTCAGTTCCCCGAGGGAAGTCATCGATGTCATCTGACAGCGAAGACATCAAAACCGACTTGACCGCGCGCGATGGCGCGCTTCCGGCGGGGACGCATGTATTATTTATCTAGAACAGAGAGAGATGTATGTGCGAATGCCAAGCGATACTTCGTACTCGACGTTGACCTGGTTGGTGAGTTGGTCGGCCGTTGGTCGGCTGGCTGGTGCACGTGTTGCTCGCACGGAACATTCAAGCCGCGGATCGATATTTAGTCGGAGCAACGAAAAGCGCCAGTTTCCGATAAGGGTGATGATGATTATGTTATCCAATCTGTTCCCTGTTTGCGAATCGAATACATCACGGATCTCGAAGTGATATTAGAATTCACACTCAATGTCAGTGTTCGACTACCATTTAGGTAGCAATCTCTTTTTCGAGCTATTTTTAGGAAGGTGGGAACGAGCCGCATGATGCCTATTTAGATGTAATCTAAACACGGATATAGAGTCTAATATAGTAGAGATATGTTAACGGCTGATTGCACTAAGACCTCGGTTAATGCCAAGTCAAGCGATCAAGGGTTAAAGGCGTCAAACCAAACAATCAACAAGATATTATCCTTTATGCAAGCTGACCCTTCTCGTCATATATGATAGTATCTATGCATATACATAATTACGATCCAGAAATACTAATTATACCGTAGAATACAATGCCTATAGATATTTGAGAAGCGACAGAATAGGAGACATATAATTTTTGAATTTAAAATTATAATTATTAACTAGCAAAATAACAAATTTTATTTTCAATTTTTTTTTTTACTATTTCTTTACTATTTATTAATAATTACATATTTTCAAATATATAGTTTTAAATTCTCAAAATTATTTCGAGATATCTTAATGAATCCACTATCGATTACATACATCGGTAAATATACATCTAAATTGCCATGATTTGCGTACTGATAGTGATAAAGTAATTATTTTATAATCAATCAATTCTAGTTGATTTCATTGCCTCAAACTTTTTCGATGCTTCGAGTTTGAACGGCGTACATGAAACTCTAAATAAGTTATTTTTGCGTGGTTTTTAGCTAAAATATGTATCGAACACAGTCGAGGATTAATAACATCTCGATAGAGCCGTCTCTATCGCAATAAAGAAAGAAAGTATCAATCCTCAGTATCAATATAATCAAAATCCATGATCCTTTATAATTTTGACGATACATTATTTTATGGAACTAAATTTTTTTATATAATACATTAAATTGCTTAAAAAAATTTCTCTTACACTTAAAAATATCTCTTCAAATGCGAAGAGAATGATAAGAGCGTTTATCCTTTTCCATATAGATGAACTCGATTCAGAGCGAACTACTGGCAAAAATATCATTACGACCTGTTCACAGACCCGGCGGAACAATTATTGTTATCAGATTCGTCTGTTCGAAAGTTTTTGCAACCTCGCGGCCGTGCATTTTACAACAAGATTAAAAATCCTCGGGAAAAAAAGCTCGCTCTGGAAAAGGCGAAACATCGTCGTTAAGCGAGCAACCACGTATTTATTATCACTTCGTCGTCGAAACGATACTAGCTCATCCTGTAAATCTAAAAATGAATTTATGATCGTGTTCTCGATCAGGAGCTGAACATTTTTTTGGATAGCTGGTAATTAAATAAAGATTATGACAATTTAAAACTATGAATTGGTTATATATATTACAAAATTTGCATCATAAAATATATGTTACTTGAAAAAGATTTACTCGATTTGAGCCTTGACTTTTAAAAATCTACAGATAAAAATCAATCGTATCACGTATATGTATAAATGTAAAAAATAAAATTTATTTTAGATAAATATTAATTTGAGATATTTTAATTAAAATTTAAAGCAAATTCGCGCATTAAATTAGAAATGAATGTTAATGATTCAAATTGAAATTAATCAAAAACTGTTTGAAATATATTTAAGGTTTACGCAAGCTTTTTATCGAAGAGAAGAAATTGCATCTGCGCAATGTAGATTTCTAACAAATGACAGCGAAACGCACGTACAATGTGGCAATTTGTTCCGCTCGGTAGGACATACCACTTTACATCGAGTAAAGCTGAATGGTTGGTAGATACACGTTGTATGTCTGCCGCGAATAAGTATATTGCTACGCGATACGGTGATCCCGTTGTTCGTCACGAGTAAAAAATATGCCGTATGTAAAAGCATATATATGAAAATAATATATAGCAATATATTAAATTAATGTTTTACAAAAATAAAATAACGGAGCAAGAATAATATATTCGTTATCTCGAAAGGAGGGATATAAATATGCTTAATGTGTTTGCACATTTTCGCCTTTAAAGTTTATCTAAACTTTGATTAATTTTATGAAACGCAGATTGATCTCAAGCATAATATTTCCTCCCTTGATTAATTAATCTTCGTTAATTCAGTCAAGAGAGTTTATCAGAGCTTCTTTTTATCCGTCTTAGTGCGCCCGGCGTGTCAGTAGGAAATTCTGTGATTATCGTTAAAATAAATAAGCGATTGATAACGATCGGTTTAACAATTTTTAATATTTTACGGACGCAAATTTATTTAGAGCTCGATATGAGTTTTTCAGAAGCATCGACGAAGCTCGAGACGGTGAAATCAACCAAAATCGATTTTGACCAGAAACGAATGGCTTTATCGATTTATATAGAAATTTGACAGAAATTTATATTAAATATGTACACGTATGACATACACGTTTGTGTATAATATAGCGTACGGTTGATCCAGTAATAACGTCCGATTGTACTAGATACGTGAGTGATAATGCTTTAATTACATTTATGATCGCGCGTCCCCTTATCCACAAATAAAAACATTTGCAATCTTTTAATTTCCCGATTTAACAACGAAAGATAATGTGTTATAAAAATAAATCCTAATTCATCGCGTGACTCATTTACGGTAAGTCTCAGTAAGCGAATTCCGAGTATCTGTGTTAATTAGCTTCTACAGATTAACTTGTACAACTCGAGATATCATTGATATCTGTGTCGTGCATTTTTCTATATCTCCTGTAGAGTCTATAAATCATCAGAGATCTTATAGAGCAAAGTTTCCCTGAGTTCTGGCTGTGTCAGCAAGGATCAGATCATTAGAGAATAACAGACGACAATTTACGGAATTGAGATTTGTTCCATCGTTAAATTGCTCGATGCATTCAAACTAATAGTGAACAGACGATGAACAGAAATTGAACATCGCAGTTGAATTTTCGAAGCCGTAGCCGTTAAATATAAAGTTGAAGACATTTGTTGAAGTCGGTATCGATTAATTAAAATCTTTAAAATCATTTTATATACGAGATAACGATAAAGTCACATGATGAGTTTCAGCGATATAAATCCTTCTTTCAGGAGTGTGTTATAAACTAAAACCTGTGCGATATCGGTAGAAGCGTAACATGTACAAACCGTTAATCTATCGAGAACTGTCAGCCAGCGAGTTTTATTATCAATTTTATTCTTGTCAATCGTCTTTAGATTTCTCTCTTTTCTTATGTCGTCTATCTTTTCTCGCGAGCTTCTCGTTAAAATTATTCCAGCGACATTTAAACTTTATACACGTTTATTATATGAATGGAGAAAAATAAGAAATTAATTGAACGATATTAATATCTATATCAAGGATAGAACGTCGAAAAGATTTTAGAACTATCGATTATTTGTTCGCACTCGGAAAGGTTTTAAAATTTTTCCATTTTTCCCAGGACGTTTTTTCTCGATTTCTACATTTTGGGAGCAACTTTTTGCGACGAAAATGCGCGCTTTTCACCACATTCGCTGTATCTCGGCCGTTCTTTTACCGGGTTGTCCTAATGCGGATATATCGTTATAACGTTCCGTCGTCTACATGGATCCCCCGTTATCCCATTGTGAAAAGATTTCCAATAGACCTCGTCAACGTCCCTTTCACACCAGACTTCACAACGGCTGTTTGCATTCGACCGTATGTGGCGTATATACGGCTGCAATATATGTATATCTATCTGACGTGAGACTTCGTTTATGTTACACGTATACCGTGGAATCGTATCGCGCCGAAGCTTTCGTGCCTCCGTATCGGACAATAGAAATTCCGCGGAATGTGTGTACGTCTATTTGGCCATACTATAAATAATGATTTCATTAAGTCAACAGGCAGTGCTATCGTTGATCGTCGCCACGGCCTTCGATTGCGTTAAACTCGTGCTGCCGATAACCGGATGTATACCCGGAGTTCGCCATGTTATTGCGACCGCGTCAGAAAGATAAGCGGTTCATAATTCTTGTAAAAATATTTAATAATCGATTAGATTATTAAAACGATATTGTATGACTTGCGTAGAATATCGTGAGACGATAAGTTTCCATTTGTTACAATTGGGGGGATTCGGCTTTTTATAAAAATCTTTAGAAACGAATGTGGGTTGGACAGACCTCCAAGTAACGATCGATATATTAAGGGTCGGGATAAGCAGGGGAGAAAGAAATGAATGCAACCCTATTTTCACATTGACAAACATTGCGAAAGATTTATTTTCGGCTTTCCAGGGGATAGGGACGGACTTTTATTATAAAACAAAAACTTATCCCTATTACGATACACACGACGATCGTAACATACGATCTGGTTTACATTGAAGACTATAGTTTATCCTTTGCCGGATGATGTTTGGATTTCAAATATAGGATATAAGAGCAAAAAAAAAAAATAACTATAAGGAAACGGGATAAAGGCCATCGGGGGACTCTTAAAAAACATAATTTTCTCAGAGAAAGCGAATACTTATATTAGCACATGTCATATGTGTTAATGGTAAATCTTTCGACACTTATTGTTAAAGAGCGATTTCTGAATGATTATGTTCACAAACTTGTATGAACGACTTGTATACGCGATAATATAATATAAAGAAATAAAATATAAAGAAACCCTTATTTTCTCTTGCTGTATACCCGATAAGAATCGTTTTTCGATTGCATACACGTATAAAGTTAAATGTTTAACGATGGATAAATGTTCGATAAAAAGAAATCTTCTTATCGCTATGGCCTGATTGAAAATAATCTTCGAATCTTACGAATGGAGAAAATGTATATATAGATGATCCGTATTTAGAACACGCCTGCAAGATCGTCGGCGGATATAAGCCGCCTAGTCGATCGATTTCGGTAGTTGTCCACTATATATTAGTGCTGCGAGATAGATAAACATTCATGTTTTCGAAAGGATCTTCGAAGAAGAACATTTCAAATATATTTTATCGCGTCACAGAGATATAAAGATTATATTTATTTAATATTTTTTATCTATTCAGATTAATTTATTCATGTAACAAAATAATTCATAATTTGCATTCTTCAATATTTTTTCGTTTTTTTATAATATAAAATAGTTAAGATATAATAAAGAATAAATATTATAATATTTTTATATTTTTTGAGATAAATGCGACACGGATCTTGTTAAATATTCAAGCCCAAATAAGTGTAATGAGATGTTAACAATTTTTAAAGTCATTTTTTAGAGAAACAGCTGGAAGATACTTAATATCAGTTTGAAGTTTATTTTATATAGTTGAGACGTGTACTTGTTCCCATATTTCGCTTCAATTATGTCAATATGTTTAAAAGTTTCGTTATTTCCGCATCGATAGAGAGAGAGAGAGAGAGAGACAATTACCATAATACATCACGTAATCTATTTCAATTGAATTGTCCAGTGTAAATTGCGCGTCCTATTTATTGGACATCGCATTATATTATCAATTGTAACTAGCGTCGTAAAGCATACTCCCGCGATTGACACAATTTAATCAGATGCTGTGAGCCACGTATAGCCGCGCTATTCATCAATTCAAATAAACCGCAATCAAAGTTGCGCAATGCTTGTCAGATATATTCCACGATATCATGGAAAAGACGATAACAGGTACACTCTGCTGATGCGATTTTGCTCCGTGTCCGTGTACCTGGCATTGCGCGCGATCCGCATATCTACCCTTGTCGCAAACACGAAACGAAACTCGGAACTTATCAATGCAATACAGTGATTGCATGTATGTGATCCCCAAATTGTACCTATAAATATATTTTTAGAAATTCGTTTCTACGCGTTTTCTACAAACATCTGCGCGCGAATTCTCCTCTAACCCGTATGATGTATATTCGTATAAAGTCGAATAAGACAAGTTGTCAAATTTCAACTTTTAAAAAGATTTAATTTAACGCTTAAAATTGTAAAAATATTTATATATAACGGTTATGCGAGAAGATGCTATTCACATTTACAAAATTTAGATACGATTATATAATTTTTATGCTTATGCATGGAATGTAAATTTAATATTCTGTTTAACTTGAAAAATATTCCCAAAATAACTAAAATAGATATACATTCTTACTTATTTATATATTTGAAATAAGATTAAAATTCTGTCTTTACAATGGAATGATGTATTAGATTATAAGCAATTAAAGATTTGAAGATGCTTTAAGAATTAAATTTTTTAAATTTAAAAAGCAAAAACAAATTTTTTTTATATACTTTTTATTGAACTTTAATGCATCTATTACCACGTGGAATACATGGATTATATATAAACTGTATAAACTATATGTACTACAAATCGATAAATAAAAGGCAGATGGCTTTATTCTATATTATCTCCTTCACAGTTGTCAAACAGAAAAGAACTTGACAGATGGGAAGGTATAGGTATGTCTTTTGCTCATAAAATTAACAGGGGAAGAAACTTTTGTTTCTTTATATCATATAAAATATCGAGGTAGAAAAACGTTTTATATGAAAAAATAACAAACTCGCGGTACTTTATGAAAGGATAAAATTAGTATTGCTTCATTGCGCGTGCAAAATAAATGATTCGACAAAAAATATCTTGCTACACTCATATAATAACGCATTCAAGAATATCACTATCACAACATAATATGAAATAACTTTAATTCCTAGGAAAGAGAGAATTCGAATTTTATATTCGTAAATATAACAAAATATTATTTTTTAATTAAAAATTTTTTAATGTATTATATATCGTTATCCTTTCATATATATTATATAAAATTTTTGATAAGCGCATTTTATGTATAATATTATAAATAAACTTGACAAAAAGGTTCTATTATGCCTAATAATAATAATAATAATAATAATAATAATAATAATAATAATAAAAAATAAAAAAATGTTATCAATAAAAACAAGTATTTTTAAACCGGCATTACATATAGATATCGATGAAAATTATTGCGGAACAAATGTCATTCGTGCGAGATGGTCGCGTCTCTGGAAAATAGTAGCAAATTACAACCTCGCTTTATCACGTTGACTGCATATTCCTATGACACACTTTGCCGCGGCATGCGGATAAATTATCGATAGTTTGTATCGCGTGCAGATGCCGCGTTAGTGATAAATTCCGCTACTAATTCTGTGCATCATTGGTACGATGCACATTATATGCGACGAGAACGACGAATTCTTCTTTACACAGCAGAGCTTCGATTCGCTAAGAGCGTTTAAAATGTCTTTGAGAGTGCATTTGCGGGAAACGGAACGCGGCGCTAATGTAAATTATGGAACGCGAACGTCTAACTGTCGTCGTTCATTGCAGTTATATAAGGTGCTCACTTTTTTTTTTTAACACGTTGATGAATATACAGAATTGATAGAATCCTGTTTCTCGCGAGATGATGTACTCTTCTTGTCAAAGTTTATATTTAAAATCAACTGATTAACTGTTCGAATCATAATGTATTAGAAATTATATTAAAATTTAATATAAGGGGTAAACTCGCGAGAGAATAATCTCGAGAAATATTGTATAAATGTTCGCCTCATACGGATAATTTTAAGAAATCAAATATAGAGCAATAAATATAGAGCGTACACATATAAAAGGAAGTACCAATAGCTAAATTGAATAATTTTTATAAAATATCTGCATTCGACAAATATTATCGTTGCGCCGTGAGACCGCGTTAAATTGCTAACGACCGCGCGTTATAAAATAATAACGATACTTGTTCATGCAATGATCGTTGATGGAAGTTAATTTTATTGGCGAACTGCGTCGGAGAAATTGGACAGACGAGTTTTGCGGTCGTCGCAATTTTTTTTATTACACAAGCGACTCTTTTATCATGCGAAAACTGAGCGTATGCGAATATCAGCATCCGATTGCAATAATATTAATTATTTATGCTGTAATTGACAATTAATTTTCATTTACTATACTTTATAGATTTACGGAATTTAATAAGTACTAATTCTGTCTGAGCAATGATTAATCTCAGTTAAAAACGTCCAACGTTTATCCGCCTATTGATGTTTGCTGACGTTATTATTTACGAGGCCATTAATCATGTAATTTGACTACACAATCCTCGATGTTCCGAGCAACTTGATTAACATGTAACGATCCACAAATGTGCCATAGTGAGGATTATGATTGGTTTCTGGCAATCTACAATTCCTCAATAGCTCTGTAACATTAATCCTAAGAATGACAAGATATTCATTACTATGTATCATTTATCGTTGAAAACATATCCATTATTCCAAAAAGAGATTTACTTTTTCAAAATACCAGATTCGGTTACAAAATTGAATATCACACAATGATTTCACAAATCAGTTTCGTAATATTATTTATATTCTCATACAAAACATTTTCTCTCTAATTTGCAGTACATGTGCAATGAAAGAAAGAGAAAAACGTTCAAAAATATAAAGTTATTTAACATTAAATATCATATAAATTTATAGATTAAATCTCAAGAATACAAATTAAATCGCGACGCTCTACATAAAAATTATATGTTATTATATGAGAAGGAAATTTTATTTGCATGATATTTTCACTAGCGATTTTATATGTCTGACGTTTTTATCTTCAATTCCACACGGATGACAATTCTTTTTAGCAATATATCTATTCGCGGAAAGTGAAAAGTGTTGCCTGTTTACTTTATCGAGACATTGCTAATCAAGTATTAATATGCATAGTAATGTGGCGCGATTCAACTCATGACGGTACATTATTATCTCGTGGAATCGTTAATGTCCCATTGTCTGTAACCAGGGCATCGCAAACGTAACAGGCGGTGTCGCATTAACGACCGTAATCGATTTCCAAGGAGAAATTGTTATTCTTTTTTTCTTTCTTACACATGCGAATGAAAAAGAGAGGGGTAAATACTCAACAAAAAATATTTAAAAAAAAAAAAAAAAAATATTTTTATGCAAGAGATTTTATGCGAATCAGTATTTATGCGCTCTCAGTTGTCAAAAATTAAAAACAAAGAAACATTGCTAAAAACAAAGAATAAAAAAAACCATACGGAAAAGCATGAACTCTTTTCCTTATTTCCTTCGCGAAAAACAAAAAGAGGAAGAATATGGCAAGAACAGAAACTTCCATCATTCCTTTCTTTTCTTCCTCTCTCTGTCTGTTTTCCTCTCTTCGGAACATATAATTCACCGCGCCGACATGATAACAGAAAATGCTGTAAGAGAAATAGTCCTCACGTACAAAATAGCATTTAAAATATTGCCATGAACTCCGAAAATCGAATCATTCGATCAGGCTATCCATTACCTCCTTTCCCCTGTGATCCTCACGAGATAATTAAAAAAAATTATTTATACGATTTTTTTATATAGATTTTTATTTCGCAATAGGTATTTATAAATGTTTCTATTTTTACAAATGAAATAGAAACTATTGCGTCTTTTTCACGTACTCATTTTATTTTACACTTATTTAATATATTTTATTAAGACATTTTAATGTTTATTTAGAGAAGATTTCTTTCCGGAAAACGGTTTCCCATTAGATCGTAAAGCGGAGCATTCAAAATAAAGACGAAAATATTAAAATAGCGGAGTAAAACTCATTTCCATCGTTGACTAATTTCGTATTGTGTAGAAACACTGAAGTTTCACAACGAGAATGCATTCATTATTGTAATGTCCAAATGACGTTCGACAAAATAAGATAATAAGATCGTATACTCATTCACTCTCTCTCTCTCTCTCTCTCTCTCTCTCTCTCTCTCTGTAGCATTTAAACAATATCATTCAAGAATATCAATCAAGTAATTTTAAAATAAGACTTAAGATAAGACTGTTTACAATTTACAAAAGAACATCAGGAGCAATAATCAAAGACATAAAGAAATTACCACCCTCGTTGATTTTTCTCATACTTTGCGATAATGCTTCTGACGTGCCAACAGCCCCTAATGGCTGAATAATAAGAGATATTACTACCGCGCGAAGAGGCAGTTTGCAGCAAATGAACCGATTTTTAGATTGAACGCGGATGTAATAAAAAAATGTGAATATTTGGAAATCAAATGTATAATATATACTCTAAAAATATTATCTTACTACAAAATGTAACTTTATTTCATCTCCATTATAAACGTATCTTTTTTAATCTTAATTTAGTATTCTATTTAGTAACTTTATCGTTTTTCAACCAGATTATAGAGATTCTCATCGTTTCTCTTTGGCATGCCATAAAATTCTGTTTCTCACCAGGAAATTGTTATTACGTGAAATTAATGGTTCTGTCTCTCTCACAGTGTGTACAACTATAACTTATAACAATCGTTATAAAGTCTCAAAAAAGTTTCAAAATTTATCAATAAATTTTATTAAATTCGAAAATTGAACGGAACAATTATAGTTATATGTATCCTATTTATTTTATTTTTCATGAAAAATATAAGAGAGGATACGTTACTAAATTATCAACACATAAGATAAATCATAAATAAGATAATTATGTATATAAGAATATCAGAAAGAATTTTAGAAATTTTCTTTGGTAGCTGATATGCAAAGTTCTTTTCAGTCTCTTTATCAACAAATGCTTCAGACGCAACCAACGACTTTTGTTATCGTTTGCTAAAATCTGCACGTTTCTCTTTCATGCGCTACGTTCTTAAGGTAGAAGGGACAAGCAAAATGATCGAAGTACCTTCTCGTAACAATACGTCGCTACAGAGCCTATACGAATTTTGCTGCCGCTTGGGGTGAGATTGCGTCAAAAGGGCTCGCGTGATCACGTGATTCATGGAAATTAAATGTCCCGTGTGGCAAATGTAGAAGCAAGCGGCCAGCAAGTATCGTAACTTTTGTACGTTTAAATAACCTTGATGTTTTATTTATCATTGATATTTTACGTGACTCTACGCTACGAGATTATAATATTCGATGTTAATTTATTTCAAATTATGAATAGTCTTAATATATTAAAATCAATATATAAATTATTCCTCTTTTATAGAACATTATCAAGAAATTTTTTTATAATTTTTAATCTGCCAAAATTATGTAGATTTATTTGTTCAAATTAATGAGAAAAAGAAGAGGCAACATCTGACATTAAAAAAACTTTAAACTAAAATAAATCTATAAGAAGTGTTACAAGACTTTGTTTTTTAATGTATTCTACATCGACTTTACTTTGACAGAAATTTCTCTTACGGGGTTTATTTATACCAAATAATTTAGCATTTGAGGAATGTCGACAAGTGAATTCGTCGCTGTAAACATTTTCGTCAAGGAAAACTCATCCACTCTAGAGAATTTGCCTTTAAAAACTTTTCTGATGATCCTAAACTGTATTATATAGCAAAACAATTAAATCCCGTCGATTCGAATAAATTTGAGAAAATGGAATTAAAGAAAAACTATCTTTATTTTTGTGCATATATGACAGAGATCTTTTGATTTAAAAATTTGTAGTATTCGTTTGTTCTCTCTCTTGCTATCAATCTTACACAATTGTATTTCAAGAGCGTGAAATTATCGGATTCAGCCGCTGAGTTTTGCTCTAACAATAAGGTAGAATTATTCAGTGTGTAGCGAATAATGGAAACAGTTAATCTAGAGTGCAGATGTTAAAAAAATAGCGAATCCGTGAAAATTATATTATAAATATCGAATATCGGATACGATTAAATTCGAAATGAAGAAATCAAGCGTTTTCGAAATTTTCAAAATCGAAATTTTGGATTTCTGATATAATTCAAGATGAAAATCAAGATGATTATGAGATTTTGAATGAATAGTAAAAAAATTACGTAAGATATCTTAAATTGTTCGGCTGATTGTCATCCCTGCATCTCTGCAGAGATGAATCTTATCTCTTATAGTTGAAAATTTATTAGAAGTTTTTCCAACTATTAAAATAAATGTATATGTAAATATTGCAAACAATTCTCTCTCTTTTTCGTGATAAAACGTGGGAAAACGTATAGAAACGATGTAGATGGTCGTACTAAAATGTAGAGTTCTTGGATTTCACGATAAACGATAGCGAGACAATATTCTTGTCCCGTATTTCTTTCTTGCCAAATTGTCAATTTGCATACATACGTAGTCGACAGACGAAGAAAATGTCGTCGATCGTGTATCGCGTACGTGATCCGCCTATAAAGTTTAGAAGAAATATTAAAATAATATTGAAAGCTTGGGTCTCATAAAAAATTTTTTTGTACTAGAGAGAAATTCTAAACAATTATATTCACAATATCCTCATTTGTATCCAATTGTAAAAATTTATCTTTCTTTAAACACACACAAAATGGAATAATTGTAGACATTTCAAAAAGCGGATCATTTCTCGTTCAATTTATATCACTTCAAATTACTTTTTTCTCATTTTAAAGGAAGTAAAAGAATAATTATACATTCTTCGAATAATCTGCTTTCAGAATTGCAATTATTTTCTCTGCTAATCGAATTTTATTACTCTTTTTAACTAAATCGCAATATATCTAGAATATTATATATATTTATCTAAAATTATATTTTTATATATATATAAAAAAAAAAAAAAAAAAAATAAAATAAAAAAAAACCTGTTATTTTGTTTATCGCAAATGTATAAAATTAATAATAAAAATCTCTCACATAAAAAGTACAAATACATTCCAAATTCAAAATCATCTTGCAGTCTGTTTCATTATCGTGTAAATTGTGCAGTGTATTTTTGCGATTCATTATATGGTATATTAATATAGTGGAAAATGCACACGCTGGAGTATTAACGTAATTACCGTAAAGTAGTTTACTTATAGGATGAAAGAGGCAGCCGAGAATCTGATAATGTTAACGATGATGCCAGCTGATCCAAAAAACTGTGGGAGTTTCTTTCAAAACGCGCGTGTTAGCGG
Source organism: Polyergus mexicanus (assembly GCF_030449975.1). Classification (NCBI taxonomy): domain Eukaryota; kingdom Metazoa; phylum Arthropoda; class Insecta; order Hymenoptera; family Formicidae; genus Polyergus; species Polyergus mexicanus. The sequence continues at coordinate 10,072,463 of NW_027223329.1, forward strand.
CAGCGAAGCGTTGCATAACCCGATAAATAATGTTTTTCTACTGTCGCGAGGGTGCGACGTTTATTCTCTCGAACCGCGCGATATTAAAGATACATTAACTTGCCTGGTGGACCGATAGTTTTTTTAATCTGGTCGTGACAGGAGAATAACACGAAAGAAATATGACGGCGCACTCCTCTCGGTCTTTTCATTTGAAAAGGCGAGCGTGCGAGGAGAACAATAACAACTTGCTAGTCGTTCAAGAAAGATTCATTGCTTCCCTGCATAGAGAATCTAACGAGCTTTATTGAAGCTTAAGTTTTTCCCTCATCAGTCGTGGTGACGTTGGTATTGAACCGGTACTCGAGTATCGTGAATAAATGAGTACTCGTGCGTACAAACACATATCCGCTATAATAATTTACGAGTGATAAAATATAATGTGAAAGTATGTTAATCTCTACACGTTGCAATATTTTATATTGTTTCTTTATAATCACTTGAAAGATTAATTAAGTTAAATATTTCAATAAATATATATATCGAGAATAATGTATCGCACAAATATTTGCGCGTGTTAGTTTTTATATATTCTTGAGATATATATGTAAAGAAAGTCGAAATTAAAGAGAATATATCAATAATAGATAATTATTTCAAGTCTTATATAACTGGTTTGGTATATATAGCGAGACGAATATACATATACACATATAACACTTCACACACAGCCGGGAAATTATGCGCAGCTACAAGGATGATTAAAGCGTTTAATAATAACCGTTGGAAACTAAAAGTAAACCAGACGATGTCTAAGATCGATGTAGCGTAAAGACAAGGGACGGTGCTTGGGAAAGGGATGCGCTTGATATAAAACGGTTTTTATATGATACCTCTCTAATCACTAGAAAAAAAATCTGTAACTGCATAAGTTTGTGAGGAATATATAAATATATTTAAATACACACACACACACAAATGTGTACAGATTTTTTTTTGTAGTAATTCGAGAGGTATCATATAAAAACCGTTTTATATCAAGCGCATCCCTTTCCCAAGCACCGTCCTTTGTATATGTTATATTTTTAGAGACACACACACACGTGTGTGTGTGTGTGTCTCTAAAAATATAAGTACATATATGTTATGTGTAGATATGTTATAAATGTATGTATATGTTAAAAAATTTTTATAAAAAAAAATTTATTAAAAAAAATTTATTTTATCAAACATAAAGAACCGATAGAATATTATTGCCTTCAAAATAACAAAGAAAACAATCTTGCAAAATTGACTATTTGATTTCTTCAATTCTTCATATGCATCTCGTATGTAATATAATTTATCGTATTCCATAATTCATGTATTGAAGGGTTTATCATATCACACTATTTACTCTCTATATCTCATACTTGCTGCAAACAAGTTTTTACGGAGCAACATCGTAGGAAATGGAGCGTTTGGACTTTGAAATAAACAAATATGTAGGAAAATCGATCTCGAACGCGTAGCTATTACCAAAGAGATCGTTCTGTTTTTCTCGCGAAATTTGCGATTCGTCCGTATTTCGCGTGTATTTTATGAAGATCCCGCAGAGATCTAGAGCATGCCGCGGCAATAAAGTCCGCGTTACACGCGACAATATTGACATCGATACGGTAATTCCCAATTGAATTTCGAGGATTGCATTTCAACATTTTTATCAAAGATCAAGCTACGATAACCTGATTGCAAATTCACACAAATAAAATTATAGTAAAAGTTTTCATAAAAAGGGTCTTTACTTGTATCCCGTATCAAAAAACTATGGTTTCGATTAATAGTTTACTGCTCGTATATTTTCATTTCATATAATTATTAGCAGCTAATGTAAATAATTTATTGTTACCCATCTATTGTACATATTTTCATGTCTACATTTAACACAAACAAAGCAACGAAGAAAGTAATGTGCGTGACTTTTGGCTTTAAACGTCATTTTCCTAAAGTTTCTCGAAAACAGGTATACTCAATTGGCCTCGACACGCTAACTTTAGAATCGTAATTCCTATCATTTTTATAGTAATGGAACATAAAATACCCGTGCATCATTAATTCGTTTTCCAAGAGATAAACGATATATCCAAATAATTATATTATTAATAAAAAATATATTGCATTATAATATTTGTTTTTAATAACATATTTCTAGCATCTGTCAATACTTGACAGATTAAAAAAGAGAGAAAGAGAGAGAGAGAGAAAGATATCTCGGAATTTTGCTGATGATATGAATATTAAAAGTAAACATCACATCATTTTTCAGTTTTATTCGCCTGTATATAAAAATATATATATCATAGCACATCAAGAGTATAAAATAATAGTGTGTGCAAAAATAACATATTCATATGTTAGAGAAGCAAATCTTCTTTATTCCTATTTACACAATGCAGTCAAAAATATCTATTATACATATATGTATGCACTAGAAATGGTCTCGGGAAAACTGGAACAAAAACTTTACTTTTCAATTCTTCATATATTTCTCTACAGTCCCAGATTCTTATTTTCAATATCACATATACACTCTATACATCATATATAAGTAATTTCAAATGCTAGTGTAAAAATACCTTCGGGGAAACGAAGGCTTAAATCAACCCAAATAAACTCCTCGCGAGAAAGAGGATTCGCGCTCAAATGTCAGTAATTTGAATTTTAAATCATCGTCCATACACACACGCACACACATATATTTTCCAAGAATTTTCCCGCCGGGAAAACGGGCTGATTACGCGAAAATAACGAGATTAACAATAGTTTCATCGAAAGCGAGAGCGGCCGTTCGAGTAATATATCGGGTGAACGGAGAAAGCGCCGATTTCTTTCCCTTTCGAGGTAGCAGCAAAATCTAGAACGAACATCTAAAGCGCGGAATACCGTATCTCTAATGCTTCTATTATTTAGGATGCGCACAGCGATCTACAGATTCACTCATACATACACACACACACACACACACACACACACTCTCTCTCTCTCTTTCATCTGATCTCGGCCGGTTGGTGGTGCATTGCGCTGAAATTGCGCACAGTAAAAGGAACGTAAAGAATTGCACGCTCCGCCTACTGCCGACCCTGCGCTCTCACCCTGGCTACCCCTTTTCGTTCACCCCCGCTCTCTCGCCTCCTTACGTTCCTTCTCCTCCATCAGGTAGCACCTACGCGCGTATAAATAGTGCAACGACGGTATGGTACATTTACAGAAGCGCGCCGCGGCATGCGTTTCGACCGCAACCTATTTTATCTTCAACCTTATCGTAACCAATGGAATTGTAATTCCACCGCAGTGCTTAAGAACTTACTTTAAACTTTTCGATCGTGCTCGACAAAGTATCATTACATCAAGGATCGCAGATTCGATATGTCACATGATAAAGATAAGGGGAAGATGGCTATTCACTATCTACACCTTTTTATTTTAAAGACTTTAGTATAATTAATATACTTTTCAAAAAATAAGACGCATTTTCTGCATCGCACTTTTATTTACACTTATGAGCAATCATTTAAAATGTGGCATCACAAAATGAAAATATAGAGAAAGAGAGCAATTACTTTGTCCGTAGAGGTAGCTTCAATCGCTCTTTCATTTCAATTTTATAGAAATATTTTAGAGAAAATATACACACACTAATCTATGAATATTTGTTTGTTTTTAATAGTTTCACTATTTAGTAATAAAAAAAATAATTCTGTAACGATTAATACATATACATACATGCATATATTTCATACAAACTTATGGAGTTATAGAGTTCTTCTTGAATAGTGATTAGATATGATATAAAAATTATTTTACATCAATGATTAAAAAAGCTCCTATCACAAATTTGAAACTAATCCAACTGATTTAAAAAACTTTTATTTTAAAAGTCAAATTCGAAATTTATAAATCTGTCGAAAATAAATATTTGAAATTAATAAAAATGTATTTATTTTTAAGAATTAAATATTTAAAGTTTTTATTTGGATTCTTTTTACGGACAAGATGTAAAGATATCGCGAATTTATACGCTTCTCGATAATTTTCTGATGTAGTACTAAATTCTACAATCGACACTGCATTAGGCACGCACGATAGTCCTATTCTCTTCAGTAAAATTTTGCAGTAAAATTTTGCCTAGGCAGTAGCATCGCGTCGCCAAGTAGGGGGAAATAATTGGTACACGCAGGTTTGTGAGACTCTACGGCGGCTTGCGCATCGACCGGTTACACAATGTGTTCCAAATACACTTCGCGACTTTTATTCACGATTACCTTTTCTAGTATGCCCTTCTCAATCGAGTACACAATATAGTGACAGGGCGCGTAATTTAGAGAACGCCAAATTTCATATAGGCTGTGAAAAAAGTAAAGAAAAATTACTAATATTTTTAAAATTTTAAGAAATTGAGGCTGTTTTTTTTTTGATAGGGAGATCGTTTATTCGATACGAAAAGGTCTCTTTAAGTTTCATAAAAATTGACTGCGGACTTTATTATACGTGTATGAACGAAGTATAGAGTTTATCGCAGGTATAAGCGATCAGCCGTTCGTAGCGGTTGAACCGAAAAATCATTTACTTTATCGCGGATTTTTCAATCGAGCTGTTTCGCGACAAGATTGATCGTCGGTTGATCGCGTTCCGTATTTAAGCCGCGATTTACACGGTTTATGATCATCCCGAATGAATCATTTAAAGCAGCCGAACTTCAACAAACGACTTTTCTTATAGAAGTGGCGCTAAACGTACACCAGATGTTAAAACCGTCATGTAATTTATATAAATGCGACTGTTTTGCAGAATATATAAAATATTCAATGATATTATAAGAGTATAAATGAAAATAAGCTAAAGGTTCAATACAAGTCGAATCTACTTCTCTGCTCCTCTTAAGTTCCAAAAATCTATATAAAAATATCAAGAGAGAACTAAGATTATATAAGTTATAGCCTATAAATTATAAAAGAGATAATGCTTGACTTATATGTATTATGCATGCATCAAAGTCCATTGACAAAATCAGCTGTATACAAAGCAAAATTTTATGACTATATCCGCAGAATCTGGTGCAGTGTCCAATTTCAATCCATCAATCCTCGTCAAGGCATTTTATATACACTTGTGATACAATATTCTACACACTGTTTGATGAATATTTATCTCGGGAGGAAATATACGAATTTGCGTGCGTTAAAATAAAGATTTAAAGCGTACACAAAACAAAAATATCAATATCGCGCGCGTATGTATGTTTATTAAATAAATAATATAATTTATTAAATGATAATAAATTACATATATTTTAATAAATATACACATATATACACACAAAGGTAAACAATAAAATACTTAAATTAAAATTGCACTGAAAGAGAATTATACAAATAAACGTAAAGTATTTAAAAGTTTAAAACAAGATAAAAGTAACGTATCAGTCGGTTTTGGAAAAATAATTCTAGAATATTCATTTCCATTCTTTCCATTGTTTATACAATTACGTTCGTAATTAACATTGCAAACAATTGAATTATTAATCTCCAGAGAAGAATAGAATAATATATTTAAGTAAATATAATAATATAATAAAACGAAATACTTGTATGATGATTATTATAATATATATTGTTTTATAAATCGCTTTTTACTGAGAATTATTTATATTATTAACTAATGATTTGTCAATTGCTAACAGAATTTCAACTGATAATGAGAGATTGTAAAGAGACTCTAGGAAAGGAACATAAATCAATAAGAATAACTTCGTCTCATAAGATAATAATATACAAATGACAAAAAATAACTATTGGATGTTAACAAAAGAAACCTAGAAATATGTATATATAAAACAGATATATATTATAAATATATTATACATTAAACAATTGAGAAAAGTATAATTTTCACGGACTATAAACAAGATGATAAATATTCGCTTAATGAACGTGCATACTTTGTGTCAAAGTAAATAGATCGATGAGGAAAGATGAATTGAAATTGAATATATTGTGCGAAGAATATTATTATAAAAATAAAAGAAAGTAAGAAAGACTCTTATCTCAGAAAGAGAAGAATTGTTCAATATTGATTCCATCTATCCAAGAGAGATGAAAAGCAATGGTATCGCTATGTTATGAATTACGCGAAACGTATTATTTATGTTCTAAAGTTTGTCTCTGACTGACCCCCAAATTTTCTATGGAGTGCTCTTACAGTGCGCCTCTCTTGTTCTGTATGTATTATCTCTCTTTTTTCATATTTTTGTTTTGTTTTTTCCTTTATCATATTTTCGATTATCAGATCACTGCTCGCAATCGGCGCGTAGAATTGTTTATCTTTCAAGATGTTGTCACGATGTTTGGCCGAGTATGAGAATGAGATAAGAAACGAGTGATAGAACGATATTTTATAAAGTCAACTAATTTGGCTTTCGGTTTTGGATAAGATTTGAAATTTGCTTGTTCCAGTAATTGTGGATATAATAACTTGTGATTTTATATAATCGCGACTTGTATATATATATATATATATATATATATATATATATATATATATGTTGTCATAGAAAATTTCATATAACATTCAGATTGAAATAATATATCTTAACCTGTAATAATTATAATTTGGATAAATGTTCAGTATAAAAGATGTTTTCTCCGATTTTTTTCACACACAAATACATTTTATATATTATAGAACATTAGAATTTGCTCAAAAAAAATTGTTCAGTAATTTATTAATACAGTTAACAATGTTTCGAGCTATATGTTTGCGCAAGTTAATATGAAGAGACTATTTCAACATCAACATTTGCATTTATTTATTGACATATAATTTTTTTTCGAAAACTTGAAATTGTAATTTAAATGTGATGGAATTAATGATTCTGATAATATTGTATCATAACATAATTATAATCATAGCGATCACAGAATTCAATTGATTTCATTTCTTTGGTACTCACCGTATTCTATGACAGTTATACTTGCATTACATCCTAATTCCATAAAAATAATTGCATACGGATTCATTAGCACGATAAATATGCGTGGAAGATCATCATCACATTTTTCGAGTCCCGATTCCGTTTTGGCACTGCATTCCGAATGCAAGTTTGCACTATATAAATCAAATATAATCGTTATGACGTCATTCGAGCAATATAATTCTCATTAATCATGACAGTAACGTTATTTCTATATTGAGTATAAACTTAAACATATACATATATATATATAGAATACGAATGTCATGCAATAATTGTTATCGTTAGTTATTAACAAATGCGTTACAATATTCATTAGATGATTTGTCACTTTCGGTAATATTGCAGATTGTGTGAGTAATGTGTTTGTGTGTGTGTGTGTGTGTGAGAGAGAGAGAGAGAGAGAGAGAGAGAGAGAGAGAGAGAGAAAATCAAGAAAAGTTCAAACTAACCCGGCGATAATCGAGATGGTATATATATTGAGACTTATAACCTAATAAAGTCGTAATATGTTGTCGTAACATTATTATGACTATAGAGATTACAGAGATGAAATAATTGCGTCATTCCTCGATACTCGCCATGCTCGATCGCATTTATATCTGCAACACAAGCCTCCAGATATCAGAAGTGACGGACGATAAACCGGCGCGAACGAGCGCGAGGACCATCACTTTTTGCCTTTCGATTCCCCGTTACGTGATCCGATTCCGAGAATTCCGAGTTTGAACTATGAGTATCCAAACATGGGGTCTGTTCTTTGCAGCTGAACTGGCTGCACCGGTTCAGAGTTTATCTTTTTCTGTCCCCATTGGAGGGAGAAGGATGGGCTCTGAACTGGTGCAGCCAGTTCAGCTGCAAAGAACAGAGACCTTATGGGCTCGCGTGTCGCATGACGTCACAGGTCGCAGGCGACCCTCGGAACTCGGAATCTCGGAATCGGATCGCATAACAGAATCGGAACATCGGAAATCGGAAGTTGAGAAGTGTGGTGGCCTTCGCGCTCGTTTACATCGGTTTATCGTCAGTTGTCATCCGGAGGCTTATAATTACGATCGAACATGACGAGTGTCGAGGGAAGACGGAATTATTTCATCTCCGTAATCGCTAACCGTAATAATGTTACGACGTTTTATAAGTCTCAATATCATTTCGACTATCGTGAGGGTTAGTTTAAGCTTTTGTTAATTCTTTCTCTCTCTCTCTCTCTCTCCCTCCCTCCTTTTCCCTCTTACACACACATACACACACACACACACACACTGTCGTGTCGCACAATACATTTTACTCGTACAATTTATAATATTATCGAAAATGATTAATCACCTAATATTGTAACGCATTTGTTAATAACTAGTGATAACAATTATTATGTGATATCCCGGTTCTGTACTCATATATATATATACGATTTCTAATCGCGATATTAACGCGACATATACGTATATATTAAATACAAATATCGCGATTGGTAAAAATTTACTCGAGTGAAGCGATTTGCGCTCGGGTGACGTCACTATGACGATATTTGCAGTCTTGAAATCGGACCGTATTAGTACCATAACGTTTTTCTGATGCAGGTGTTGCAGCTACATATATAAGCATCTGACAATGAGCGGTTGCTCGTGCGATATTCGGCGACTGATTTTCGCGATGAGAATATAAACGAGACGTGTATGGGTAGCTACGCTCTCTCTGAACGTGAGTATTATTTAATTCTCATGCAGAGCTTTTCGTTTGCGGAAAGCGTGTCAAAATTGGTACGATGATACGTTGCGTTAAACGCATATCGCGATTAATGTATTCTATTCTCGTCTCAAAAAGACATAGACATAGTAATGGTTTTTCTTTTTTCATATTGGCAACTTTGTTGACGAGTTTACAATGTTGAGATATGGCTTAGAGAATGGCGCGTGTCTCAGCGAACAATACGCACGCAATAATTGGAGAAACGTGTCGAAAGTTATGCCGACACGCTTCACGCAAATATAACACGCAATTCTTTGATATTACCCGATCGCTGTTGCAAACTGCCGTTTACATTTTGCTTTGCTTTGATATCTAAATAATATGTGAAAATATTTGCAATGTGTTTTATGACGTATATAATGAAAAATATAAAAATATCATGCAAATTCCTAAATAATATGTGACAATGTAAAATCCATTAATTATAATATTTTGCAAAAAAAAAATAATAATATTGTTTGAATCAAAAATACAAAGATAAATATATGTCACATTTAAAACACGGGATGTAGTTTTACGTCTATTTTTAAGTCTCATAAAACGTCAATGCTCATTTTAATTTCAAGATCGTAACATTATATTAAATGCCTTATAAAAGTATAATAAAAATACACTTGACAATCACGTAATGCAATTAATAAATATTTAAAGTGCAATGTTTAACAGATTTTATCGATTAGAGTACGTAAAAATATTTTAATAAAATATTTGCAAAATAAATTAAAATTTATTAAGGTGTGGTTTTAATAAAAATGATTGTCTTATTTTAATATATTATTTTAATTATATCGCATGTAATAATAATCCGAAACTGTGCATTTCACCGCATATATATATATATATATATATATATATATATATATATATATATATATATATATTATATCTTATACACGATGTTTTATACAAAATATTTTTTTTTCTCATTGAATTTTGAGGTAATCGCATTGTTTATCTTACGATATATTCGTATTATCTCATAGATTGTTGAACATTCCGAAATATTCAAACGTTTCTCCATGCGAAAAATGTTTATTTCATAGTAAGTAGCTACTGTGGAAAATTTTATACATCGGGTGCAATCATGTTGGTGCAGTTTTCGTGTTATAGAGATAGATTAAATTTTATATTTTTATGCACGAAGCACTAATATGTGAGTAAATGCAAGAAAAAGTTGTTGTTTACTGATAATATGTACTTTTCTTGATATTTATTTTTTGATATTCTTGATTTTTTTTTTTTTTATTATGATCTTTTTTTTTCCATAGCTGTATATAGTTTATGTACGTATGAATATTTTGAAATATAAGAATGATTGTATTGCGATACAATATTGTGATACAGCATTTATTAAATTATAAAAAGTATCAAAATACGTACAGAAAAGTAAATATTAATCAAATGATAAATATACGAAAATAATTTAATATATAATTTATAGTATCATTTGATTCAGCTATTTCGCGAATCGCAGAAATATGTAGATTGCAATGTAAAAGTTGAATATGCACATATTTCTAAAACAAAACAACATACAATCACTGTGAGAGAGCTGTATACAACATTAGAGTTCAAAGTAGAAAAGCGCGTTGAACGAAGTAACTGGGAAAAAGTGAGATCTTTATTTAAGCTCTCTTCCTAGATTTTCCATTTTCGCATATATGTCGCACGGTAAAAATGTTGACCTACTCGTGAGTTCGGTTCTGACGCTAATTAATACCATAGATATGATCGCTTGATACGTTAAAAAATACGGGAACAACACTCGGCGCACTTCATTAAGCAATTTTATCCAGAAAATATAGAACTGAAGTCTGTAATTTATGTTTGTGTATATTATGATACATTTGATATTAGACAATCTTTTGCGCATGTTTTTAAAAATAAGAAAAAAATTTCGTTAAAAGGTCAAACGTGAGGTAGTCGGAAATAACATAAGCAAAATTGACCATTTGCAATTTTAAAACATCATAATACACATGAAAATATAAAACTGTTAGAATATTAAATTAAAAAAATTAAATAAAATGTATATTTAAAAAATATTTCTTGTACATAATGTAATCTGACTGATTTTTTAAGAGGACTATATATATTAAGTTTCAAAATGAATGCATTTTGTAATTGTGGCATATATCATAATTCTTAAAAATCATATGATACATAATATACAATAAAAACGTATGATAGATTTTGGATTTTGCAAAATTTTTATATATATTAAAAGATATAATACTGTTTCTATTGAATAATTTTAACAGAACATGACTATGTGACCTTACATTGCGAGTTTCTATCGTGTGTAAAGCTATACGTTTTATCGAATATCATAGGGCAATAAAATTGAATTTGTTTTATTAAATTCACCATCTCCAGTGATATTTCATAAAATGCATCAAAAAATGTCCTAAAGCTTTCAGAAATATCATTTTATTTTAAGACTTCAATATTCCATTCTCTTAAAAAAAAAATATATATATATATATATATACATTTGAAATGTTTCCTCGATATGCGTAATATAATTCTCTTTTCTATTTAGTTTTCTATTAATAGAATCCTATGTAACAGTATATTTTATATACTGCAATAACTTTGATATAATTTTCCATAATTTTTACACTAGTTTTCCATATTTATTCCAATACCAAAATCTTTGAATAAATAATTTAAAAGAAACATACAATTATTTATATGGACATGCATAATAATAATAGTGATGGTATACGTTTATATCGCTACTCACACTCGTTGGTCATAACCATTAGTTTCTCAATCGTTACATAATAATAATCTCACATGCCTGATTACAAGACGATATTAACTACTGTGCGTTGGCGGTGCGAGCGTCTTTTTCACTGCGCAGTAGAATGACAGCATTATCGGTCGTAATGTCGTAATCTGCCGAAGAAAATATTACATAGATGTTGTGTAAAAGCCACCTGTAAATGCACTTGTTACATTAGTGCTGCGAAACCATATACCAACGAAAATCGAAAGTCCTTGTCTGCTTTTATGCGTAATTCCTTGCGTGGCATATAAAAAAAGTTAAAGTCGCGAAAGTATTTATTGCTATATGAAATAGCGTCGTGTCAAGTAGATTGTTGATAAAGCTATAGTCGCTTTATGTCGCGACAAAATGAATAAGACTGCACGGACATTGTTCAATGCTATTCAGTGCAGTAGGTACATGCATTTTTCAGCTATTACATAGAGCCACATAATTTTGTTATATTTTTAATGAAAATTGAAAGAGAGAGAGAGAGAGAGAGAGAGAGAGAGAGAGAGAGGAGGGGGGGAGGGAGGGGGAAGGAGAATTAGAGCCACTTTTGACTCTTCAGTTCATGAAAGTTAATCTTACTATATTTATTGATTGTTTATCTATTTCTTTGTCGCGCGCGAGTTAAGTTCATTTACATAAAATATTATTATATAATGCAATGTACGTTCTCTTTAAACTAATGGCCGTTAAATTGTGCTGTCAACTATATGCCAACCACATCGAGAGTGTCTCAGGTCAAGAACTTTCGAAGTTTACGCGTTAACTATTAAATCGCTTTCAATAATTTAAGATACTCCTACATGTTTCTAATAGATAGAGGACTAATGGCTTGATACTTTACACGTGTGCTTCTAACATTGAGAATTCTTTGGCGGTCATTCAATCCGCCAAATTCACAACATAATTGACTTGGTCAGTGACTGGATTAATTTAATTACGCATGTTGTAATGTCTTAAATTAAAAGTGAAATTTTATTTCCGCCTTTTTGTGTTATCGCATTTTTTTATTGTGACTAGCACATTTATTGATTCAATAAAAATGCTCTCTCTCTCTCTCTCTCTCTCTCTCTCTCTCTCTATTATTATTGTTATTAAAAGATTAATAAAATGTATCAATTATCAATATTTAAAATAGATAAACAGTTACAATTACAAATGCGAAATTATAATTTTTTTTCTAAATGCAATTTACTCTTATTTTGAAGCATATTTTACTCTTTCTCTTTGAACTATTTATTTTATATTTACGTAAACGTTGCGTATGTACATATATGCCACAAAACTTATCGCAAATAAATCGAAACTTTTCCAATGGTGTTGTAAGTAGATTCTACCTTGTTATTATATTTCAAAAAGTCACACATTGAGTCAGGTTATTTCTAGAGTTCAATATATCAAATATTCCGCTCATAATTTATTCGAATTTACTTTTGGCCTTTATATTATTATCTTAGTACCTACAGATTTCATCGCATATAAATTTTAAATGGAAAGAAAAAAAAATAAATATACGAGTTTGGTTACCACAATTGTTCGAGAATCATCATTATAGTTTAATGATTTGAAATTTGTACAATATAATCTAATTATTATCAAATATATATTTTCACATATTATTTGTTCGCGCCTTATGTCGTAAAAATTACGCCGACGTGAATTTGTTCTCGTAATTTGAAAAGCGTGTATCGTGATCAAATGTGTACACAGATTGGATTTTACGGATCACGTCTAATTATTAACATAAACGGATAACATGAATTATTACGATAATTCAGAATATCGAGGAAACGAGATGATTGAAATCGCATTTTGTGATCCCTGTCGTCCGGATCCCTATTGTCTCTCTTGGTTTTCTGCGATATTGAAAATCTTTTTGATAAGAAATTGCTCTATAAAAGAAAGCGACATGAATTTTTTTAGAAATTCTGCTCTTTAATTTTGCTTCGCAAAGTAAAATATTCAATGTCTTCTGTGCGGATCAAATCGATACCAAAAATCCATCGAGGAGAATTTATGCCGAGGCCATAAGTTAATAACGGGATGTCGGTTCCCGTTCACGATAGGCTAATGGGAAAAAAAAAAAACTTTTTACAAACCTCATAAATTTGCTCGCATATAACTAAATTATTGCTCATATAATTTATAACATTCCAAATATTCAAGACATCGTACATTGTCTGTTTTCAGAATTTATATAGAAGAAAACATAAATATTATTCGTATCATTTGTGTTATATTTTTTATGTTGTGTATAAATTATAATAATGCTTATATAATTTATACATTGATAACAACAATGTTGTATAACGGAAGAATGGTTAGGAAAATTAGAAAAATTATTATTAATCACATTTGTAATTATATCGTATTATACACGTTATTTCAATGAATAACATTTTTATATTGTTGGACACCATCGAGATAGATCAAGCAACAGATCGATAAATATAAATAAATATGTATATTTCATTTTGGGGGTTGAAACCTTTCAATAGGCGACTGGTATAACGGAAAATTCAATTTTAATACATTAAGATCACACGCGCGTTTCTATTTATTCTCGCGGTAAATATAAACTGAATGTAAAATAAACGTAAAATACAATTTTATGCATATAAAATGCAGATTTACAATTGATATTCGTCTGTCTATCAGATATCCATCACCATTGATAAATTTCGTTTTCTTATATTATAATCCATAATAAACTTTATGCGATGCAAGTATCATTAATAGTTTTAATATCATATTATCCTTTTGAAAATGTCAAATCTTTATACGTGCAAGAATCCTGCGCGATTCTTTAATAGAAAGCTATACACTTTTTGCAACTTACAATTATGTGATCAATCTGAGATTGATACCGCCATCTGACGCAGAATATTGGTCGCATCAAAGTCGGTTGGAAACTTAAAATGAGCATCGATTTTAACGATACTCTGCAAAAGTACGCGCGGGTTCTCTCTATATTCCAGATGTATATTCGTTATAGTTTCTACAGAACGGATGCAAAAGTTTGCTCTGTCTCGCATATACAAAAGCAGAAACTTTATAACAAATCCACCACCACGCTTTGATTGCTCCTTGTAGCATCGAGACGTTTCCAACTCTGGTTGCGATGCCACAAATCATGTGCAAACTAACTGTTTAGACGTGAAATTATAATCCTAGTAAACTATTGCCACGCATCCATGTATTTAATGCTAGATATAAATTAACACATGCTTAAATTTTTGCGCGAAATATTTTTCGAATCGAGATAAAATTTTAATTTATTTTATTTATTTGTCATTATATAGAGCGAGTCTGTCGTTATGCAATAAAATGTAAATAGTTGTGTTATAAACTAAACCCTGTGCAATCTTGATAGCAGCGTGACATATACGGTTCTCTACCGAGAGTCGTCAGCTAGAAAGCGTTATGCTATCAGTTCTATTCTTCAATCGTCTTTAAACTTCTCTTTTTTTCATATTTTGTCTATTTTTTCTCGCAAACTTGTCATTAAAATTATTCTAACGTTATATATATTTATTATATAAATGGGGAAAAAAGATTAGTTGCGCGATATTTTTACATATTATATCTGTGTTTCAAAGAGAGAACATGGGAAAAATTTCAAAACATTGTGCTGATTATTCTTTCATATACTCGAAAAAGTTCTGAAATCTTTTGATTTTTCTGCGTAGAATGTTATATATTTCGATCTCTACATTTGAAAAGATAATCTTTTGCGACGTACCGATACTTCTTTTGCATCCTTTTTAACCCTCCGTCATCTACGCGCGAAATGGATTCTCTGTTATTCCATTGTGCGAATATTTCCAATTGTCAAAGACAAATTACCAGTTTAAAAGTATCCTTTTTTCTCAGAGTAATACGAAGAAAGAATTTATTATTCGTTTTACCGTAATTTTTTAAGTAACCATTACTTTACTGAAAAGTGTTCAAAGAGTTCGAATATATATTTTATCTAATTTTTTTCCTTTAATATACGATAACGAATAGCAATATAATATTTTTGAATCTGCAAGAGATTGAAACGTTATTTACGCAAAAGACTGCATACCAGCACCGTATTAAATTAACATTCTGCATCTGATATCTCAATAAGGCTGACCACATTCTCGTCGACGTCTAACGAAAAGTCCGACTATAAAATACTTTGAAAGCTATGAAAATTGTTCGATAAAATTCTGCACATTCTCCATACAGTATACGTTTAAATTTTTCTCTTGATAAGATAAGAACCTTCAGGGGTAGCGAAAAATAATCGGGAACAAGAATAATTAAAAGAAATCTGACGTGCCTTTGTGACCCACATAATCTCCCGCAAGGATTTCTTATTTAAGAACAAGTCACGAATAGAGTCGCGATCGATTTTTAATATAAATAGATGTGTAATACATACATACATATAATATATATATGTGAATTTGCCTAATTTTTTCGTTGCCCTTCGTCTCTTTTCTCACTTTTCTCTTTTTTTTTTCGCTCACTCCATATTTATAAGGAGATTTGTTCTCTCTTTCTCTCTTTCTTTCTCTGCATCTCTTTCTCTTTTAGTCATTTTACTTTTTCCATTTTGCCGATCTGTCATGGCCCATCCTCCTCTCTTTCGAACTCTCTTTCAAACTCTTCTTCCCGTCTCTGTTTTAAACCCCTTTCGTCTGTTCTGCATACACATCTCCGAATCTATCCTTTTCTTTGCTTTTCTCTCATTTCTTTTTTTTATCATCACCTTATCCTTCCTTTGCCATTTTTGTTTCACTCGTTTTACCGAGCGGGGACATTTATTTACAGAAATAAAAATCGCGCGCGTTCGACTCGATATTTGCTTTTGCCTGTCAGCAACATTCGACGAATATAAGGTAAAAATACACATCCGCTAAAACTGTATCGCAGCGCGGCGTCGCGTTATAACGATTCTCGATTGTGTGGTCCTTTAACATTTTCCTTTGTAGATTCAAGATAATTATGATAAGCTCTAGCAACTTTGAAATTGAATTTTTTGATTTCGCCTCGATATGCAAGCTACTCTTTTATCTAAAGGAATTAACGCAGTGCGAATCAGTTATCATAGTACTTATAAATATTATATATTAATAACTGCTTTCTTCGATAACGATTAATTCTATCAACAAGTTAATTATTTTTATTTTTTAATTTATACGTTATAATATTTATTATATACTATATATTATACATTTAAAATATATAATATAATATACATAAAAAGTACAATATATATTATATTGTATTATGTAATACACATATATTGTATAATACGTATTACGTGTTAAATAATTCAAGAGGGAAACAGTTATTTTTTAAATAATTTTATCTGGTTACTGAATCAAAGATGTAAAAATAAAAACGCAGAAAATATAAAAATATACGATCGAAATCATAAACTCACCTCGTCGTAGATGAAATTGTCTATTTCCTCCAATGGCCTGCCATAGAGCTTGCTCGGAAACGGTTCGAATTTATTTGGCAGTATGGCACCATCTTCCACCGACATTTTTCTCTTAGGTTGAAAGCCATATTCGCGCACTAATTGCACAGTCTTGTTTTCCAATCTATCGAGACTCTCCTTCGTGAATGGCTTCACTGTTTGCTTGCCGCCCTTGGTGCCGGGTGTCCTCGCGATTGGCGACTTGTCCTCGATCTTGGACACGCTAGAATCGAGAATGTCAGCCGATGCAGCTTGAGGGGTCACGACATCCGCCTGAATCTCTGCACTTCCGGAATCTCCGGTACCGGAATCGGCGGAAGTGCCGGCGGTTCCGGCCAATGGCGGACGCAGTCTCGTGCTGTCTTGCATTCTGGAGCCGACTCTCTTAATCGGTGGGGACTCGCTTCTCTTAGACTCTGGAGAAATCGGTTTTTCTGTCACCGGAGATGTTCGCGATGGACTCGAAATTTCCTTCGCTCCGCCGATGTTCGTCGTCTTGAAAATGTCCTCCTGATTTTCTTCTGCCAGTGAAGTTGGATGTTTGTACGGCTCGCGTTCCTTGTCGCCGTTCCGATAAGCTCTCGTCGTAGTTTTTGGTCGAATCTTGGCCGCCTGCGATTCCTCGTACTCGGTGTATTCAGGCGGACTTAGGCCTGCGTAGGACGGCGCCGATCGCTCGACCGACTTCGACGATCGTTGATCTCTGTCGGATCCTCTCGTGGAAGGAACGCGGGACGAAAGTCCTTCGGAGTACCTCGAGCCTTCTCCGAAGCGACGTGGCCGAGATTCCTCGTCAATGATTTGCACATTGATGGAACTTTGTCTGGATGACAAAGATATGCCGGGCCGTACGAACTGCTCTTTCCAACCGACAGGAAACTCGGAGGATCCTCGAGCGGACCTCTCCAGCGAAGCCTGCCCCGGACGATCCTCCAGTCGCCTCGGCCAACTTCTTTCCATCGGAAGCGAACCATGATGGTCTCTTCGCACTAAGTTCTCACTGAATTCTCGACGTCTGACTCCGACTTCAGATCTTCTGAATGGCTGAGGTGTCCTGGAGATTGCTCCTCTAATATAATCCTGACCGTCGAAATCTCTGCTGCTATCTGGGAGATTAAGACTTCTCTGACTACCGCTGTCTCTAGGTCGATCGTTCGGATTTCCCGTTGGTCCGTAGATACCCTCCTTTGCCAATTCATCCAATTCTTCTCTACTCAGATTTTTTACGTAGAGCCCAACCACTCGAGGTCGGTTCGTGAAACCATTGTCCTCCGAACCGCTGCTCGGAGGGCTGGGAGGACTTTTATACCCCTCGCTCCCGCCCCGCCGAGATGTCATTGGGACCTATGCTCGATCATCCCTTTCGATCCTGTACCACTTTCGTCGATCTCATACTATCGCTAAATTGTCTCGATTCGATTGTCTCTGTTAATCGATATCCGTCACGTTGTTATCGATGAATTAGTCGGTAGGATTTGGAAATATAAAAGAATTATAATGCGAACAGTTTCCCCCTGATCTCTCTCTTCTTATTTCGTCTCGAAATCGATTTTTGACAAAGTTTCGATCATTACGATTACATCTGATATATTTTGGAACACCGGGATCGATTTATGTGTGTAGTAATAGTAGTATTTTTTAAATTATACTTTACGTTGCGCACATTCGATCATATTTTTGTCAATTAAAACACTCGTGAAATCTCCATTCGAAATTTATTTAAATACCGAAATTGTACTTCTTTTTTTTGGGAGAGGGGGGGGGGACATTAAAAATTTCGCGATCCAAGATCAAAAGTTCACAGTACAAAAGAGAGCAGCCGTGGACGCGGCTATAATGATGTTGATGATGCACTATGCTGCAAAATTACACCGGGCAACGATTTGTCTTTTCAATATTTTAAAATGACTTACTGAAAATGAATTGCAGATAAATAAAAGATTCGATAAATTTGCTGTATATATATATATTGACAGTCTCAATAGCGAAAAATGTTGATAAGTGTTCGCGCGTAATGGATGATGACAGGGACTTTTCGCAAACCGTTTTCGCACTTTCAAAGTTTGCGTCGGTTTCACTTGTCGATAATTTTTGTTGCGTATAACGGATTACGACGGTGGTTACGTCGTATCGCGGATTCGTGAGACAGAGTGAAACTTGTAAAGACCAGACTTAACGCGCTTTCTCCGTGTCAACGACGAACCTCTTGAAATCTCGAAAAGCCTTCGATCGCAAGCCTCCTCGAGTTATATCGCCATTGCAATTCTCGGTCGAGCTTAGCTTCACCGTATTGTCGAAAGCGGTTTACACATACTCGCGCGGTGAAGTATACTCTTCGTGTCGTGTCGTGTCGTGACTTTAAGAGGTCAAGGAGTTCGTTCTTGTGCGATGCACATAGTTCATTCTGAATGTCAGCGACTAACCGAGTGTCATAGTATTGCCTGCTATAAGCATCGACCGATCGCGCTAATAGCTCTGGAATTTCCATTCGTTTCGCCGACGACAGTCAACTGGATAAATTATAAATTGTATATGCGTACGGTATCGCGAATAAAAATCGACCACGTGATTCCTCGCGACTCACCGTCATCGATCATCAACTGCGTCATCGAAACGCGTGAAATTATCGTGTGTATTATAGCCGATGCAAATCCACGGAAGGAAACTCGCGGTGGATACTCGATCGATGACTCGATCAATAATAAATAATTTGAAACGCAGAAATATACATTTGTTCCTTCGTCGATCGCGGGCTTTTGTTGTTTACCGTTTTGCGAGGATAAACTTTCACAGATAAATACACGTCTCGGAAATGCAACAACGGTGTCACGAAGCGTCGCGGTCTCCCGGTCGATCACCCTGACCCTCTCAACGTTTATAGCTCGCGCTCCAAATCGGAATCGCGTGAATGACACGTAGAAGATCCTGAGGACAAATTATCGGCGATATGGTCAGCATACGATTAGCCGTACCGTTTGTTGTGATACACACTGGCGGGAAAGGCGCATCCGCCTACACTGAATCGCGAACAGCGTGGTCGTCTCGTATCAACCCGCCGCTATCATCATCACTAGCACCCACATCACCACGAGGCATCGAGACGAGATCGAAACGGCCGAGGTCCGTATCCCCCAGTCACCACTCACTCGTCATTTATCACCGTATTATCCGGCGAGGTACGGCGGTTATTACGATACGAATGGTACGGCCGAGCGGAGGAGAGAAAAGTTGAAAGTGGGAAGGAGATTACGTTGGAACGGGAGCGCGAGAGAAAAGGCAAGAATGGTGCGAGATAGAGAGACAGAGAGAGAGAGAAAGAAAGACAGACAGACAGACAGAGAGAGAAAGAAAGAGAGAGAGAGAGAGAGAGAGGGAGAGAGAGAGAGAGAGATGGAGAAAACCGTGGTGCACCCTCGTCGTATAGTTCGGTAAATTTTGTTCGAGCGGGGGTGCAAAATCACGGGCGTCTCTTACGAGAGCTGTGGCGGCACTGTCGGCACTGAACCCCTCCGGTATCGTGTACGCGCGCGCGCGTATCGAACCGAACCGAGCCGGAGAACGCCGGCCGCACAGAATCTCCGTCGACGTGGCTACGTACACGTAGCTACGGAGCCTCAGGGCTCACACACACACACACACACATATATATATATATGCATAGCGAAGGGTGACGGGGTACGATCGGAGAACGCTGCCAGTGGTGGTGATGGTCGCGGGGGGTACCGCGTACCTGCACGAACACCCACTGCTGCTGACGCCAACCCCCACCTCCACCCCCACAGCGAACGAGCGCAGTCAACCCCCTCTGTGGATGGTGGCGGTGACGGTGGCGATGGAGATAGCGGTGGTGATGGCGGTGATGGTTGGATGGTTGGATGGTTGGTAGTGTAGGCAAGCAGGATACGTTAAACAGGCGAACCGGCCGGGCGAACGGTACCCCCAGGTTCCATAGGACACGGCGCTGTAATTAATCCGCCAATCGACACCAGATTCCGCCGGATGCGAGAGCGAGTTAACGCGCGAACAGCGAAACAGCCCTTCCGCGGCGCGAGCGCGCGTAAATTTCCGTCCTTGCGCGATTATCGGTCTCGCGTCACGATGATTTAACAACACGGCCGTCTCTCATCCGGATTTCAATTTAATGAGATGCGGCGGGATAGCAAATGCGGTTGAGGGCTTATTATCGCCCTTTCGCTTTGGCAGTTTTTTCCCCTCCATGAAAATTTAAATCTGAGATTCTATCGTCTTTATATTATCTCCGATGTGACTAGCTTTTTGTGTTATATATTACCGTTAGGGAAAGATGACAAATTTCTGTGTGATAAATTATAGAAATCGATTCTTTGAGAATAAGAATCTTGATCGACTTTTCGATTGTTATTATTATTTTTTTCTTTTTTTTTTTAGAGCGAATTTTACTAGAGATCTCATTACGGATAATGAACAAACACGAGGAGCTGTCATTTCGTGACGTTATATGGATTTCTTATCGGATATATGTATGAGTATCGATATAATTATCGATAAATGTATAAATTTGAATTAATCTCGAAATAGTATTTATTATAAAGAAGTTTAAGCAATGTTATAAATTGAGGGAATCGAGAAACGTTTTATTTTTTCAACGTACCCTTTTGATATAACGAATTTCCCAATAAAGCGAAAATCAATAATAGAAGTGATCAATTAACATGAATATACCAGTAAAATATATCGTCTTATTACTTTGTGGCGATGTGATAATATCATCTATGTGTCAAACACTTTTATGTATTGCAGAATAATTAATGGAATGTAAAAATTATAGCGATAAAGATATGAAATTCGATTTAGGAAATTAAGAAAAAAAAAAACTTGGCAGAAATTTAAACAGACAGACATATATATTTAATTACCTTTAATTAGTAAGTTAAATTAAATATTTTAATCAATTAAATGCTTAAAGTGTAAATAAGCGACGAAATCTTGTTCTCTAATCAATATCCCTCCAATTGGTATTGCTTTAATAAAAATATAATTTAAAATTGAAATAATAATATGAAATATTGTGAAAATTTTAAAATTATGATAATGAACTTACATACACACATACATAGATACAAATTTGTTGAGAAAATATATTTCAACGGTGACTCAGCAGTTAGTGCTGTAAGTAGTAAGCAATTTGTTAGGATTAATCTTACGAAGAACGGAGGAATATAAACGATCCTGCCTGCTTGATTTTCTTTACGGAAATTACACTATTTCTCTCCTCTATTATATGATTATGCCATCTGAATTAAAGTGCAGATAATCGGCCCACGACGTTACGTGATATCCGAGAAATATAAATCTGGTGACTAAAATGACATGAAATTTAATAGATGAGATATGACCTCTGTACGTAGAGGGAATCTCTTAAACGCGCTTAGATAATATTACTTGAGACGCTATTTTTCACTGGCTACCATCTTTTAAGTTCGACGCGATTTTTCTATTTAACAGAGTTATACCGTTATTAAACTATTGTAATTTAACGGCGAAAAGAACTGAATATTTGCCGCAAGTAAAATGATCATCGTAACGTTAATGATGTTGTTCGTTTCGTCATCTACACATCGAATAAGTCATACAGATAATGCGCATAATTAATTATAGAGCTAAGCGATTTGTTTTATTTTTTTGATGAGCAATATTAATAATACTCGCGATTCGTAGAGTTTTGAATGTCCATGGTTTTTGCGAACTGTGAATTACAAAACTTATTGGATAGTACATTATCCTCGGAAAATATCCGGACGTACATTCCCACGAGTATAAGAGTACTTTCTCTCGTAGCAAGCGATCTTGCAATAAGTTCTCTCTCGAAGAATTCTAGAGTCAAGCGAAGGGATAATTGAAATTGGGTCGGATAAGAAGCGCGCGATTTCAATAATATTTACTGTGTGAATACTCATTAAAATTTATTGAATTAATAAAAACATTTAATAGCGAAAAAAAAATCTTCAATCATTGAAAAAGAATTATAACTAGTAATTGTAGTATGTCAAATGTTTATGTTTCATTAATTTCTTCGATAACTATTTTCATTCGTATCAAAGATATTTTAAAGCAACAGTCTATTTTTGTTTCCGTTTACGGGAACGAATTATTATACATATTTTTTACGATACACTCTCTTATATCGTATTTTTTCTAAAATAAAAATAGTTGTAATATTCTGAAGATGTAGTTTGTTTTTATCGATATTATTCTTGCGTAATGAATTTCACGGAATATCTCAGTTTCGTCTTGATAACGGAAGATTATTCGGTCACGTTTGTATATGCATCTAAATGCACAGTTTTTACCTTGCCGACGTGATGTCTTGTAATATTTCTTATAAGCTAAGCAACTGATGTCGGATAAGGCACAGTGTAATGCATCGCCTCTGCGACGGACGTATAACTAGCGCTGTTTTCTATTCGTGTGGTTATAACGGCCGTAAATTGTAAAACATATCTTGTCCTTGATTTAGTATTCAAAGGGATTCAGATCGAGGACATGGAACGCGCGTTTACGAATAGAAAATATCACAGAACAAAGAATTTTTTTTAGATTAAACACGATATAAACGCCTCTAAATGCCGCAATGATTTTCATTCGTCATCTTAATTAAATGCTCGAGCTAACCTTGCAAAAATAATCAATCGTCGGGTAAAAATTTTTTTACCTTTTTTTAAGAGCTTTATTAAACTAAGATTTTTTTCAACAAAAATAGCAAGAGAAACGTGATAACATACGCGAAAAAATGCCTATATGATATAAATTATATTTTGAGAAGAGAGAGGATATATTTTTGAGAGAATTTATTGGACGATTTATCTTTGATATTTAAGAAAGTGAAAAGTATTTAAAATATTCTTTCGACAATTAAGACTGATCATTAGAAAATTGCGGATATGTAAAAGGGCTTCGACAAATTATTATATTATACTTTTTGAATAGATATATATTATGATATAATAGAAGCGTTTTTATAACAATAATTAAAAGTTTGTCGTTAAGGAAATTAGGGAATGCACCGGATATTACTTTCCGTAGATATTCTTATCTGTTCAATCATTCTTGCAACGCATGATTACAACTTCTCTTTCATCCGCATATCCCAATCGCACCATAATGGTCTTTAGAGAGAGAGCAAAACGGGACGACGAAACTCCCCACAATGTGGAGCGTCATCAGCGAGACTTATGAAGGATAAGTTGCTCAAACCTCCGGAAACCGAGTTCTACTTAGGGTTTATAGCGTCGTATGCCAAGTTCTCATCTTTCCACGAGTGCTGATGCCTGGTTATTTATACTTTCATGAGAAATTTCATATTTATCTTAGCAAGATACGTCGGTTAGTCTTTCGTATTAGCACAAAATTATTACCATTATACTTTTTTATCGATTATTGCACGAGGACTGTATATATTTATATTATAGGATATTTACATGTCAAAGATATTATATAAAATATGAAATTTACTAAGTGTATCCTAAAGAATAGGACGAGTTTTCTCATAAACTGAAATAATCGTTTTTCCACTGAAATTTCATTAGATTTTTTTGTCACGATAATAATTAGATCTTTGTTACAATAAAATTCAGAGAATCAGGACTTTATTTAAAAATTAGAATTTTAACATAATCACTCTTAATGTTAAAAATTAATACATAAATTAAAAAGAAAATTAACGATGATTTTTGTTAAAAAAATTTACTTTAAATCAATTAAGAAATCTTGAAATTTTATATATGTATAATTTTTATATATATATATATTTCAAAAAAAATTATAATATGCCTTGTTTCACAATCGCAATAATAATGGTCGCGTTAAAGCCAATACCAAATGCAAAACGATACGTGTTTGAAAAGTGCGTCACAGACGGAACGTCGGTATTGTAAGCACGTCCGAGGAATACGCGGAGAATAGCACAGCCTCATCACTTGATCCCTAACTCGAATCAAACAGTAATCTTCCCATTGTGAAACTTAGCGCAATATCACTGTCGACGACTGAATTGCCTTAGCAGTTCGAAAGTGTTACGCGATAAAAGTGCTGGATATTCTACTTGTCTCCGCGACAAGTGCTGATGTCGCAACAAAAATACAAAATTTAAGATAAAGATTGATAGAAATTTATATTTAATGAAATTAATTTACAAAATAAATTCTTTTCTACATATTATCTTTTTCTCTTTTCTTATGTTTTATACATATAAAGAGAACAAATATAAATTAAAATATTGATTTTCTTCACAAAAGACTTGTGAAGATTCAGAATCGTGGTTGGACGGTTTTAAAAAATATATAAATTGCATATATACAAACATATATATTTAAAGAGAGATATTTGCACGTGAAATAATATAGATAAGAGAAGAACAAGCAATATCATTTTTAAATTGTGTATTGCTCATTTACAAGAGATAAAGATATTTATTCATTTCAATTATCGAGACTCGATAAGAGACGAGCGTTACAGAATATTCGAAAGAAATTTGCTACATTATCGCTTGTTGTCATTTGATTATCAACATCGAGGAAAAGGTAGAAAATAGCTATAATATTTTTCTACGCATGGTACACTTAGTTTGTATTAGTGACAAAATTTAAATATGTTGAGATTAATTTCTTCCGATTATTTTAGTTTATTTCAGAAAAAATATTGCAGGAAAAAGCAGTAAAAAGAACTTTACCGTATATATTGCAGAGCAGAAAATATTTTTTGTTGTCCCTTATAATTTTATATTTTACTCTCAAATGCTCTTCTTTACATATTTAATACTTTATACGTAACGACGATAACATCATTGTGACATTTTTAAATATTTTCAAACATAGATTATTATATATTATTTACAATTTACAGCATTCGATAATCGACTATCGAGTAATCGAATATGATTAATATATATCAATAGCTTTTGGTAAAATAATTATTTGATCAAATAACATTTCGAACTATTTCAAAATTATTCTAAAAGAGTAGCGCGAGAGAGATAGAATGCGACGTATTCACCACAATAAACGTACAGTACATGACATCTAACAGAGGGAATTTACTTTGACTCAGACATCAGTCGGTCGATAACATTATTTGCAATATAAAGTTTTGTTAATTCAATACGAAAATATTATTATATAATATTAAAAATATTTTTTTTTTTTTGAATAATGAAATTATTCAACATGTTCGATATGTTTTGTTTTGATTAGTGATATGGCAGAAAGTTTTATAGAGCATATCTACATCTGTAAGTAGTAATTCTGAATAAAAATTTGAATTAAAATTGATGATGAAATTAGAATGAAATTTCTGTGTTAAAAGAAGATTTCAGATTTGTATATTTCATTCTTTGTACGATTCTTGGATATTTTAAATGCATTCCTAAAAAATAATTGCGGATGCACATGTTACGCATTTACAATCCTCAAATTTCCTGCGTTTTTTTTTTCCCCAACGATTATGTCAAATACGAAATAAAAAATAAGGAACTTTGCAATTTATAACAAATAGTCGTTTGGGTAAAACAATCCGTATCCATAAAAAAAAAAAAAAAAAAATGTATGCATCCTTCTCTTTCATCGATCTTCACAATTTTTCAAACCAGAACTATCAATACTAATTCTTGCGTTGAACGTGACGCGACAAGGTAAACGCTTTTGGCGGCACGCTGAGATTTTCAGGCCGGTTCGACCGGATACTTTATGCTCGATACTTTTCTTCGTTCGAGCTTTTTCTGTATCTCCTGCAACGTTTTACCCTTCGTCTCCGGTAATACAAAATACGAAAAGGCGACGGACGCGGCAGTGAAGCACAAAAACGTCCAAAATGTTGCTGCCTGGCCTATCTCGATCTCCATGATCGGGAACAACTTGGTGACAGCGAACACGAGGCTCCAGTGTGTCACGATCGATATGCTGCTGGCGACGCCCTTGGTTTCCGGTGGGAATATCTCACTTATTATCGTGAAAGGCACGGATCCGTAACCGATCGAGAATACAATATTGAAAAAAGCGAGACTGGTCAGCGGCACCCAGCCGAAGGCACTCACGTCCCTTCCTTCGTCCTTGAGTCTAAAGTAGTAACCCAGGATGGCCAAGCAAACGGTCATCA
Source organism: Polyergus mexicanus (assembly GCF_030449975.1). Classification (NCBI taxonomy): domain Eukaryota; kingdom Metazoa; phylum Arthropoda; class Insecta; order Hymenoptera; family Formicidae; genus Polyergus; species Polyergus mexicanus. The sequence continues at coordinate 10,099,565 of NW_027223329.1, forward strand.
ACGCACCGGATATTATCAGGAGTGGCTTTCGACCAAATCTGAAGGAATCGAAAGGGGATGGTTTATAAAAAAATGGGAAGTTTATAAAAATCAAAGTTTATAGGAAGGAAGTAAAAATTAAACGCACATAAAAATTAATGCAATTTGATATTGAAAAAGAGATAGAAAAAACTAGCTAATGAGAATGATCACCAAACGGTTTATCAAAAATTTAACGGCTGTCGTGTCAGCTTCAAAATGAATAAAGATTTCGTGATTTATAGAAATCTGATTGATTTAGAAAGAATCGTTAATCGATTTGTGAAAGAAATACTTAAATATTCTAACTTGTCGATCACGGAAGCGACGAATATCGTCATCACGACCTCGGTAAGCCCAATAACGATGGTCGCCAGGAAAGGATCAATCGTGCTGTTGGCCGCCTGGAAAATGTTGACCGTATAGAAGAGAACCGCGTCCACGCCGCACAATTGCTGGAAGCACATGAGTCCCACGCAAGTAACGACGGCCTTACGTCCTGCCTTGGTCCCGATGAGGTCCTTGATACCGCCCGACGCTTTCGCTATCCTGTTTACATCATCTTGGAGAACGGCCATTTCCCCGACGATGTCGTAACACGATCCTCGTAAGATCGACAGAACTCTGGCGGTTTGATCCTCGCGGCCCCGTTGCATTAACCACATTGGTGATTCCGGCATGAAGGGCGCGCCTAGGACGAAGGGCAGCAGGATGGCGCAGCAAGCGATATTGAATATCATGTAGGAGCAATAGGCACCCGCCACATACGAGAAAAGAATCCCCGAGGAGAAGAGCAGGGGGAAGAAGACGCCCAGGGCACCCCGAATCGACGCCTGGGCAATCTCGCCGACGTAAACCGGCACCAGGACGCACGCCGCCCCGGCACCAATTCCACCAACGAACCTCGCGGCATATATGCTGATGACGTTTCTGGTTGTGACCAGGGTGAACCAGCATGTGGCGAATGGCACGACCGTCAGGATGATGGCCCACTTTCGGCCGATCCAGTCGGCGATTTTGCCGGCCGGCACAGCACCTGCGATAGCACCCAACGCTAGCAAGGACGATATCCACGAAATCTGATTCTCGGACAGTTCGGGAAGGAAGGACTCTTCCGACGTGAGGTACGGCAGAATCGGCGATGTCCAGCCGAGCGTTATGCCAGCTTGCATGCCGACCAGTGCAGCTGCAAACAAATATCACATTCTTATCATCAAAAGAAATATATTTATCAATTTAAAGAGGTATATCGAGTTTATTAAATACACAAGATAATTTGCTAAATGATTCAAAAATTTTTAGATCGATATGATATCAGTTGATTGAAAAATTATTTTATATATCTGTTAATTTTTTTAAATCGCAAAAATCAGTTTTACTCGCTAAAGTAAGAATGTATCGATCATATTAAATAATTTTATATAATTATAAATATTAATTATATATATATATATAATTAATATTAATAATTAATATTAATAATTATATATATAAATATTAATTTTATATAATTATAAATATTAATTGCTTTAAAAAAATGTCAAACGTATAGCAATAATATTTTCTATGTTAAATTGACAAAATTTTTCTTTTATTCATTAAATTACAATGAAATTTCTTTCAGGCTGTAAGAGTAATTCTATTATTACACCGTATCTTTTAATCTGTTTGAAACAATTTTCTGGTAAAAAATGATAAAGATGTTGATTTAGATTATGTACAGCGAAACAGTGATTAAATTATCATTCGTTCATATCAAGCATATCAATCGAAGCAGAATCTTGCAGATACCTGATTATCTAAAGTAATTGTATCCAAATTTTGCATAACATTAGGATTACAATTGTCGAAGATAATTGTTGCAAAATAATAAATATGTAATATGTATACATTTTATAAAAAGATTTATGAAAATTTTGAAAATTTATTTATAAAAAAAAGGTTTTAATAATTGCACTGATAGATATATCAGGTAAGAGAGAAAGAGGGAAAAGATTGAAATTCTATTGCATCTCTATGTTGAAATAATCGAAATAATTTATTATAACAGTTTATAGAATATTTACAAAATTCGTTCTTTGGATTTGCAAGTTCAATGGATCGCGGTGTACTTATCGATACTTGATTATGATAAACTGCATTTCAAGCTTTATGTAATGAACGAATTATCAATTACGTTAATTAATATTATTATTCTATTTTGCAGATGTTATTATTAGAAAATTATATATACTTGATAATATACGAATTAAAATTATTAGGAAAATTTATCGCGGACAGTTTTTTGTTATAAAGAATCTTTTAAAATATTTGAGCTATCCTATAAAGCAGTGAAAAATATCAAACGATTACGTATAAAAAAAGTGAAATAAAACAGTAGAATGCAATGTAAACATTATAAAGATTTTTTTTGTAAATTTATTCCAGACTAAGATTCTAAAAATCTTAATGAATATTCGAAGAGAATCACAAAGCTTCTTTTCGTGATAAATGTCATAAGCAGATAGATAAATAGTTAATTCTATCGTAAGCAGGTCTTAAGAAGTCGATCACTCTTTAGATAACATCGATATCGTGAGACAAAGTGTCGGCCTCGTTATATACGTACATTATTTTTATATTTAAGTAAATATTCAAGTTTTGAAAGATAGAGAGAGAATACTATAAAAATATTTATTTTTACGAATAAATAAATAAAGATATTTAAAAAAACTCATTAAATTTGTATGATTTACTCCAATATTTTTTTTTTCTATTTTTTTATCATGTTTCCGCTCTTTTCAATAAGTATGTTATTTGTGTGTGTGTGTGGAAAGATCAATTTTTTTAGATTTCAATGTTCCTCGATAAAAAGGTTGTTACTTTTTCCCTAGATTTTAAATATTACTTACCGCAAAAACTAATTAGAAATTGGAAACGCTTTTTTCCTTTGCCGGAAGAATCAATAGCATTTGACACTTGTGATATGTATTTCTCCTTCCCTTCATCTGGTAAGGTAACCAAAAAGGGTTTTGACGTGGCATCATTAGCGTGTACCGTCGTAGCGGTGCCAATTGTCATTTCGAAATGTGATTCGAATTTGATATGAGAAAGAGAAACCATCGAGAAATCGCGAGCTTGTGTTTATGACAAACGCACTGGTAAACTGTCGCGAGATAAAACTGTCTGAAGACAAAAAGTGATACGCTCTGCGCATCTTTGGCCCCCCTCAATATACCGAAGGTGTGTATTGCGCCGATTTATATCTCCAATAAACGCTTATCGTGAAATGCGCCGATATCATTCACGCACGCCGATTGTGCGTATATAATATCATAACTTACATGATCATCTCGCCTACTGTCACTCGCGAAAATTAGAGACATCAGGTGGGCTTTATATTGTAATTTTATGAATGAATAAATACATATTCTATCCAGCACATTAATTTTGACGAAACTCATTTAATTTACATAATCGTAAATTAATGTATCGCAAAAATATTTCAGCTTAAAGATAATATAATTACTAAAATTATGAGGGGAAATTATGAGGATGAGAAAAACCAGCAGATAAATCATTGACAAATTTTTATAGAGATGCCACAGAGTTTTGTTTATGCAAAAGAAAATTCTGTTTAATGTTAATATTTTATGTTTAATAATTACTTATAAGTAGATACATATTATATAGAGAGTACACATTATTGAATAATAATAATTTCAAAATTTACATTGCATTGATTTTTTAGAAAGCCATATAGATGATAGAAACACGCGATGTTCGCGATATGTGTGATATCAATAGATATTCGTCTTTAAAAATAATAAAAGTTCGAATATGAATAAATACATGTTCTAGCGCATTGATTTTGACGAAATTCATTTGATTTACATATTTTTTTATCTTAAATTAATATTCATAGCTATAAGAAGAGTACACGTACACACACGAAGTGTCGTATCTGTTAATTTGCACACACCCGAGACGAATGTATTAATTACATGAAATAATAAATGGCAGATAAATGTGGATTCAAGTACAGATTGATGATGCTTTCACAAAGCAAAAACTTTGTTAATCAACTTGATATACATTATCTTGAACATACATTTTAGTTTAAAACACATAGTTTGGGAAAAAAGTACTGTTTTAACTGAAAGTAGTAACAGATCACATTAATATTATATTACATTTACATTTGTATTTTCAAGTGCCTATTTTTATGCTTAAAGGAACAGTAGTTGTTTAAAAAAATATGATTCGTGTAATTTCTGTTTAAAGAAATATAACTTTTTTCTATGAGCACTTTACTCGCAGCACGCGAAATAGAATAGTAAAATTTTTTTTCTAATAATAACATCTGCAAAATAGAATAATAAGATTAATTAACGTAATTGATAATTCGTTCATTCGTGGAATAATTTCCTAACACACATATTTTTGTTATAATAAATTAAGACGAACTGTTTTTTCACAAAAAAACTTGCGTTTTATCGTACTTACAATCACGATACATTTTAAAATGAGGTGAGATATGAATTTTTTAAGTAATGCTTTTTAATTTACCACATATTGATAAAAAATACTGACATTGTAACAAGTTTCATTAAAATAACTTTTTAACTATATACGATCCGTTGTAATTAACTTTAAATTGTCATTTTGCAAGATTAAAAAGTGCTTAATATGAAAAAGGAGGTTTGCGAAGATCATATATGTAATATAATAAAAACAGATAACTATATATGTTAATCTATGTAATAACAAATGTATCAACATATACTTTTGATGGGCGTTTTATTCGTCGGCAATGAGATATCACGACACTCTATCTCATTATATTACAGACGGTCCATATTTGTCGCCATTGACGCAAAGAGCGTCAATACGGGCGAGTATAAATGAGCGTGTAGTAACGTATTTACAATTTACTTGCTTAAAATAGAAATTATTCATTTATTCTTTGTGGGAGGTATCTCAGTATTGTTGAAAAGTGAACGTGACGTGGAATCGATTTTTTTAAGAACCATATTAAGGTACTAATAATTTTTGTATCGTAATACATTAAAAGAGTTTATATATTTAGAGATTTGAAAATAAATAATAAAAATTAAGTCAATATTAAATTTGAAATCTATTTTAGAAGAATTTTTATTGAAAACTTTAATTATATGTATAATCACTATCACATGGCAAAATTCGAATATTTATAAAACATAATTTTAAAAAAATAGCGAAGATATAACTTACAGATATTCTAAAAGATAATTAGAATGAATCAGATAGATAGAAAACCATTTTAATGAAATTTGATAAAGTACTAATATTTTTTACAACATGTGGTAAATTAAATGAATATTTATAGAGAATGATCTTGGGGGCATTTCCATTAAGAGAAAAAATGGTCAAACTATACAAAATATAACGCTACACATTTTTCGTCACTTCTGGAATAAAAATGTGAAAAATGCGCGTTGTTTTTTTTTGCGTATCTCAAACATACAGATATGCGCTAAAATATGAAGACCGTATAAACATATCTCGTCTTATTATCTTATCTATCTTCATATCTCGCTACTGAAAATATATCATAGCTTCATCGAAATACAAAATTTACGATGCGATTACTAATATAAAAACACAAAGGTTGAGACAGAGAGAGAGAGAGAGAGAGATATTTTATTGCAGTACATAATATCATACACGTTTTACACTTCAAGCTACTCTCGATAATAATGCATTTATCATATTTAAATCGCCAGAAAACATTTTCGAGTGTTTAAAAATATAATTTGATTATATTATCAATGATGAATAATTTATTTATTCCAATTATGACAGTACGATGACATAAAAATAAATTTTGGGACATACATGTATATTCAAAACGACGCAAGTAACCGTACATTTTGAAATTAAATTGAAAAGGGATTCAAATTAAAATTATATTGGGCTCTCTTTGGTAATTTCAGTTCTTCCGGAGAGGAAGTGCTTTATCTTCATTCTTCGTGTAGGTATGCGAACTTCAATTCGCGCGTCCTTTAACGGTGCATCCGGTGTAACCGATATCAATGCAACGAGAAGTGTGATGACCTCATTGAACAGACAAGATGAACACACAATCTTTTATTTCTCGTAAAAGGCTTCCGAGGATATCGTAGTAATAGCGAAATGTTTATGTAGAAAAAAATAGACACAAAATTAAATTACAGATACAAAATTATTATTTAAAAAAAAAAAATAATTTACATTTAATCGCTTTGGAGAAAGAAAGGAAATAATCTTATTCGTAATGCAAGACAAAGAGAAAAATTTTCGAAAAATTCCAAATAGAGAATATTTAACTTTTCGATCATACTTTTGATTTTCTTTTATAATACACGATATTCGTTTCTTCGTGTGGAATAATAATTGGACTTTTTTATATCATAGTTAAATATTTTATATCGAGCAAATAAAGATCGTCACCAATTCAATTATATGAATTAAGAAATATGTACGCTCAGTCCTTGAACGTTGATAAGTAGATAAAAAAAAGATTATTTAGCCGCGAGGCTTGATTTGCCAGTAACTCGATATAATTTCGAGTTAATTTTAACGATAGACTTGTGTTCTCCGTGATGTAAAAGCGAGGCAAACGTTCGGTGGGGCTTCGCACTATCGATTAATCGAACGCGTGGGCCGCGTTGGCCGGGTAATCACAGTCACGCTTTCAGAGTCGTTTGATCTGGATGCATGTATCTGGTGCGTGTATCTAGTGTACGTACGACGATAAGCTACGAGCCGCCCCCATCACACATGGCGCGCTGCGATGAGTAACTCCATCGACTTTGGCGTAAACGCGACGGCGCGTTTAGTTATTTAGTTGGTGCGCATCGTTCAAGTGCATTGAATATTCGCATCTCTCCCGACGCGTAGTCTCGCGAAATTAGTAACTCCGGTGAATCTTCGTCAATTGTTTGCCTCGCGCTTTCTAAAATGTACAATTAATCTTTTGTAAGGATTACGTATAAAACAATTATTCTATAAATGTATGGATAATTAGTCTGTTGACAGAGTTTGTGATCTTGGATGATCTTCGCTCTTCGCTTCATCGGCGTTGCGCTTGGATAACATTCGTGTGGATCTCAGAGGAGTATGAAGATATTTCGCAGAATCTTTAGGAAGAAAAAGAAGAAGTACAAGAAATCTCGAAAGACCACGTCGAAGAAAAGGATCGCGAGCAGCTCGCACGATGCGCATTTATTAAGAGACGATTTCCTCTTCGGTCCCTGTATCGCGAATACTTCGAGACGGCATCGGCGTAAACATAAGGTAAAAAGAAATGAAAACTAAATGTCAAATTAAAACGTAGATTAGTGTATTTATATCATGCTGACGCTATTGATATTAAAATATTTCACGTGAAATATTATCTGAGATACTATCTCGAAATATTATAAACTTCAACGAGATGGATACTCTCCATCAACATCATTTTTCTGATTATATAACACTTTTAAGATACACAGCTCACCTTGAGAACAGGTGTTGAAACAGGTATTGCGCTCATAAAGTTCCTCGTATAAATCTATTACGCCTTTGCGGTAAACTGTGAACGGCATAGTGTTTTGTGTACACACGTCGCTGCACCCACGCGTATGTCATAACATGCGCGTGTGCGTAGCATTAAGTCAACACGTTGAGGAGCAGTCTATTTTCTTCTAATCTATCTGCGATACGTGCTATTATTAAGAATGGTAGGCCACTTGGATCTGTTAATAAACATCAAATAACCTACGATAAATTTATTAATTACATCTTCAATATCAACGAACAAATTTAAATTTTTTTAATACGTTCTCACACATTTTAATATGTTAAACGTGTGAATTATCCACAATCTCTTTTTATACACGAAGAGAGGATATTTATCGTGAAAACGAAACGTGAGAGTTAAAGTTTTTAGCTCTAAAAGAATACGAGCCGCGATTTTTCCGCGTCATATTTACACGAGCCGGAGAATGGATTCCCGGTTATAATTTCACAGGAAGTGACCGCATAATCGGATATACGGATAGCGCTAGATGCGCACTTTCGATCGCACAGCAATTATCATGCGCGTCCTTTTTCTTTCTATAGAGTGGTACAAAATACGCTGCAAGTATATATTTGCATAAAGAGAAAAGAGTATTCTATAATATTTTATAATTCATTTATTTCAATTCAAAATCTAATACAAATATAAAAAAAAAAATATATTTTTTTTTTCACCTTACAAAATCTAAATTCAAATTTAGATAAGTCTATTTTTGTTTCATCGTACAAGTCGTATGATCGTATGAATACTTTTTTTAAAATAGGAATTTGGCAAAAAAAAAAATATCGCGAAATTTTAAGAAAGACAATATTTGCATAAAGCACCTTTACATCGCGCTTTAAAACTAGAAATGCGATAAGTATGACTAAACAGAAAAGTATTTTATGTGGACTGGATTAATTATTTATATCCCTATGTAAAGACAATTAGAAAAGAGAGAGAAGGATGAAAGTGTGTGATACTGTGTCATTGATGGTTTCTAATCCGGTTTCGGCAAGTGTAATATGCACATCTCGTGACTTTCCAACGATGCTACACCTAAGTACTTTAAGACTTCGTTAACACTTTTGATATTGCGTCTGTTTTCAAAAATCACATTAAAGTACAGGTAAACGGAATGGACAAGCTGAAATGCGGGGAGGCCAGTGCGGAAGCTATACAATGTATCTCAGAAATTTCGGTCTTAAAAAATAGTATAAAATCGTAAAAAAAAAAAAAAAAAACTATCGTTAAACTGATGTAGTATATTTCGAGTAAAAATATTGCTTTATTAATTTTCACAAAAATATATAAATTTTGATGATATATGATGTGATATGAGTTGCATATTTTTCGTATTTATACATTATATGAAAAAAATATAAAATATTAAACACGTGAGATATATGAAATTAAACATTGTCTAATTACGAATAATTTACGTTCATACATACTTGTATCTATCTCATTCCAGGAAATAAAAAAAATTAATTTGAGATTTATTAAAAAATAATAATTTAAAATATATAATAATTTTCGGGGTAAAAAAAATTAAAATGTGTTCAAATACGCACTCGTGTCATCTTATCTTTCATCCGGTTACTAAGGTTGGTGCAGCTACCTGCCTGCGGCGACAGATACCTAGATCTACCTGGGTTACAAGCGCACATTCCATAGGAAATGTCCTCACGATCGGTCAGCCCGAAGTTGCCAATATGTATTTTTGCCCGTCGCGGTTGACGAAAGATTCTTTTGCGTGTGAATGACACGCTGCTGCTCGGCAAATCGAGCGCGCTCGGCATCGTCATCGTCGTTACATATCGCTTCTCACATTTTATGCACTCTCGTCGTGCTCGCGCGGAATGCTGCGAGGGATTAATATAATCGATCGTCATCAGTTTTCATTGTAATGTAAAATTTATCATTATAACTTGGGTCTATTGATATTTATTTTATAGTGCATTTCAAGATGGAAAAAATACGATTAAAGTGAAATCGTTCACGAAAAGTTGGTCAAATTACCGGATTCTTATTAACGTTAATCTTGGGAGTAATCTACGTTATCATTCATACACATCGTGTCCACATTTGCGTTAAAAATTCTTATATATATATATTATATGGGGAAAAAAAAATTAAATTTCAAATGTAGCACATGTGAGATATGAAATTAAATATCGTGTAATAAAACATTATCTAATAAACAGATAATAATATTAGCTCATATATTTTTGTATTTATTTTTTTTTAACCAAATTAAAAAATAAATAAAATTGATTAAAAAATAATAATTAGAAATATATAATTCTCGATAAAAAATTAACACATTTTAAGCGATTATCCTAAACCGATAACGCGATTCTGAAATCCGGTTTTCCTTCTGCGATACGACATGCGGCAAAATTTTTCTGGATGCTTGAATCATGCGCTGGTGTCGTGTATATGTATATGTATATGTATATATATGTATATGTATCCACGAGCGTTTTACATTCCTAAACGTTTCCCTCGTGCTCGGTGCGACTGCAAGGTTGCTTGTAACACGCTTTCCCCAACATTTAATCTTGAAAAAGATTCAAGTTTTATCTATACAATTTTTTAAACATATCATTGCGTATCAAATTTGAATAATTTCAATTATTTTTTATACGAATCGTACACACTGAGAGATCCATTTCGTTAAATAAAACAAAATTATTTGATTGAATCATTCTGTCGATTGAACATGTAATTTGGTTTTATTTAATAAAAATTATGTTACTGGAAAGAAGTTAAATGTTACACTAACATACTATTTTGTTTGCATGGAGTTTACCTGAATAAAATTTTATTGTTGCGATAAAAAATTCCTCATTCATCTCATCGCGTTCTAAATAATTGTATTTGTTACTCGAACTAAATTCTTTAATTGAATATCATAAGCTATTTTGCGCATTCATGTGTCACTGCTCAGTCAATTGTTATGCAGTGTAGTGCGATTTTAGAGTATGCAGTGCATCTTCAATCATGGCGGATTCATCTGTCCGGAAAATACTGATTAGTCTCTCGTTAACGACGAGAGAATTGAAAAGATGGAGAATATAATTCGTATATCTTTTTCTTATCGTATCACAAGAGACAGCTATCAAGTAAATTTCTTGTTGAATATGGATAAACCTTGGTTGATGTAACAAAAGCAAATGTGACCGCAGTTTGAAAATTTGGTAATAATAACACAGAAATGTGATTCAGTGAACAAAATTAAAATAAAAAACAATCAAAAATTTGATTTTACGCAATCAATAATTTTGTTCACTCCGATCAAATTTGTGTCTTAGTATTACCAAATTTTGCAAATAAATTTTTTCGTCGTATCAATTAAAGGATTTGTTTGCCCATGTCCAAACGAGAGATTTAGCTGATTTCAAGCAAATTTTATTTTATTCGACAAAATGGATCTCTCAATGCACGATTTATCTAATGTGATTTGCGTGATTTTGAAAAGATCTGTCGCTCTTTTTCTACAACTTTTTCTCGCGCTCTTCTATTTTGTCGATGTAGAAAAGTATTTAAGCTTAAGACCCCGATGAAAAGAATTCCATTGTCAGACCGAGTTTCTCTCGGAACGTGCACTAAAAAATGTGCGTTTCATGCGCGAAACTTAGGCGTAGACGTCGTTTGCATTCCTCGTTTCGCGATAGCCTCCTCGACACGCTTGAAAAGTAGGTACGGTAGCCTCCTCGTCGAATTTTCCCTTTCAAATCCGTTATTCGCGCGTCTAGATTCAACGCGATGGTTAAGCAGATTCATACGTAACGAGGCGAGTATCGTGGGAAGCGCGAGCGTAATTTTTCTCATTAGTATAAAATACCTGCCGTAATCTACTACGATCGCAACGGAATGACTCTGCGGCGATTCGTTTTAGCGATCTCGTGATCTCGTACCGAGAGGGAACGCTTTTATGAAACTTCATTCATCATCGACTAAGCCTAACTTTCCTATCGCGTTAAATGCAAATATGACAGACATGCGTTAGAACAACTTTCCTCTTAGAAATATCCCAGTAATCGTTTCTGTTTAATTCTGGAAAGAACGATAATGAATTGACAGAATAGTATCATGATATCTTTATAGTAAAGTAAAATTTTTATTAAAAGACAATCGAAGAGAAATTATTTCGAGAGAGCAGTGTATTGGGATGTAAATTACAATATCTCGATGTAAGTCTTTAGAGCCAGACATTTTGACACTTTGACGATTTTATCGGATTTTAAGCAATAATTTTTTGAGCGAATGATATCGTAAGAAAGTAGATGAGACAGAAGACGAGTTTCATATATATAATATATATATATATATATATATATATATATATATATATATATATATATATATATATATACAGGGTGAGTTTTTTAACCTGAAACTTTGAAATATCTCAAAAAATAAGCACTGAACGAAAAAAATGTTGATAATCAAAATTTAATCCTTCCGCGGGGGAAATACATTAGTGTTAAAATTCGTCTCCCACCTCCTGGGAGGGGGGGGGGGGGGGGGGCAACTTAAAAACCTTAAATGGAAACCCCCATTTTTTATTTAGTATTCTTGTAGCTGACATCGAGAGCTTTCCAAAACACTATAATAAAATATTTTTTTATTAAGTACCTTTTGAGTTATTTTATATTTTAATCTGACATGTTTTGATATAAAAAATTAAATATCTCGTAAAATATTTAGTTTTGGATAATCTTACCGTAATACTCCTACGTACAGAATAATGAGACAAATCAATTAGTATAAAAAAAAAAAATTGTTTTTAAGAAAATTATTTACAATGTATTTTTTTAAACAATTATTTGTGCCTAAATAATTTTAAGCATCGATTGATCTTTGAACTAGCTATACATGTCGTTGGAAAATTTGAGGTATTTCTTCCAGCATATATTTCTCTCATCGTTCAAGGTCAACTTTCATCTCGTTTAATATGAGATCATAAGGGGTTTCCTCTTTTCAGCTGCACATCTCTTTAAACTTTCTATATTTAATGCAGGGTATTTATCGATGTCAAGGAGGAGAGAGAGAGAGAAAAAAAGATTGCAATAAAGTATGGAAAATATGAAAAAAATATGCAAGTTAAACAAGAAATTATTGTATGTCATTGTTAATTAACTAATCGTACAATTATTATATTCTTTCTATTGCGAAAATTTTATTGGCAATTTCTTGGAATGACATATTTCAATATCAAAATTTCCTTTCTGTGTTTCTATACTATATATTTAATCCTTCGATCCAGCATCATTCTCTTGGACGAATGCATAAGTCTGTCTCGCCTCTTCTCCATTTTTTGTCGCTCTTTCTCTTCCCCTCCTTCTTTCTTTGGCTACATCCTAAATATGTATTCGTTTTAATCGAAACGTAGAAAGTGCTGAAAAAGGAAAAAAGGCAAAAAAGAGGAAGGGAGCCGGATTTTCACGTTCGCGATGATTTTTGTATCAATACGTCGCGAAAGATCTGAAATCGCGAGGACAAAGAATAGAGAAACGGTAAGCGGATACTTAGGGGCCGCGCGACAAGCAGAATTCCAGCTGGTGTAAGGTGTGTCATATTCCAGTTAATGATCTCTCTCGTAGAGCCTAGGCACCGCGTGCGTACACACGACATACGACGTCTCAGGCCTACGTACGCATACACCCACGAGCACGTACGTACACATTCATATGTTCGGGCAAGACGTTCGTCGAGGAGCGACCTCTGCTTGTAGTCTTGCCAACTAAGCGAACCGACCAGGCAAAACCGGTGTCGAGTGGATCGGGATCCTACCCTCCTTGCTCTTCTCTCCTTTCACTCTTTCCGCCCCTCTCCCCTCATTCTTTCCCTACTCTCTCTCTCTCTCTCTCTCTCTCTCTCTCTCTCTCTCTCTCTTTCTCCCCCCATTTCTTTCTCCATCTCTCGTGTGTGTTAAACATCACCGTCCCTCCCTCCTACCTTCTCCTCGCTCCGTCCTTTTGCGTCCCTGCAGTTCTCGACCGATTCTACAGTCGACTTGACGATAGAGAAACCGAACGCGTTTGTCGTCAGGACTCTCGCGCGTTCCCGCCCGGCAAAAGGACATTCCTCCTTCCGTTCCTCGGTGTATCGTCCCCGAAATATTACCGATCCCGCGCTCCTTCGGCAAGAGGTGAAGAAAACGATCTCTCGCGAGCCGGCCCGTTGCAGGATTGGCGTAAGCACGCGAAGGCCGCGTGCGGCGCGAGAGAGATGCGGCGAGAGAGTCGACGCGAATCATTCGAGGTGCACGCGCGCGACGTGCATCCACGCCCGCGAACGTGTCATCGTGCGTCCCAATCCGTCGTGAGCGGTGCCGAAACGTACAGGAATTGACACCCGAATTTATCGTCACAAGCGATGCCGCATCGTTGTTGATTCACGTGCGACGATAACGTGTACGATCGCTATCAGAGACGCGTCAATTCTCCCATAACGTTTTGAATTTTTGCAAGTCTGCTGTGTGAATTGTGAGCTTTCAAAGCTAGAGTGTGTGTGTGTGGTTTTTTTTTTTTTTTTTATTGTGATGACGATTAGATCGTCGAGCTCTGGATAAAGACGAGCGAGGTCGTCTCGGCGATTTAAATCGCGATCCGGTTTTGTGGTGGTGTCTCGTTTCGGGCAATCGTAGCGCAGGTAGCCGGTTGGGAACCTGTTTGTGTGTGTCGACGGCCTTCAGCGAGTTTTTGGAAATGCGCTTCCGGTCGTCGTAGAGTGGGGTATATTTTTGTGCGGGAGGAACGAGAGAAGCGCGAGGAAGAGGAGGGGGGCAGGAAAGAAACGACGAAGGAATTTTGCGGAGAATTGCCGTCGACGTGATTAACTATTATATACGGTGTGTTTAGAGTAATCTCGTCATATCGGAATCGCTGAAATAGACAAGAGCTTCTCTCTCGTATAATGCTGATAATCAACAATCGAATCGACGATTTCGCCTCTTTTTAAATTTCTTTGTCATTTCAGCTTAGCCTGCGACAGAGATCTTTTTCTTCCTTTTCCCTTCTTAATACGAAATTATTTTCGTAACGTTATATTAACAAGATCTATGAAGACTCGCGAATATAAAAAGGCGAAAAGAAGAAAAAAACCTGGAATTATACACGATTCGAAAACAGCTGATTTGGAGAATAATCGATTTGTAACTCGGGGAACGTGGATTAGCGATATATGATCGATGGTAAAAATATTTTTAAAGTATCTTGATCTCTGTCATCGAACATTCGTTATTATTTCCATAAAGATTTATAACTTTCTTTTCTTTCTTATATTATGTAAATTTTTTTGATCGAGAGTCTATCATAAGCTTGCAGATTGTCGAGAGAACGGATTCGAGATCGAATGTACGACGAAGATTCGCAGTGATTTCGAAATTGAACGCTTCACGCTACATCGCGTCTGAAACGAGGGAAAAAAGGCACCGCCGACGACGACGACGACGACGACGACGAGATTGTATATCGAGAAGCTATGGCTACGTGACCGAGCAAGGCAAACCGGAGAGAGTCTCGCGGAGAACGGAATGAAGAAGGAAAATTCTCGCGACGAGGAGAGAGAGACGGATTAGTCGCGGACCACAAGGTTCGCGTTGAATCGTCTCAATATTCGTTTGAGAAAATTCTGATCCGGTGGTTTTGCGAGAGAGAAAGAAAATAAGAGAGATAGACAAGTTACAATCTGCGCGAGAAGTGTGTTCACGTGGAATTGTGGAAATCTCATCGTCTGAAAAAAAGAAATGCACACGCGGTAGAAATTGTGAAATATTATCTCAACGAATATTTATAAATTCTAGAATTCATTTTTTAATTCATTTTTTTTTTGTATATCAGAAATTCTCGTTTTCTTTTTTCTCCTTCCCCGAAAAGAAAGCGGTTCAAGATTATTTGGCCCACACACACAGAGATAAGAAACTCCCCGCTGCTTTTTCTGTGAATTTTACGAATTGTGTCTAATTCCAGGATTCTTCCTTTGAATGTTATGCATTTGTGTTAGGAGAGTAGAGAGAGAAACTCAAAGTTTAAATATCAGAGGCGAAATTTTAAGAAGCGGCGAACATTCAACTTAATGATTGATTATTGGTATTATACAGGGATGTATATCGAGCAAGAACCAGAGAAAGGCAATGTACAAATTGATCTCTGTAGATTTTAAAGCAACATTCTCAAGATTACACTTTCTACATAGAGAGCATTAAGAAGCACTATATCAAACGTCAGTCTTCTTTCCTCTTTAATGGAGAACATCAACGACGAAAAGGATGAAAGAAACTCCTTTCGAACAATAAATGTGCAACGGTTTTCTCGACCAGCTTAACAAAAGGAAGACATCTTTTGTCACGTGTTAACATCGGTCAACGGTCTCTCACTTTGAACGAGCAATCTCGTCTTTACGCAAGAGACAACACGGCGATCCATTGACTGCGCGTTCACCACATATACGGTTTGCATGATGCATTTGCGGCGGAGTTGCTTGCGACACGTTTATCCGACATGACGCGATCCTGCTTGATTCACCTGTGAAGACGGGGGTTGTTTGAGGAGGGAAGGGATGCAGAATCTCAGATCGCGAATCGGCGGAAGTGTGCTGCGAGGGAGCGACCCGTGAGAGAATCGTCCTCTTGGACGTGTGCGAGAGGATAAAGGAAGAGACATCACCCTCTCTACGGTACGCAGGATGGACAGGAGCGATAACAATGTCGTCGGGGTCGGCGGCGGAAGCGGGAATGGAGGCAGCGGCGGCACCGGCGGCGGCTGTCACGTGGGAAATTCCGGATCCCCGCCAAACTCCATCTCGTCGACCCACGGCACCGTGTTTAATTCTACCAGCGGGCTCGACGGTCAGGTAGCGCATCCCGAGATCTTTAGGCTCGATATCAGGGCCGATATGAATATTCGGAAATTATCGTTTGAATTATTTAAATGAATTTGAATGCGGGTTTCCTGTTTTCCAAAGTACTTGAAGAATACCAAACGATTCGCTGTGATAAAAACACACGTTAATAAAATTCCTTAACTTTTTCTTTGATCTTTATTATATGTATGTAGTATTTGTGTAAGAAATTTAGGTATCGAAAAATCTCTAAATTAATTGTAAAAAATCACTGATTTAATCGCATGTTACATTTGTTTTTATTATTGTGTTACAATAATATGATCTAACAGAGAAAAGAAGCGGAGTGGAATTTATTGAGATGTAGCACTGTTACTATTATTCTTTATCGTCTATTCGAGTCAAGATGTATGTAATATTTGATCGAACATGGGATTACAGAAATAACTTCGTTATTCGAGGGCGATAACTTTGTCAATTGATACGGGGTATTGGATTATCTATCGATCGGCGCTTTCTCGCATAGAAGGGGGGATCTCGTAGCATACGTGCTCCAAGTGAGATTCATAAGCCCATCCGGCTAAATTTATCACGGCGAATTGTACGGAATTTGCGCGCTTTTAATAGCGAAACGCACGCTCGGTTCATTATTCCCTCTTCACCGAAATCCAATTATCATGGCGGACGTATGAGTACCCGTGATGATTATCATTAATTCAGTTGGTGTATATTTTGAAGAAAACACACCACTGGGAGAATTGGGGAATACACGAGGCTCTCTGTGGAATGTAGAATATAATTACTTTATTGTATTACGCTTCCACGTGCGTAGGAAATGAATTATGAGTTTTAATTAAGCGATACCGTCTTCTAATTGCCGGTTAAGCGTTATGTCATTATCCGCCCGTATATGCGAATTAAATCTGTTAATCTATTTTTACCGATGCATATCATATTAAATTTTACATTTATTGCAATAAGAATTCAATTTTACTATTGTTTCAATAATTAATTAAGTTGATAATTTTATTAATAATACCATTAAGAAAAAAGATATATAACTTATAAAATATATATATTTGATTTTATCTGTTTAATATTCTTTTTTATCAATCAAAACTCAAAAATATTTCGAGATAAAATAGGATCTCCAACTATCGTTATCGTTATCGTTATTTACGAGAGATACGATAATATATATTTAAGATTTACTCTTTTAACTAGATTGTTTTGCCATTTGTTGCGCAGGATACATACTTGTCATTAAACATGGTATTATGTGCGTACGCGTACTCTTCTTCATATTTGCATAATATTATCTTACAATTAGTTAAATATACGGTAGAGACAACTGTGCTTATATATCTGTGCTTGATATAGTTGAAGGTTGAGATAAGAAGATTATGTAAAATGTGTCTTTCGACATAATATTCTTATAATGAATCAATGACAACGTATATGTCAATTGTGTATCACTATTTGCGCAAGCGAAACATCTGCATGATGACGTTGGCATAGAAAACGGCTAGAACTTGGAATATATTACATTATATGTCTTCAATTTTTTTAAGAAATATTTTTATCTTGCTATTATTATTATTTTGTATACGGGAATAAAATATTACTATACGTGAAATGTAAGCGCACATATAAGAATTAATTGGAGAGATATAATTAATTAATTTTTGAATGGATTAAAACACTAAACAATCGTCTTTCAAATTACTAAATCTTTACGATGATAAAAGAGAAATAACTGCATCCAATACATTTAACGTTATATACATATATAATAAAATAGAAACGATCTCTCTAGATACAGGAAAGTTTGAAAGATTATAAAAAATTCTATTATAATGGATTATATAATGATATTGTTTGTCTAATTATTGGTGAAATTTTTGCATTTTTGAAGATTATCATAATTTCTTGTCTTTTAGACTGCAGACAGAGGATGGGAGATCCATCACGTTACAGTCACAAGAGTTCCCGGTTATGGCTTTGGTATAGCTGTGTCAGGAGGTCGCGATAATCCTCATTTCACTAATGGTGATCCAGCGATCGCAATCTCCGATGTGCTGAAAGCTGGTCCAGCCGAAGGAAAATTACAGTACGTTTATCGTACAAGTAAAATTAGTTTTTTTTAAATGCTTATTACTTAAGAAAGATGAAGCATATACACACACATTTCTTCTCTTTTATATTACATTAAAAACATTTATTTTTCTTATATTACAATAAGTAATATACTTTTAATTTTTGAGACAAAGTATTAGCATTTTGTATAGAATTAAAAAGAAATATATATTCGCATTTTTGTACTGTTTTTTTTAATAGTCTCTATTTTTTGTTGACTTCCATTGTTTATTTTAATTTTGATATAATAAGTAAAATTAATATTCGATTTATACAGAGTTAACGATCGTATCATCTCCGCCAATGGGGTATCATTGGAAGGAGCCGATTATGGGGCTGCCGTGCGGGTTCTGCGTGATTCCGGTTCTACCGTTTTGTTGGTTGTTAAGCGAAGAGCTTTTTCGAATTCACCCGGTTGCTTAGGCAGCGTTGCGTCTCAGAGTCATCGACTTACGCTCACGCGAAATAATAAAAAGGATGGTATGTATAATTAGAACACCGCGTAACAGTCGTACAATGACCAAAAATTTGAACAACGTCTGATGTTTGAAACTGCCGAGACATCTAACTTTGGAGAAGAGAGAGAAAGAGAGAGAATCTAAAACAATTATATTAATTTAACTTATAATTAGAATTTAATTTATAGAATTTAGAACAAATAGTTTAAAATTTTATTAATAAGAATTTAATTTAATCAAATTTTTCTAATTTATTTTTTTATTTTTCTTTTCTCTTACATCTTTGTTTATTTTTGCTGTAAAACAAGATATGTGACAATGATGTTATCACGATTTCTAGACTTCGGCATAGTTCTGGGATGTCGATTGTACGTAAAGGAGGTTACGCGAGAAAATATCGGAGTGAAAACTGGGGACGTGTTAACCCGAATAGGCAGTGTCGCTGCCGATAATATGAGTCTGAAGGAAGCTAGAAAGCTGATGGACCAGTGCAAAGACAGGCTCTCGATTGTTATTACACGGGACAGCTCATGTTGCCACGTACAGCAGCAAAGTAAAGGGGATAGCGGTGAATATCTGTCGGGTGCAAGTTATAGTAGTCAAAACTTATACGTTCCGCCACCTACGAGGCAACCCTTGGATGATAAGAGTAATCTTGTGCCGAGAGGTCGTTCGCGAGGTCCGCTCATGGACGTGTCTTTGAGTCAATTGGATCTACCAGCTACGCCCACTGTGGATCCACCCAGGCCACCTCCGCCCAGACCAGAAGGTATTCTAAAATAATGAAAGTTATATAATAAATGAAATTATAAATATATTTGTTTTATTTATATATTATAAATTTTCATTGTTTCTTTGTCAACTAAATCTTGAATCAATTTTTTTTTCTTTATCGAGAAATTTTGTTGAGTGTTATTTTTATGGAAAATTTTATTCGTAATTTTTAATATTATTTATTTTTGTTATTAAAGTTTTATCAACATACTGTTTTTTTTTTATAGATTATTATAGTACGCGCAGACAACTGTACGATGAAGATTCGGTTTCACCTCGAACAAAGCAGCCCATGTAAGTATCATTCAATTTTTTTAATTGGTCTTGTCCATCTCACATGCAACGTTTCCTTTACATATTTACAGGCCGGATCCTCGATTTATTACTTTTCAAAAGGAAGGATCCGTAGGGGTGCGATTAAGTGGCGGCAATGAAACCGGGGTCTTTGTAACTGCAGTTCAAGCGGGAAGTCCTGCGTCTCTTCAAGGTCTTCAGCCTGGAGATAAAATCTTAAAGGTCAGTTACTCAATTTACATCGAGTATACATTAAAATTTACCCTATGTTTAGACAAATTAGACAATGCTTAGAATCCATATTATTAAAAAGTTTAGAAATGATAAAATAAATCAAATATAAGCGAAATCAATATTATCAATAATAGATCTAATAATATATTTATGTTTTTATCTAAAAACTTATCTTATTGAAATAGTAATAATCCGAATTTAAAAATATTGGAGTATATTTTATTGGAGTAAAATGCAGACAAGGAGCATACATTTAGATAGTAGTTTGCTTAAGACACAAAATTGTACAGATTCTAGAAAAAAATTGGATTTTTACAGATAGATATTGTGATATATGATTACAATATGTAAAATTGTTACCGCAGATAAACGATATGGATATGAAAGGAGTGACGAGAGAAGAGGCTGTGCTGTTTCTCCTTAGCTTACAAGAACAGATCGATCTTATCGTACAACATCGACGTCAGGAATACGATCAAATTATTGCATCGGGCAGAGGCGACTCCTTTCATATAAAGTAAGTAACATTTATACATGATATATATAAATTATTCTATAATCTTTGAATACTAATTATATTAACAATTGGTGTGTGTGTTTGTGTGTGTGTGTGTGTGTGTGTGTGTGTGTGTGTGTGTGTGTGTGTGTGTTTGTGTGTTTGTGGGGTGTATATATAACAGAACATTATATAATTAATTCCAATTAGCATTAATTTTTCTGGCTTGATTAAAATTGGTGTGTATTTTTGCGTAGGACTCATTTTCATTATGAACAACCACAAAAAGGTGAAATGAGTTTCCGCAGCGGAGATGTCTTTCACGTGGTGGATACCCTTCACAACGGTGTTGTTGGATCCTGGCAAGTTTTTCGAATTGGACGAAACAATCAGGAAGTACAAAAGGGCATTATACCTAACAAAGCCCGTGCTGAAGAACTCGCAACCGCGCAATTTAACGCTACAAAGAAGGAGATGAGTGCTAGCGAAAGTAGAGGTAGCTTTTTCAGAAGAAGAAGAAATAGTCACAGACGTTCAAAATCTTTAGGAAGGGTACGCATGCAATTCTCTCGTTTACCTTAAAAAAGAAAAATATATATATATATAATATACTTTTTCTTTTTTTAAAATTCTTATGTCTTTTGATATGTTATAAAATTAACTTTCTATGTTAATAACTGATAAGATTAATATTTTTATGTTTTTTGTAAATATACTTTAGGATCATTGGGACGATGTGGTGTTCTCCGATAGCGTTAGCAAATTTCCAGCTTACGAACGTGTGATCCTACGACATCCCGGATTTATCAGGCCCGTTGTTCTCTTTGGACCCGTAGCTGATCTCGCTAGGGAAAAACTTCTCAAGGATTTCCCCGATAAGTTCACCTCCCCACGTGAGTATAGATTTATTTGTTTACTGAGAGCTTCACTCATCGAGCCATTATGCAAAGTTCACTTTGTCAAAACAAATGACTAATAATTGAATATTGAATTTTATAGAAATGGAAAGCCAAATGGAGGACGGTACGGGAAAGAATACTAAAACATCCGGTATCATTCGGTTAAGCGCTATCAGAGAAGTAATGGAAAGAAGCAAACATGCGTTGTTGGACATCACTCCGAATGCGGTGGATCGCTTAAATTACGCCCAGTTTTATCCAATTGTTATCTTCCTGAAGGCCGAGACGAAGCAAGTCATCAAGGAAATGAGAGCTGGCATACCAAAGTAAGAGCGATGTAGCAAGAGAATACTGCAATTATATCGCTATATTCTATACACGACATATAATTACAGATCAGCGCACAAGAGCAGTAAGAAGCTTCTGGAACAATGTCAGAAGCTCGATAAAATCTGGGGACACGTGTTTAGCGCGGTGATTACTCTCAATGCGCCGGAAGCTTGGTACCGGAAGCTCAGAGAGCTCATTGACCGTCAGCAGCAAGGCTTACTATGGATGAGTCAAACCAAGGTAGGGAAGTAGTCGATTTTACATAATGAATCTTGTATCTACTGAAGATGCGCGTATATTATTTTATTTTGTTTTATTCTTTAAACATATAAAAAGCTATTAGAAAGTCTCCAATTAGAAGAAATACATCTATTTTTTTATTTTCTCTTTCTTCTATTTTCACACTTTTCTCACGAATATTACGATTCTTTTCGTCGCTCATATATACACTAAATTGTACGACGATTCTGTTCGTTATAGTCGATATATAGTCAATATACGGTGTGGGACTTGTCGCATCCATCTATACATGCTCATACCCCACCTCCCGCCCTTCCACTACCTCTGTTTTCCAACAATAACATATATTACGATGAGAATAAGAATCATGACGTACTTTTGTCGCATCATCAGTCGCCAATTTTATCGACATCTTTTGTGGAAAAACTGCCACTTCCGCCTTTCAACTCAAATGTCATCCGTGAGCAATTTTTCGGCTATATATAAATTCCTGCTCTTACTTTTAATCCTTTAACTACGAAATGTAGAAGATTATATACATGATCAATGCGCTCTTTGTCAAGTTTTGCGCATAAAGATACGCTTAAAATAAGTTAATCGATTGAAGCATCATATATAAATATGCATATATGTTATATGTATTATATAAGATAATGATTATAGCAGTATTGTATACTATACTGTATAATTGTAATTATATACAATAATTTGTATACTATATAATTATATAAGTATATATGTATATTTATTGTTTACATATAAATTTTATTTATTATTATAATCTCTTAATAAATATGTATCTTATTTTTAGAATATTGAAATGCAATTCTGATAATTTTTTTTATATTTAATTGATTTTTATAATATTTTTTTATCATGACAACATCACGTACAAGAATTAAATCGAACGTGAGCGTATTCGGCTGCTGTATGCAAACGAATGATAATCTCTTAAAGTAGTTAAAGGGTTAATACTGCATGCTTCATATGCGCTTTTCTTTAGTTTGCATGACTTTATCTATAATCTGTTTTCTCTCTTCAAAATTATCAACTTATCAAAAATTCTAATTACGGTTTAAATCATTAATGCAAATAAAAATAAAAAAGTTTTGCAGTTTAATTATAAAAAAAGGAAAGGAAAAACTTAGATGTTTTTACCATTCTGCTATGTTGCAAATAATAACTAGCAAAAAGATTTTTAAAAGATATGATAAAAACACAAACTTTTTTTCCATTTTGTTCCAATTAAAATTCGGAAAAACTTTTTTAAGCAAGCTAATCGAAAAAGAATTTTTTCACAGATTATATAAAAAATACTTTTGAAAATTTGTCGTTATTTTCGAAAGGATTACTTCAATGAATTTTACACGATATTAGTTTTCAATATGCGTTGTATATGCCTTTGAAAATATGAATGCTGATACTAATACTCATTATATTCATTATATTTTGCTTCCTCTTCATAAATCATTTATTAATTTATGATCTCCTTTTCTTATAAATACTCAATTATTAAATTTTAATGCGATACAAAGCTCTCTCATAAAAATATAATAATTTATTCATTGCATTTTATTGATCGTAAATATTTTTATACTGCAATATATAATATACATACGCGCAAATAACAAATACATTGTGCCATTGTTAATTCACATACTTATGTATCATTTGCGTAACATTGTGTCCTCTGTGGTCTGCGTTCATAGCCAGAAGAAGCTCTCTCGGATGATTTCCTATTCCCGATGACTTCTCGCCTCTCCTACGCTTCCTCCCCGGAAAGCGATTTGGAATTGAGTCCGGCACCCGTTATTCCCGGCGCTTTGGGTCCACCGTCGCGACTAAAGAGCAGTTCTGATCCCAGTATTGCTACTCAAGATGACACCACTGCGCCGCCACCGTATTCGACGAATTATCAGGTAATGTATGTTTTTAGATTCAAATCAAAGAAAGCGATTTATGCCTCTTGAAATTAATTTTCACAAATAGGAATTTATAATGTCTTGTTGAATAAATTCTTTTGATTTTTAAAAACCTAGAACTGAAAAACAGTAGTTTTCGTATAAACTTAAAGCATCTTTTTTCAATTTCTGAATTAACTTTTGATAGATCGATTGAACTTTAGTGAATTAATATAGAATTTATCTTTTCAAATTGTATTGCAAGTTATAATTATTGCGTATAATTAATTGATATGTTTATTCATAGCAATCATTTGAACAGCAGAAGAGAAGATCTCAAGGCGGGATGGGAGACAGCAAGTACGGTTTCTCATTGTCCGGTCAAATGAGTAATCAATCCGGCTCGCCGGAATACTTAGGTGGTTCCTCCGAACCCAGATCTCCTCATCACAGTCCTCCGGATCTACCGCCGCGGGTTGATCGAAACGTGAAGCCGATTAATCAAACGCCGCGGGGAACTATAGGACGATCCGCCCAGGAGCGGCTAGGAGTGAATAAAATTGATTCGGTCCTAGATATGGGGAATTATATCAATGCCACTCCTCACAAAGCAAATGCCACATCGTCTCTCGAACGAACGCAGCCGAAAGCGGTAAACATCGATCCATTCCTTTCTCTCTCTCTCTCTCTTTTTTTTTTTTTTTAATTAAGCCATATATTTATATATAATTGAATATATATGATTAGAAATTGTATATAAAAAATAAGCTTTAAAAAAAAAGACACACGTTAATATTTTTGATTAAATATATTTGCATATATAGGGAAGTTACGACAGCATGTCTTCATACGATTCATACAATAATACCAATGGAAATGCGAATTATGGGGCGGTGAATTTAAACGCATCAACAGGTCGTTTGGGTCCGAATGTACCTGATGATCTCAAAAGCAGTAATATGTCGGTGAGAGTGCACGATCCGTATAGGTTAACCAGATCTCAGGTTCAATCCACTTCTACACACGACGCTCAAACGCGAACTGATTATGCCAAGTATAGGTATGTAGCCAATAACAAATATATGGAAATATACTGGTATTTATTTAAGAACTAATATATTCTTCTATAAAAAGCGGTGTTATAAAAATTTTTCTCTTTTTTTTTCGAATCATTTTCTCTTCTGTAACGTAATTTTATATATAATTAATATGTAATTTATTTTAAATTCCAATTTTCTTCTTTTCAAACTCTTTTCTTTTACCAACATTCACACATAAGTTAGCATAAAATTATCGCTTTTTGTATATTATAGCCGATCCACCGATTACAAATCGATACCCATGTCGCAAAATAAACCGGGAGGCACTTACAAACCTATCCCGCCTCCGAAACCAAAAAATTATAGACCACCTCAAGTATCGCTTAATCAAACAGAAAACAACGGGAATGATGGGAATAATTCGTATCAACATTCGAAAAGTTATTCCATTGCCACATCGCATGTCCATAATGGGGTAATTGTGTTATAAATGCAAATAACTATAAAAATTACTTCTTTTCAAATGCGCACGCGTTCTAGATATATATAACATTATGCGAATTTTTATTTTCATTCAGGTAGAAAATAATGTGCAACGTAATAGCAACCAGTATTACTACAACATCCCGCCGTCCGGCCGTTACAATGAAGGCAATCTCGTGAATTCACATCACAATCTAAATCATCTCGCGACGCCGACGCATAGTCATAGTCTCAGTCACAGCCACGCGCACTCTCATTCCAGCCCGCCAGTGACTACCGCGCATTCTCACAGCAACAGTGCCGGTCAAATCAGTTTCGGACTGCATAATCGGAACAGCACAAATCACAATGGGTACATGCATGGTAATAATCCCCATGGTCCCGCGGGTTCGGTTTATCCATCTGCTAATCCTGGACATAATAGAGAACCCAGTGGTCTAGATCTGGCTGGTAGTCGCGAGCAAAGAGGAAGCGCTTTCGAACTTTATCGAAAGCCGGTTCATCATTATAATATGAGGTGAGTGATAAAAAACTGAGATAGAATAGTGGTCTAATTTTTGTTTTTTAAGAATTAAAAAAAATGATAAATTTATTTTTTAACTGCACATACATTTTATTTTTTCGATAATAATAATATTTTTGAAATAGGTTTTTTCTAACATAGGAAAAATGATCAAAAATTTTTCTTGTTTATTAAAAATATATAAAAATTTTTACTTTATATTTGTGAGATATTTCAAACATGAAAATTCTTTTTTTTGTTCTTGAAAAGTACAAGATTACAAGAATATTATTGTATGTTGCAGTTAATGTGTACCCCGATGCAAGACTTGTTATATTAATAAATTTTTATTGGAGTGCAGAGAAATTGTGCAATGTCATAGACATAGACGAAAAAACAACAGTTATAATTAATATTATGGTATTACGAAGAGTATATTGTGCCTTTCAAAAGAAATCTATTTTTCCATTTATGTAAGAATCTTGAGATGTCAATAGCATCAATAGCACAGATTTCTTAACTTTACGAAAAAGTGCTTAGATATTTTATACACATACAAAGAACAAATTTTAATTAACTTTATTATAAGATTTTATAGAATTTTTTATTAGAGCAAAGTAATGATAAAGATTATCGTTATCGATATATACGTAAAAAATTTTTCAATAACTTTTTAACATAAATCGCGCATGTATTTAATAAGAATAATATACAAAGATACTTAAAGAAAATCTTTTTGTAAGTGCAATGTAATGTAACAATACTCAGTCGCTTATATACACGAGATAAAATCTGTATAATCATATAATAGCCACATAATTTTCTGCTTCCACATTAAAAATATGGTAAATGCCACATCGGCAGGAAAGTAATTTTATACAATTTTATTGAATTCACATTATGTGAACATAATGCCATTGCGATACATTTAGGATACTTAAGTACTTGTTTTTTGTTTTTTAAGCAGACAATTGTAGACATTTTGGATTTGTCATATGACAATGCATTTATGTATTAATGTATTTCTGACATATGTGATAACGATACACGAAATTCTTTATTGTTATTTACATGAGATGTACCCGGTTTCAAATTTTTTGATGGAATATTACTTTCTTTTTATTGCTAAATAAGAAAAATGTAGAAATAATTGATTGAAAAAATTATAGATAAAGAAAAATAGAAATATTTTTTTTAATTGCATACAAGAAAGATACAGATAAAATAAGTACAAAAATGCAGTTTTTACTATTTCTTTATAAATAAGTAGAAATTGTAAAAAAAAGTACGTTTTGCTACACAAATCTTATGTAACATATAAAAGAAAAACATTTTATTATCTCTCTAAGAAAACTTCATGATGATTGTTCTTTTGAAGAATTTTTCGAGAAGAATGCCTTGTTTTTCAATTGGGTATGCTCATAATTATTTATTATAAATCTAATTGCGTCATTATGTTATTAATAAACCAAATGGCCTTTTTAGATTTTTTAAGTATCGTTAAAATTAAGTTGAATTTTTATAATAAAGAGTCTGTATATTATTAATAATTAGATTTATAATTATTAGATATATAAGTAGTTTTTGCCATTATATACCAATCTTGTATTACAAGTTAATGCGTAAACAGATTATATTACTGTTAACGACGTACAACGGCATAATACATTACAATGGGTATATTAAATGAAATTACGTATATATACGTTACAATTAAGTATTAAGTAGAATTAGTATTAAAATTTGATTATATTATTTTAACAGCCATAAGTGTTAAATTTAAATATATAATTGATATATGTTTTATATCTCATGCTACTGTAGCAAGGCTGTAAATTCTTATACATTTGTGCAAATACGAATGTATATATGTAATATCCACACGTTTATTCCACAGTATCCAGAACCAAATCCAGAATAAAAATACCTGTATCACAAATCTTTTTGTACAGGAATAAATGGAATAATTCTATACAATGTGCAAAAATATAATTCCTACATAATTAAATAATGAATCTTTAAATAATATTTATTTATTTGTATCTATCTTCTATTTATATAATAATTGTTTTTTCACAAATCACAGGTCAATGTACAGAAGAGATTGCAACCTGCAATTAAAATGCAAAGCGTGACATAAAAAGGGTAAGAAAATATGAAAGGATGAAAGATATAAAAGAAATAAAACGAGAGAAAAGGCCAGTTACATTTTTACTTTAAAGATCCTGTAATATTTTTGTTATATTACACATAGCCATAAAGATTACATTTTCTTATCTCTCTTGACATAATAAGATAAAAATTAAAAAAAAAATAGATAACAGGAATATGACCTTTAACAAAATATTCTATTATTTCATTCTAAATTAAACTGTTTTAAAAAATATCACGATAAATCTGTTTAAAGTCTTCAATGTACATATATAATTGACTATATAATTGGCTAGTCTCGTAGATTACAACGAAGATCCCAGTGTATGTATATCATAGATCTGTTGACAAATTATAATATGTGGGGGGGGGGGGGGCATTTCGTGTAATATACTCTATGGAACACGAGGGGGAAAAATGAGAAATCATTATATCGAAAAATGCAATGACTTAAATATTGAACAGCATGTAGTACGATTGGAAACTTATAATTCCATCTGTTTTCGCATTGCAAGAACATAATGTATAAGACAAACTTATATACATACGCAACGACTCCGTTGTATTTGATTAATAATTTTAATGCACTTTACAGGTGCAAAAAGATAGGATTATATATCTCGTTCAACTATGAATTCGTTATAATTCGCGACCTGCGAGAATTACGGCAATTAATACACAATCTTTTATTTTCTCTTACATATAAGCGATCGCGAGGTTCCGTTTAACGTTTTTTTTTTTTTTTTTTTTTGTAGTGCGACGGATATCTTCAAGCCAAAATACAACTACATCTACAGCAATTATTGTCAGTTTCCTCAGAAAGTATTATTTAAACGGCACGAATCGGCGAGATATGATGATTTCATTTCAAACCCAACAACCACTCGGCTACGCCGAGATAATAGACGGTTTGCGCAATTCCAAACAACGGTGCTATGACGATCATTCGGCAAGCACCACCTTTGAAGAACGCTGTCGGTCCTTCGTTTTTAAATGTCTTTCTACAAGTTAAGAATATAATTATTGCAAGATATTTTATTTATTTTCTTTGCTACAATTCGAGATTTAAAGATATAAAAATTTATAGAACTGATCCATGATATAATCTTGAAGATAAATTTAACGACCAATGAATATAATATATATTTGAGTTCAGTTAAACTCACGTTATGCAGTCTAATACTCCATTGTACGTTGGTTCACCAGGTGCTTTTTTGATAACTTGCAATCTAGTTTTGATTACGTCAAATGGATTGACCATTAATGCGGCCGTTGAACCGGCCGCACATCCGGCAAGGAATGAACACCAGAATACAGCTAATGAGAAGAGTATTACTTAATTCACTCTCGTTTAGAACCGATCGCATATCTGATAGCATGACACAATTACTGAACACGCTTACATGAACCGTCTTCTCGCTTCGGGCCGAGATCATTCAGCCTGGCGAACAGAGGAAAATAAATAACGGAAAACGTAACGTCCCTGAGTGCCGTGGCGCCGGTTCCTTGATACAGCCCAAGTATACCTCGTTTTCTAAATAGATCCACCGTTAATGACCAAGCAGATACCTTCGGCACTTTTTTACCCGCTGCAACAATAAAGGATAATATAATTTCCACTAACAATAAGAATAGTAGAGAGTAGTATGATTTCTCACACAAGAGTGTAATAATCTTGAAATGAGGGCACAATTTTGCGATGAGATTATCTTATTTTTTATATTTGTTATTACCATTATTTGTTTATACATGAATTGCGGAAAATCAAATTAGATACATCTCTAATTTGATTTTTTAGCTATCTTACAATGTGCATTGCATCTATGATGTAAGATATCACATTCAATCATTTTAATTCTACAAAGTGTATAGTCGACATGGCAATATTTATCGGTATATCGGATATTTTAAAAAAAATCAAGAAATGCAAGATTCTTGTTCGAATTATATTAAGTTATAAGAAAACAAGAGAGATATAATAATGAGATGATTGAAATGGAAAAATTTTTAAATATATGTATAATTTCGCTATATTTGACAAGCCGTGTATTTGCGAGAAACAAAACCTTCTGAAATATCATATCATCGTATCACCTTCTTTAGCTGCCATGGCGACTCTGCCAGCGTCTTGCATTTGTATTTTGAGCAGTTCCATCGGAGTGGTAACGATTATTTGGCATGCTCCCGCCAAGCCGCCGGCGAGCATTTCACGTTCTATTGGCAATTTTTGTCTGGATAACAAAGATTAACAGAGTGCTGGGATCACGGAAAAATTAAGGAAAATCTCAGTATACGAGATTATGTAGGACTGACATGCACAGTCGATCAATTTTCGAAAAACCGAAATAATTATTAAATTTTGAGGAAATTTTTTTATTTTGTATTTGACTAATTCGATTTTATTATAATTTATTATATGATTTTATCAATTAAATGAATAGGAGATTATTCGTACAATCGGCTATT
Organism: Polyergus mexicanus; assembly: GCF_030449975.1. Classification (NCBI taxonomy): domain Eukaryota; kingdom Metazoa; phylum Arthropoda; class Insecta; order Hymenoptera; family Formicidae; genus Polyergus; species Polyergus mexicanus. Next base: position 10,130,380 of record NW_027223329.1, read on the forward strand.
TAAAAATTGATTTTCCATATCCTGAATGTGAACAGAATCTAATTCATTCAAGTAACAATCCGAATGTTACTGATAATGAATATTATTTTGAAAAAATGTTTCAAGTGTTACTAATTGCGAGATTGCAAATCGGAATGGTCTGTTTTATGCAATACACGCAATGCACATAGAAACAAAGAATAGAGTGCTCTCACACGAAGCAGTTTTCTACGTTTAAAAAAAATGTTGATTTTCAATTCTTCAAAATTTTTAAATATAATTTGGTTCTTTATAATTTTTTCTCCAATATGAAATTAATTTTTAGTTTTGGGAAATAATTATCAAAGAGTACCAGCCCTAATATAAGGAAGATTATTCAACGTTATTGGCATGATCGCGTGACAAGTAGTATATCTCAAGCATCTAATGGACCGCGGAGCATCAAAAACATATTAGCAACAAATGTAAATAAAGTAAACTGATAACTGTTAACTTAATGATTCGCATTGTACTTATAATTCTAACGTATATAGTCAAATTTAATAAATAATTACTATATTACTATATAATTATTACTATATAATTGTATATTAAAAAACATTTTGAAAAAAGAGACAAAAACAAATGATGTAGATAAATTATAATAAAACTTACAAAACTTTAAGTTAACATTTAAGAAATTGACAATGTTCAATTCTTATCTGAAATCTTCTAATTAAATTTGGATGTATTATCAATTCTTGAATTGCTCTAAAAATATTTTATAAGAAAGAAAGGGGGGAGGGAGGGAAACAAAAAAATTACCCTGCTCTCCTCGATTACTTGCGACTTGATTAGCTACTTATAGTTGCTCGCATCGTTTGCCAGGTCATTTCAAACTGGTATAGCTATATTCAAACTGGTACCATCAGTTGTCTAGAAGTATAGAACGATATATTTCAATATGTTTTATGATGGCATAAGATTCTAACATAATAACGCGAGAGCACAAAAATTCAATTTTTTTAGCTTTTCTAGATATGTTGGATTAATTTAGGATTAAAACTAAAAAGTTGTTTTAAATTCCTTTCTGATTACCGATAATTGTTTAATATATTAAATAAATGTATATTTTGGTATGATTTACTTGGAAAAGACAGTGTTATAATAAATCTAAGCAGTTATCGAAATAAATCAATAATAGTTATTAGAATAGTAAAGATAACATGTCCAAAAAAATATGATGCTCTTTGCTTATCAAGTTATGATATAACATACATTAGTTTTTGGGGCTTTTCAATTACGTACACATTTTTTTTAAAATATGGTTACTTTGTTATATTTCTAGAATTACTAAATATCTAATGCTTTTAATAATATTCTTTTTAAAAAGTAAAATTTAAAACGTTGATAAATAAAGAAAAATTATATAAATCTGATTTTCTTGACAAAGAAATTAATAACACATGTGATACACATTTGATTTTTAATATAATAGTTTTTATATCTATGTGTTTTCTATTGTGCATATCACTTGATTTGATTAATACTCTTTGGCTTCTCTCGCACTTTGCGATTGCTATCGACGTAATTTATACTTACTGCGGCTTCACATATATAGATATACGTACTATTCGTTTATTAGAAGCAGGAGCTTGCGCTCGGCATATTTAATTAAATAAATGAAGATGTAATTATAAAATTTACAACACATAGTTCCGATATCAAAATGTAAGCTTGTTTGCTTTATATCAATTTAATATAGACGATGATTTAATAAATGTTTATCACATAAAATGAATAAAAGCGTTATATACATTTCTGTAAAACTTTTGCAAATAGCTAATTGAAAAGCCCACTTAATAAACTTGATGTTATTCAGTTTAATAGAGAAATTATCATATATCTAAAATATGTTTCATGTCGATCTATTTGCCATAAACTTTGAATAACCTCCTTTAAAACATAGAAATATTAAATATACAATAGAGGAAAATACAATGGCGAATATTAAAGTTTTTTAACAGATTCACAACAGAAAGTGTAACAGCTGAGTGGCAAAAACATACAAAAAAAGTGAGAAGTGACAAATTGTCTAAAGATTAAAAATATATTAATAGTAAATATTATGTAGGATATTGAAAACATTAAAATTAAATATATAAAATCTGAAAAATGATATGTTAGTTAATGGATAATTCATAATCATAATGGATTAACAATGAAAATTTAAAAAAATATTTTCTTTTTCTAAATTTATAATTAAACAGACCTTTTGAGTTAATTGGAATGTTTAATTATAAGTATACATAAGAAGACTATTTATCACTCTTTATAACTATTTTAAAATATAAACAAAATACATGCTATTCCATGCCAAGCTCTTGTAGATTAGTTTTCGCTCCGGTTAATGTTGCATATATAGAGGAGCAAGCTCATACTTCTTTAATAACTTTAATGAAAAATATTTAAAAAATATTATACAACATACCCGACTCCGGGAGAAAGATAATGTCTAAATGTATCATTGGCAGTAAGTTTAATAGCTTTCTCGGGTGTAATCAATAATATATTTACAGCGGATCCTTTATACATTCCAAAATATCCTTCCGCTTTATAAGTCTTTTTAAAACAATCGAACCTGAAAGAAAAATAATTATTTACATTCGGTTATGATAAATTTTCTAATTTCAGACACATGCAATACAATGTATGATAAATAAATAAATTATATAAATTAATATTGCAAAGCCGTTTTATCTTTTTTTTATAATTAATTGGCACATTTTTGTTTTTAACTCGTAATATACATAATATACAGTAGCTAGATATTTAATAGCTAATAATTTTTAAATGAAAATACTTGCATTGAATTATACATCCGTTCTCCATTCGGGCCGATAATTTGATTCTGTAATCTCGTTTTAACCAAATCGAGCGGGAATACTACGGAAACTCCAATAATTCCAGCAATTCCACCATTTATGATTTTTGGTATAAGCCTGAAAAATAAAAATAAACTCTTAATACACGAAAAAGATATATTTATTATGTTTATAAAAAGGAAATGCAGGAATTCACGTAATTTTATTATTTTTAATAATTTTATTATAAAATTCAAAATAATAAGACAGTACTGAGCAATTTAACATATTCCGATATATATTCAAATATATTTCTCGTGTATAATTATTTTATAAAATATTTTATAAAAGAAAGACTGGGGAAAATATTAAATGTATAAGAATACGTACTTGAATTGTTCCGCGGATTTCAAAGTTGGGCTATTTTGTGCCATTATTACTACGTATCAGGCTCCCGCACCTATAAAAAAAAATATAAAATTTACGAGAAAAAGGATTATTTTTGTTCCACACAATCAATATACGCGAAAACTTTTTAGATTTGTTGTAAAAAATATTCCAAAATATTCTCTCTAAAAAGATATATATCTTATGAAATTGAGAATAATTTGTGCCAGTACAAAACCATTTAAATCGCAAGCGCTAATCGTGATATTGCTAAAACACGCTAAACAGTAGTCAAAACATATTGTGCCAAAACTTGAAGGTCGTTTCATGTAACACACTTTATATATGCATCTTACGACACATCTTGTCAATCAAATCGTACTTTTCGAGAAAAAAATTGATGCGTCATGTTTAATACACTGTATCATCAATTGTTATTGATAGAAAATACATAATGCAATTGACATTATACAAAAATAAAAATTTAAGAATATTTTATACGTAAAATTTTTTGACATTATTTTTACGAATTTTGCACTTCTCATCTGCGGTAACATAAAACTAGATATTTTTCAGAAATTTTTGGGAACGTTACTCTATAAAAGTAACGCGTTACTGTTACCGTTATTTTTTTGTAAAAAGTAACTCGTTACTGATTTTAAAAGGTAACGCGTTTACCGTCATCGTTAGTTGGAAAGTAACGATTCGTTACTTTTTCGTTATGTTTTTTATTTTTTTGTAATGCTAAAATAAGCTATTAGATTATAAAATTATTTAATAATCAATATTAAATGTAATAATCTATATTACAATTAAAAATTCTAAATTAGTCTCTATATAGCAAGCGTTTTTTTATATTAAACTTATTAAAAAAATAAGTTATCTATATTAAACTTATTTAATAATTCTAATTTTTTATGTTAATATCTTTACTTTTTAATACACTTATCTTTATAGGAATTTAAATTGTAATTTACAAATTTCAATTTTATCGAAAATTTTCATCAAACATTCTTTTTAAATATTGATAAGAGAAATATTGATATTATTAAGAATGTATTCCAATATTCACTATCAGTATTGTAAAATCTATAATTCACGTTACTATAGATTTTCAATACTGGCAGTGACTATCAGAATGCAGCCTATGATAAAAGGCTACAAAATATTTTTCAAAAAATCATCTATACATCCATTGAATAGATATAAGATAATAAAGAACCAAAAAATAACGATAAAAGTAACGGCTAATTCGTTACCGTTATTGTAAAAATGAAACGACGTTACCGTTACAAATAGAAAAAAGTAACGATCGTTATCGAAAAAAAGTAACTGTAACGGTAACGACGTTACAAGTAACGCGTTACTTCCCAACCCTCATATTTTTTATATAAAATAATCCACAAAAACTGCTCCACTTTACCTTATAATAATAAATAAAAATCAACACGCGTTTTTGCAGGCGTTTAATTTTAATCTTATTTTTCTTTATTTTATCGGATTTTCTTTATTAAAAGATTTTAGTGTGACAAGAGATAAATTCTGTAGATATTTTTGATCGAAAAATTACAAATTCTAAATTGGTCAAAGGATTTATCGATAAAAAGAGATATTAAGTGAAATACAATTCTTTATAACAGTATAAAGTATAAAAGAATCGATCGTTCATTGTGCAAAGAAAGGTGAAGAACTCTCTTGAAATTTTTCCCATACAGTCGTCCAATATATGATTGTTCCGAATCAATTTATTCAATCGTGTGTATTTTGATGCATTCGTATCAGTTGGCAAGTCATTTCTCTCAAGGAGAGGGAATTTTCCGCGATGTCAATTGACTCGATTACGACGGCGAGTTCAGTTGTTACGTTACAACGGGCATTGACATCCTATAATAGCGTTATAAATGTGACGTTTGTTGAGCGACAGATAAATCGCCAATCTCCCGATCGAATCGTGTATAAATTGATTTTGCTCTATCTATATTTCTCCCAATCTATTGCATAACGTTCCATAGTCACGGATGAGATCTAATCGATATATATTATATTAGATTTCAATTTCCTTTTTTTTTATCAAGATTATTAAGAAATGGCTATCTATCCCAATAGATAATAGATTGCTGTAATGCAAATAAGAATGAATATAATCCTTGAATATATGCGTAAGTATTAATCTCTTTTTCATTGCACACTAACTGATGAATGTTACGAAATAATTGTCACAAAGTAGTTTTAAAGATAAAATCAACGCGACTTTTGGTATTAAAAATTTAAGAATAATCTGAAATTATCTTTATGGAAACAGTCATATTTATTTGAATAATTATGCATAACTCAACTACGACCTATTGCAGTATTATCAGCGTATACTTTTGATTATTGTGGAGATTTCATGATTCAATAAATATTTATTTATTAAAAAAACATATTTATACTAATTTGCAACGAATTCGCACATGTAATCGATAACGGTGAGATGTTCGCCAATTTTTATTCCACTGGATGTATTAGAAATAAATTATATTAAAATATGTCAATAGATTGATTCGAAACTGTCGGAGAATTTTTATATATTAACTAAAAAAATTCTTCTCTCTCTTTATCTCTCATTTCCACTTATTTCACAAATAATGTGACTAAATTTAATGTGATAATGGCGTAGATTTTTCCCAACTAAATTATTTGGAATAAATAATTTTTACAGTTTATACTATGTATAAACATGACAGTTGACTGTGCTCTTAACTATGAACTTCGATCAGCTGATTTTTAACAACGTGTCGTTTATCGTGACAGGAAGAGCGCGTTCCCGCGCGGGCAGCGAAATTTCTGCCGAAAATCGCGAATAGAATCGCGCATCGCAAAATGAAAATAACTCGCACGCAACACGATACTAATTTAAGTTGTGTGCAACCTTAGTATTATGTCAACTCTATTATTATTCTGTTAATAAAAGGCGGAAGTACGTTTGGAAAAATTGAATTCTTGCGGTTATTCGGCACCAATAAATGCGAAAGGAAATGGAACGAGACTCGCGTTCATACGTGCGGAATTATTAGGATGAATAATGCGATGTATAACTCGACATGATGGGTTCCGCCACTTACCCAGAGTGTCAGGGAAATCCGATATATACTGGGCGATCGTCTCGCGACGTCGATATGTCCCACGATATGCCTCAGGTTCCTCACGAGATATCGGAGAAAAAAAACTCGATCAACTATTAACTACCGAAATATATTTCTATAACGCCGACCGATTCTGTCAGCAGCATCAGCTGATCGCTCTATCAATAGCGTTTTTGACAGAAGCTGCGAATATCAGGACTTATATCTCACCTATACGTTACGAAATACGCAGACGCCGCACATGTACTCGCCGTATTACCATCTATAGAAATCTGAAAGTTCCTTTCCTCAATTTTTTAGTTCTACACCAAATTTCCCTATAGCGGAGAGAAACCTGAGAGGAGTCACGTCACCATTTTTCATAAAACGTTTTTTCCAGCTGGTACAGTGGCGTTACCTGAATCCATTTTAGAGCCGGCGAAACTACACGGCCATGTGTCCATTTTTTGACGCCACGGTAAAACAATCGATTGGTGCATATCCGTACTAAACACATTGTGGATAAAAAATGCGGAGAAATATTACGCATTTATTAATGTTTTATTAGTTGCGCGTGATGTTTCGCCATTCTAGTATACAATATTACGGACAGTGATAAGAAATTATTAAAGTATTTTTATGTATATGCGCATGCGACATATAAAATAAATTTTCCTAAATAAAAATTATAGTTCCATTGACATATATACAGGGTGTATATGAAATGATGCATTAAACTTTAGGAGCGTATTCTAGAAGTCAAAATAAGACTTTTTTTTCTCATGAACATGGATCCGCGAATGAACCCCCTTCCAATTTGAAATTGACCAAACACTCGCGTATTAAATTATCTTTTAAATGAGATCAAAATGATTGTAAATAATTCGCTCCATAAGTTTTGAAATAAACCAGTTAATAATCAATTTTAAATGTACTAAAAAGTGTTTTCCCGGCTATTTTATACGCTAAAAAAGCAATATTGCTCAAGATATCGCGATTTTTTTGATATTTTATGACATTTTGCGAAAATCTGATAGCTGATAGTATCATCGGCGATCACATAAATGTGAAAAAATTAATTGACGCTCTATAATGAAAATTACTTAAAAAACAATAGAACACGATTAAAACTATAGGAAAATATAATTATGCTTATATAAATTTGTCTACAATAGCTTTTAATGTGCATCGGTGCGCGTTAGTGCGTTCAACTGAATTCATAAATTAAAAAAAATTAATTAAATAATATAATTATAAAAAAAATTAATAATAAAAAGTTATTTAAAGCATGATTTGATAATGTTCAAATACATTTCAAGAGTAAGAAAAAAATGAATGCAATTTATTGTAAATATCTTTTACACATTATATTCAAAAATTTATACTAAAAATATTTCAGTTATAATTTATTATCGCTGTAGTATATAATTAGAATGACAAAATATCACGCGCAGCTAATAAAACATTAATAAATCCATAATATTTCTTTGAATTTTTGATCTACAATGTGTTTAGCACGGATATGCACCAACTGGTCGTTTTACACATTGTAAAAAGTGGATCTGGCCATGTAATTCCGATACCAGCTAGGAAAACAGTCTCACGAAAAACGGTGGGATGGCCCCCCATGTCAGGCTTCTCTCTGTCTATAGGCTAATGGAGAGAGAATTCACGTTGTTGTATTATATTATATTTATATTTTATATAGAAAAACTGCAGTTTTAATTATCTTATACGAATCTAATATGCAAAAATGTTAATTGTAACTATAGTGACAAATACATATTTTGTAAGAATAAAAAAATTTATAATATAGGATAGATTTAATACATTAAAGTGAATGTGTAAGCAAAGAGCAGAAATTGATGTAATTTTATAAATCAAGAAATTAATAATAACTTAAATAAAATCTCGTGGAATTCGCAAAAAAACTATATTCATTATTTCGCTGATGAAATATTGTCAGTACTGAATAGGTTAATGTGCAGTAATATGCGTCTTTCAATATGTACACATACCTTCAAAAACTCGCATCTGAGTTAATAGGAGAATATGTTTTGCGAGGAGCTCGCACGGTAATGCTGTTCGCGAGCGATAATGTGTCTCTAAGCGCTCGAAAATTCGTTTCTGAATTACCAGGAGTTATCAGGAGAATATATTTCGCGAAGAGGTATGCGCTACTGGCTCTAGAGATAATGAAGATTTGATTCGTCAGAGGGCGTGACCGATGGCTAAGTATACGCCGCGCTGATTGGGCTCGCGCGGCCATTAAAAAAAGGGTGTATTCTATTGATCCACGATCTAACCAATCAGCGCGGAGTACTTTACCATTTATTTGCCATCGGTCACGCCTTCCCAGGGATTAAATCCTCATCATCTCTTGCGCCAAGTAGCGCATACCTCTTCGCGAAATATATTCTCCGGGTAATTCAGATACAAATTTTCCAGCGCTTTAAGACATATTACCGCTCGTGAATGACATTATCGCGCGACCTCTTTGCAAAATATATTCTCCTGATAACTCCTCTTTGCAAAATATATTCTCCTGATAAATCAGAAATAAATTTTCAAACGTATTAAGACACATACTGTTTCGAACTGCATTATTTGCTTCTTTGCAAAGTATCCACATATATTTTGTCTTTCTCGGTGAAAAGTAGAAAGCGCTCACGTGGACGATGAATGCGGAAGGAAGTGAAAGAGTTCCTATCATGTAACATTGTAACTCTCGGTCACGTGGCTATAACGTGCGTTCTCGCTCGTCCTGTTGCTCGTTACGTAAATGACGCGGTCGGAAAGCGCGCCCTATTTGTGCAATTGCCGATACATAACGATTGTCTTGCGCAATAATTAATTAAGGATTTATCGTTGTATAATCAATGTCGGTGTCCTTGTATATTTCGTTTAATTAACATCGAAATAATAATGCGATAGGTACGGGATTGAGCATGTCCTTTGTTATGTAAAATTAACGATGGCGTCGAAGGGAAATACCAACGGTCATATCAAGCTTCGCTTTTTATTTCGATTGATATAAGAATGCCTTAAATATTGTATGCTTTTAATAATGACAAGATAAAAACGGTGGAAAGGCAACAAAAGTGTTCGACAATAATGCATAAAGATAATGCGCGTAAAAATTAGAAAGGGAAAAAATGTCAAATTAATAAAAAAATCTTTAATAAGATCAAATTTACGCTCTCCTTGCTATGAAAGTATTGCTATTTAAAATAATTTCCTCTAATATTTATTTTGCATATTTTTTCTGACAATGAGACATTGAACGGTACAGATGTTGCCAAGGCTGTCCCGATTGTTTACTTACTAATGTACGATTTCCACGTACGAGAAATATATGTAATTTAGCTACGTAGAACGCGTTAAACGAAGGCAAGTGACATTTCCTATGTTTTGTGCAATCAGCGGACATCCGTATTCAATTTGTTCCTGTATTTCTCTCTCTCTATTGTACGCATTCGCGCGCGCTCTTCCAATGGGATCGTTATTATAAACGCCATGATAGTCTTATACGACTTTCTGTTCCGTAAATTTGATATAATAATAAAAGATACAGATATAATACATCTCACTCTGTTATACGTAGATTGCTATGCAAGATTCACTCGCGTCATTTAATTCGGTGGATCGAGAATATTTGAATGCCGAGAAAAACGCCAGGATCCGATGATAAAAATAGTATTTGATGCCTGGATTATATTGTATTTCATAAACTCGTTTATTGATATAGGTAAATAAAGTTGCAGTCTTTTGAATGAAAGAAATTGTGATAATCTTCCTTTGTCTCTTATTTCGAAAAATTTAAAGATATTGATTGTTCGACATGAAAGTAAACTATATTATCAAACAAGATACGCAATGATATTTTTGCAACTGTCGGATTTGAAAGATTAATATAGTAGACAATTTATTTTTATAAGGCTAAAAGAATTGATTAAACACGATTTATGTATAATTAAAAAAAAATGTTATAGTATTTATTTAATTTTTTTTTTTTTTTTTTTTTTTAACTTGATCTACACCGTTACAGATTACAAAATAAGAAATAACAGATGAAATGTTTTCTCATGGTATATATTAAAATAAATACATTTTTTTCTCGTATATATATTCATATTCGACATAGGCTGGTACTTGTCAGAAATATGACTGAACTTTTCCTGGCAGAAAATCTCAAAAGCATAAAGAACCGCATAAAGAAAGCTATATATATATTAAAAACTTTGAACTTTGAAAACAGCAGCAATAAGGGTAGTAACGCGATTGGCGAATACCTGGACCAATAATGGGGGATGCTGCGTCGAGGTTCGAGCGATCGAGAGAAACGCGATTCACAATTCACAAATGCGAACCAGTCGACTCGCACCCTCTGAGATATTCGTGTCTTTCGGTCTTCGAAGATTCATGAAATAATTTTGTTCTACAAAGCTTATCATTAATACATGACAAATTTCTTTAAATTCAATTACAAATTACAGTCAATTTCTAAATTTTTTTGTCGAGTCTCTAATTTTCTTTTCATTTTTTTTTTTTTTTTTTTTTACATAAGTAATGTTTATTATTAGTTTTATGTTAATATTTGGTAATAGAAATTGATATGAAGTTATACTTTGAGTTTATTTATTTTTAATTAAAACGCAGTGTGTTAATTATCATTTTTAATCATATGATTATTTCTCTTTCTTTCTATGTCATTTGATATTTAAAGATTGTGTTGCATTACGTAAAATACAAATATATCCATGACAAAATAGTTATTTTATAGTTATGTGAAATATTTTAATTTTTATTTTACATACCATAGCCTTTTTACGCGATTACTTATTATAGTAAAATTAATAAATTAGATATATCATTTATTGAGTTAAATATATCATTCAATTATATGACATCAATATAAGTCTTAAAATTTATATTTTTTATCACTCGAAGTATCTCAAAGACTGGAAGAGCAATTTGTGTTAAACCGGGACTGATTAATGAGTACTTAAACTACTGACGAGGAATCAGCGAAGATACTAGTAAGTCTCACTCAGCGTATTGCTATAAAATTATTATGATAAAACAATTGATAAAATAATATCGTATTATATTGCTCATTGTTATATTAAAAGATTGTGTGTGTGATTTATATATACAATATATATGTAAAAGACATTTCTCTGATTAATTTCAATATTATCGATCGTATCTCTTAACGAAAAATCACAACTTTTTGTCGTCATCAAATAAGTTCGAAAGTTAAATATAATATAACAATATTAATTAATTATTATTAACGTAATTATTATATACGCAACAATCTAATAATATCGATAATAACTGAGTAACTATTTTAATCATATTTATTTATGTTGAGTAGAAATTTGAGTCAAAGTAAATTACTCGTTTACCATTTCTAAAAGTAATATTATCCACGATGATCCTTAATTGAGTCCAATTATGTTTAATAACGGAATCATGTTTGACATTTGGAGATTAATCATCATGGTCGAAAACATTCGCATATCTCTCTTGCGGATAAATAAAGCGAAAGTAATTTATCTTTGAAAATCCCAGAGCGACTTGTGTATGCGATATCGAGCTTCGAAAATTAATAATATAGCACTAATAATTCTACATTTGAAATTAAACTTGTTCGATTTGTTTGACTTGTTGACCCATTTTATATGTGTATATAATCAGGATTTACAATTAGTTAGAATACATTAACAACAAAAAATATTTTTTACCTGCTTTTCTATAACTATTTTTAATTTAATCTTTTTGTGCCACGAAAAATTGTAGAAGAATAGATAAAAAAATTATTTGGACAGATATATATATATATATTTAATTAACTGAATTTGATTACAATTTTATTAAATTTTAAAAATGGATACATATTAAATCGTAATACAAAGGTTAAAATATAGACACAATATAAATAAATTAATTATAAAATATTTAATTTAAGCATTTATAATATTTTTATACGCTAATTAATGAGCTATTCTTTTTGATACACTCTTGATACGATGTCGCTGACGTCATACAGAATAATAAAATCATGACAGACTTTTGGGATAGCGTTCAAATCTTTCAAGCTATTTTATCGCGAAGAATGTGTTAATTCTGGACTTGACCTCTTTCACTTGAAAGCTCAATAAGGTTGTCCACATTGATATGCTGACATACAGTAACTAGATTTGTACGTGTTTAATATGCGAATAAATTATTTTATATTTTTAAATCAAGGTTAAAGGAATGTATCGACTTTATTTCTTTTAATATCAAACAAAAATTATTATTAAAAAAATCATACATTTTGGAATAGAGTTTTTTTTAATATTTAGGTTTTTTTTTTACACATTACAAATAATATATTAATATTAATTATTTATGCGTTGAATATAATTAAAGCACTCTAACTTTTTCTTACAGACGATAAACACATTCTAAAAGAAATGCAAATCACTGTTACAACACAAATAATATAATATAACCTGCGCTTCATAAAAAAAAAAAAAAAAAAACTATTTTGTTTCTCCTTAAAACAATCTTGTTTTAACATAAATTTTTATGGATTATCTTCTCATAAAGAAATATTAGGTTTCTGAATACGCGAAAGAGATGTGAAACGACTAATGAATCCAGAGAGAACAAACGCATTCTTTTTGGAAGAGCTCATTTACAGAACGCTGCACTCTCTGTTGATTACGTGGCAAATACCGGAATAAGAATGTAGAGACACTGAGCACAAATGAACTGTTAAAAGAAAAATGGATCTGGATGCTAACGGCAACAACAACACCCAAGAATTCTGTGATAATCAGTACAAACATTTCGTCGCACCATATAGAGGTATGATCCTCTAAATTGTATTCTTTCTCTTGTCGTAATCACGTAACTTAATCTATACATTTTTTTTTTCCTTCTGAAAAAAAGCGTGTTTTAAATTTTTTATTTTTCTACTTATATACTTCAAGTAAGATTCAATAAAATACGTGTCGATTTATTTATATATATACGTTTTATTTTTATTTATAACAAAATCTATCTTGTCACAAACGTAAGATTATTTTTAACAAATATATCATATCTGAAATAATTATAGCATCAATTTTTTCCTATAATGGAAAAATAAAATTTTCGATAGTGAAAAATTTGAACGTAATAATAGAATTCGCACTACATGAGAACAATATGTAATTTTCTACAAAATGTAAATTTTTTATAGAACACAATTTTTTACATTTTGCAATGATTTTCATTTGATTGAATATTTAATTGAAAGCAGTATCCTACCATAAAAAATATATTTTTTTAATCAGTCAACTAAATAATTTAGAAAGTATTTATATTAAAGGAAAATTATTATTTTATCTTCTGATAAGGAATATTCCGACATGAAAGAAATTTAATATTAATTTTAACATCTTATCAATATCGGGAAAGGGGAGAAGTAGTGCCAATACATATATCTCTATTCGCTCTTTATTTTAGAATCCTGGTGCAATCCGGTATGGGACTCGTTGCTCTGTTGGCCGCCGACAAAAGCTTCTACCACAGCAAAACAACGATGCCCCTTTGTAGACGGATTTGATACGACTAGTAAGTACAATACATACAATAGGTGCACATTTAGAATAGCTCTTGGATCTGAATTTTTGCTGGTCTCTTTATCTCTTCATGTATACTTAATTTATTGAAGAATTCTCGAATCGACAACACGTACAACAATTATGAATATTCGTAATCGTTTATCGAAATTTCAAGAATTACACTAATTTATTTAAAAATAATTTTATTTGAAAACATGCAATAAATTAAATAAATAAAATATATAGGATAAAAATAAATTTTTAATTAATTGAAAATTATTGATAAAAATTTAGACTAATATTTTTTTTATATTTTTCAAATATATTATTAATGAAAAATTAGTTAATATTATCAACTCTTAATATCATATATACATAGATCCTCGATAAATCAAATGACAATTTCCAAAAATTGGATAAGTTTTCAAGAAATAAATGTCTAAACTTGGTTAATTTTTAAAGACTTGTTATATTGAGATTTTATAGATTAAGTGTTTACATCACTTTCCACAAGCATCGTTTGTTACAAGTTCAACAGAAGCACATTATTTGAAAACTTCGAAAGAGTCCGTCGAAGTCCAAGATGAATCGCGCAACAGTACTTCCTCTTTAATACGAAATAGGTGCAGCATCGTTTTTGTGCTCAAAATAGAATGTAGCTATAATCTTGAAATCGTTATAAATAAATCTACATTGTCAAAAATTCAATGCATCAATATATTGTACATGAAAAAATTATAAATAAAATATACGTATTTTTTTATATTATAACGAATTTCCTTTTTTTGTTTTATATTTTTTACTTTAATTACACTGTGCTTATTGGAAATAAAGTATAATAATTTTAATTAGTCTAGATAAAAAAGATATATGAAGGAAACGTTAAAACAGTACAATGTTTTACGTCAGCGACTAGCCTTTTTTTTTTTTTTTATAATGCGGCATCATACAACTATAAAAAAATAGAGAAAATTTTGCTGTCAATGAATTATGCATCATAGATTAATAATTTAAAAATAGAATTATAATAAAAATCGCGGTCCACTCTAGTAAGTGTTAAGTTATGATATTGTGCAGAGATATTTATTTTATTTTAAGAATATCGCATATGTATATTCTTGATGAAAGATCGTTTATCAAAGAGAACTTACCGAGAACTTTTGCAAATTTTTTAAGGGCGTTTTAATTGTTTAAAATGTTCTAACTATATTTTAAAAAAGTTTCTAACAGAAATTCTTTTTTCCTTTTATTTTATAAGTTTATCTATCGATTTATTTATTCATGTCGATAGAAATGTATATAATAAATATCGACATGTAAATTTCAACAAATATTATTATTTGAAATTTACTAGCGAGAGTGCAAGTAATTTTATAAAAATATTGTTGGGAAAAAAAATTATTCTCGGCATATTTATTTAAAATATTTAATATTGAACGTGATTGAATTTACCGGAGGGTATTCGAACTCCATCATCGATGCTGCAAAATAATAAGTGCGAGACTATATAAATACGTCATAAGAGTTTCATAAAATGTCCATATTACCATTGTTTTCTCTTTTCTTCTCGCAAACAAAACATATCTACACAGCTTTTATTCGCTAATGTTTCGCCTCGTTTTTTTTTTGTCTGAAAACCGAATAGGAAATAACGATAAGAAAGTTTGAAGTAATTTAGTGTTTTTAAATTTCCAAAATATGACTATGTCTTAGAAAATTCTTATATATATATAATCAGCCGTATATGATGAAAGAAATTTATTAGAATCGTCTGGATATTTCAGAGCTATAAAGTGAGACTTTAAATATCGCAAGATAAAGCTCACGTGAGCGTAACAAGGATGAAATTCGTATTATCGATTCGCTGAACTATTGTGCACAGACAGTTTAACAGGAATCTTAAAAGACGATTTGTCTCGTATAGCACTATTCCATTATGTCTCACATGCAACATGCTGAATGGTATACTAAAGCGATCCGCCCTTCAATTTTGCGAGCTTAAAAGAAATCTTTAAGACGATAGCATACTACACGCGAGATTTTCCTTTCTTATCCTTCGGAACGCCCATTAAACATGCCATTTCTTATTCACGATGTAGTATACATTTTTTAATATAAAAAATATAAGTATGTATATATATATATATAAAGTATTCAATATTGTTATAATAAGATACATAGTAAAAAAGAAATAATATAAATGAATAAAGATATTCTTTTCTCGATGAAATGGAAGTGCAAAAATATGAAGCGACACATATTTAGTAACCAATTCTTCTTCTTATGATTCATATTTTTTCAGAATTCGTGGAAAAGAAATGTGGCTACAATGGACATTGGGAATCGCAGAATGGCACAAGCACAAACGAGTATTTATCCATCGGTTGGGCAAACTATACTACTTGTTTACCGCCAGAAATGCTGCGGCTTCACTACAGGGTCTACAATAACAATGTCGAGGGCGAGGTAAGTAATTATGCAGAGATTGTAACTAATAAATCATAATATACGAATTTTTGTGATTAAATCAAACTTGGATACAGTTGTATGATATAGAATCACAAGTACAAAAATGTGTTCCTTTTTTTACGAGCGTATACTTTATGCATTATAAATATATATGTATAATTAAACATCGTGTAATTTAATTATATATTATAATGTAAATATATTTACAAATTCATTGATTAATTAACCCCTCTCTCAATTAAAATAAAAAATACATAATAATCTAACGTTAAGAAAATTATTGTGAAAGAAAATATTTGCTTCGAAATAGACGCAAAATATAGATGCGATTAGGCACGAATATTCCGAATAAATATAAAAACTTTTTTTTACGATATGAGTAAAGGTATTTACGGCGTAGAAATGACGAGTTAGTTTTTGCTGATAACCCGCTATGTTAAAAAATTCAGTGAATATTTCCTATAAAAAATTTCACAAATTTTCGTAATATCGATAAAATGCAAATTTTTCTTCATATTGAAGCTTAATTGAAATTTTCTCTCGCTTTTTTTTTCAGATGAAAATGGAAATAGCTGAGAAGACTCGTACTTTGGAGTTTGTTGGTCTTAGTATTTCCCTGGTGGCTCTGCTTGCTTCCCTGCTGATCTTCTGTAGATTTAGGTTGTGTTTCGAAAAAAAAAATCAATTTTTTGTGCGTGATGAATTCAGATAAGGGATAGCCACTGTCTATTTTTTTTTAAGTTTTTCGTATAAGCAGTCTTTTTCTAAGATAGCAAATACATTAACTCAATTTTTGACACAATAAAACTCATCAGCAAGTTTCCCTTACACAACAAAGTTCAACCATTTTTTCAAAAAAGCAGCAATAATTTGCGCGAAATGTACCATGATAAAGTTTTAGTAATTATTAATATATTGATATACACACACATAATTATCCTTTCCATTAAATTGGATTTTTAATTTATTTAAATTAAAACATACACATATTTGTGTTTAAAATTTATTATTTATTAACTAATTCCATACACATATATACAATATAAACAAAATCTAAACACACACACACACACACACACACACACACACACACATATATATATATATATATATATATATATATATATTTGTATTATATATACCTACATATTTATACATTCATATTTGTACGTTGTAATATAAAATATGGAGTGTAATTAATCCAATGAAATGTAATTATGTAAAGTGCATTCATCACAAAGGATATTAAATTGTATAAATTTATGCAATGAAAGAAATAAATTCAAAGCTATCTGTGTTGATTAAATTTTATAGATCATTACGGAACACAAGGACTAGAATCCACAAGAATCTCTTCCTTGCTATGATCGTACAGGTGCTAATCAGGTTAATGTTGTACATAGACATTGCGATTTTTCGAAGGAAGCCACACGGCGCACAACGAGGAATAGGAAATACCGTAAGACACGAAATAAATATTTTACTGTTATAATCTCATAAAGAAAAAGGGAAAATTTACAGTTATTTTCTCAAAATCTTCTTTATAGGAATCTAAATTAATGAAATACTTTTACGTATTTCTGATCGCATCTCTATCACATTACTTTTCGATAACGTCTTGTAATTAAAAGAGCAATTTTCGTATAGTTACGTCCTTCGATGAAAATAAATCCTCTTTACGAAGCGCGAGTCGAGGATGTGCAATTTCAGAAAAACCGCACTCAAGTCGTTCCAAATCGAATAAATGCATTATCGAGCACTCAATGTCACTTTTCTTGGTTTATTTTCTCAGAGAGCAGATCTTGTATTATTTATTCTCTGCTCTCTCGTGAAAAGCGAATTTATTTCTATTTTTTTTAGCCAATACTATGCGAAGCCGCTTACGTGCTGCTGGAATACGTGAAGACCGCGATGTTTATGTGGATGTTCATAGAGGGTCTGTTTCTGCATAACATGGTGACTGGTAAGTAGCCATATTTATAGAATTAAATGACTGCTAGCTATAATGTATGCCTTGAAATTATTACTAGTTTTATATTCACAGCAGTTAAAATAAAAGACAATTAAAATGAAATTATTGATTAAACAATTAACATTTTGAAAAAATTTTGCGTCTAATTTAAATTTGATTACTGTCACGCTATTGCATATCAATGACTACGATTTTATAGTGACGGTCTTCCAAGAGACATCTTATTATCGAATATATCGATTTATTGGATGGGGATGTCCAGTGCTGATGACTTTGGCTTGGGCTATCATCATGGCATTTTATTATCATCCGAAATCAAAGTGCGTTGATTGCTTGACTGTTGAGAATACGCAAGGCCGAATGTGTCCCGTCACTATCGAATTAATTATGCTTAATCATTGGATATATTGACAAAAATTGTAATTTTTACAACCCTCTGTATCTTTATACGTATAAAAAGTCTTAAGATAAAATTCTGTAAAATTAAAGATTAATAAAAAATTAGAATTGGATTAAAGAATATAATTTTATTATCTATATATTACTCCGAGATTACTTTGCGAATAATTTATTTTTATTTGTTAATTACTTGAAGATTATCGATATGTTTGTTAAGAAAAATGAATTCTATTTTGATTAATAAAAATAACAATTAACATTTGTAACAATTTATTCGATAGTGATGCAACACTTTGTAGGCAAAAGTATTACAATATGTATATCGAAATATTAGATTTCTCAGATGCTGGTCAGGATACAACTTATCGTCCTACTTTTGGATCCTTGAGGGGCCTAGATTCGCGGTTATATTGGTGAATATTTTATTATAATATAATGTTTATAATATAATTTGTAAAGAAAACAAATTCTCCATTTTACATATTTCATGTATATCACATAATACACATATAGACTTATATAATTAATTGTTCTACATTAATTAAATTTCTTAATCATACAATAAATAGTGAAATTGCAGCACATGCAATGTTTAAAATAACTACTATATTATCATGCTAATAATTTTTATCGCTAAAGAAAGAAAAGAAAACGTAAAATATTCTCCACTAATTATATTAACTAGTTAATTAAATTTAATTGTTAATAAATAAGTATATAATTTTATCATACTTATTTTCGTTTTTTAGCTCAATTTCTTGTTTCTGCTGAACATTATAAGAGTGCTCGTAGCGAAGCTCCGGCAAAGTCATACAAGCGAAATTAAACAAGTTCTGTAAGTGTAAGCAGAAATTTAATATATTTGCTAAAAGATTAAAAAGAAAAAGCTTAAAGATTGTCTCTTTATTCTTGAAAGTTTTAATTTTTTCCAATCTGTTCTTGATTAATTGCTTAATCTTGCCGCTTGCTCAATAAACGAGCTTAATTATTCCATTATTCGAAAATTATATAAATATTTGAATATCTAAAAAAAATTAAGTGCTTTGTTCATATTATCAACTTATTGATTTTTCAATATATTTATACGAGCCATGCTTTTTCGAATATGCTATTTGTTGTCTGAGCAATTTCAATTTACATTTTGCAGTTTGCGTTTTATTAAATAATTTTGTTATACAAATCTAACAATAATTATTGAAAGCGATTCCTATTAAAGGCGATTTTTTTTTGTTGCTCGCAGAAAAGCCGTGAGAGCAACCGTGGTACTTCTACCATTATTAGGCATCACTAACGTTCTCTTTATGATTGAGGCCCCCTTGGATAACGTGAACAAGTTTGCGGTGTGGTCGTATTCGACGCATTTTTTGCGATCATTTCAGGGTCTCTTTATCGCGACTCTTTATTGTTTTCTTAATGGCGAGGTGAGTGAAAAGTTCGATGTTCGGAAACATTACATTTTTACCATAGTTTTCTTTCTAAGTTTCTTCTTTGTGTGTGTGTGTGATAAAAAAATTGAAAATAGGAAACGATATAAGTGAAAAGCACGCACAGTCTAAAAGACACACTGTACGATCATTTGTGAATTATTTTTATAATAAAAATAGGAAAAAAACAAAAAATATATATATAAATATTACAAAATTATTTTATTATAAAATTTATTTATTTTTATCTACAAGTTTTATATTTTTCTATATTTTTCAGGTAAGACTCGTTTTGGATAAGACTATCGCCGTTTATCTCTCTCTGAGAGGAGGCGATCTGCAGAATAAAAGACAGTCGACTTTTAATAGTTGTCAGCCTCATCAAATAACTTCAATGGGTAAGTATGAAAAAATTAATAAGAGACTATTTTCGACACGAATATATCAATATGTATATAAATACAGTATATTGTCTAAAAAAAGACTATGATAACATAGCAAATAATTCGCAGATAATGAATAAATAGCAAATAATTTCTTTTCAACGAGAACTATGTTAAGCTCATTAAAAGTCATAATACGTATTATATTATCGAGATGAAACATTTTTATCAAAATATGTTGTTTATTTAGAATAAATAGGAAATACTTGTATTCTTTGAGAAAATGTAGAGATTATATCGCTCCAAATTAATTGAAGAAATGTCGTAATGAATAATTGGGTTTTACAAAATCGCATAGAAAGACATGTTGAAATGACAGCTTTCAAAATATATACATATGTCATATGCTTCAACCACCATTCTAGTTAAATTACAAGAAATTTAATTTGCAAAGTTTAGTTTTACTAGTTTTTTCCCACGAATATTTGTGTACGCTAATCGAACAATTATATAGAAATCGAAATTAATGATTCGTGAAACATGCATGTGCCACAGTGATCCAGATGGAGGAGGCAGAAACGAGATTTGCCGGATTAACAAAGCTTTGCTGTCGCGGTGGAAACACCCTATCAAATCCACATCAATCTATCGAGTGAGTAATATTATAATAATGATAAAGAAAACTTGTCACCAAACCGTAATTTAGATTTCTCGCCTCTTAAGTCTGGAACATATCGCCATGTAATTGCATTCTCGACACAATTCTTTAAGACAATTTGACATCATGCTATTTTGTGTTACAGAACACAAGGACAAAGAGATGGAAAGATTGAATGCGCATTTTCTCGAGGTATTTAGCTGTGTTTAGCTATCGCGTTGTACCTTTTTCATTGTTTTCTTTGGGGGGAGTGGGTAATATCTATAACACTATCTACTAATACGATGTCTCATAATTCTAAGTAATGACTTTGCTGTTTTTCTGTATTTTTATATTAATCTTTTTCCGCGGAATAAATATTACCAATAAGTATAAATTACGATTTATATAAAAAATTTTATCAAATTATTTTTACCATTAATCATTATTTTAAGCAATTCAGAGAAAAATATCGAGATTAATGTCTTCTTCGTATTATATTTGTTTTGCATATAATAGAATATTGCGATACTATTTCAGAATTGCAAGCTGCATGCGCGTATTGGAATGCATGTGGTTTCTGAATGTTTCTTCATTATCCTTTTTGCATTTTCAAATAATTTTTGCTTCTATCGGAAATTACGTAGTTTACATAATTTAAAACAAAAAAAAATTGTCATGGTGCAGACATATGTAAAATCGATTTCTGAATTATTCTGGATTATTGATTCTTAGTAAAATTATTTTGTGCAATGGATCTATTAATTAATTTTATAAATTCCACTTTTGAAAATTCAATAATTCATTGATTTTTTGAAAGCCGATAAATGTCAGTTTTTTAATTTATACGTAAAATATCCATCGCAAATTATATTCAGTCATATTATATTCACGTATACGTTGCAAATTTATTTAATTTTTCTATTTGTCGGGAAATCCGGATATTCTTGTATAGAAAGCATTGTTGTGCCACGTTTCAGGACAGTCATCTAACAATTGCGCGAATTCTTCAGCATCTTCTGAATAAGATAATCCTTAGAATCGGGGAGCTGCTGATGTTACGTTCGGATTTCCGGGCAAAGGAAATAAATTTGTGTTCATCGCAGATCGAAACAATGTGCATCACACATTGCAATGATTGATATTTTCTTGTAAGAATTTGTCTATACATCGAAAAAGAAGCTTGATATTCAACAAATAACGGGACTCTCAGTATAAAGAAACGCAAATTCTAAGGCCTAAATTCTTTCTCGTTATCTAAGTCGATGATGCTCAAATTTTCTCAAATGAATAATGATATCAAATGGATGAACGTGTTTAAAAAACTTTTTTGTGATAATTAAAATAATGCAATGTTTTGGAAAAACTTAATAAAAAATATTAATATTGTTTATATTGCTAGATATTTATTAAACTATCTTTAAAATATTTAGAGGAAAGAAAATGTTTATCGATATGTTATATTGATAGACTCCATTTACTTTTAACGATGGTAATTTCTGTATCATTACAGAGACAATTACGAAATAAGTCATAGCTAGTTTAGGCATCACTGATATAAAAACTATATTTCAAATTATTGAATAAATGTCATCATTATATCAAATTAATTAATAATTGTAGTTTTGTCTATTGCGTGGGCATATGTTTTATTATAATCAAATTACATTGATAATAATAAACATATTCGCACAAATTACCGCGCTGGCTCTTGATTGCCTTTTATTTCCTTCGTATGTTATATTATATAATGTGATTTTTCAGATATTAGTAAAAGAAATAAGAAGAATTGCATTTTATTTTAAAAATAAAATATTAATGATTGCGAAGATATCTTATATGTTTCTTACTTAACTATAACTTTATTTTAAATTTAATCTAACAATAAGTTTTAATTATATACATATATAAAAAATTTCATATAAGAAATAAAAAGTTATAACGTATAACTTTTTTGATACATTTTTTGAAAAAATTTGTTATATAATTTATCGTTGAAAAGAAAATTAATTGTTCTAAATTTTTATACGTACTTGTATACCAAACATGTTTTACGTGAATGTTTAATTTAATCATTTTCAAAACAAAACTGATATAAGATGATATGTCTTCTTGATAACAAAAAAAAAAAAAAGAAACGTTTTTCTTTTTTACCAATTACTGAGGGTAAATAAGTAATTAAACGAAAAAAATGTTTACTATTCTCACATTCAATATACTACGGCGCTTCTTCAGACTTTCAAAAATTCATACGTTCATTTATACATTTCACTTTAAATTTTAATGTATCGTTTTTTTATAATTTATAAGTTTCATAATTTTTTATAATATTTCTTAATAAATTTTTTTATAAAGATTATAAACGGTATCAAAATATACGACGGAAAATACTTTTAAGAGATACATCTTTAACAAATGCATTATATTCCAACTTATCGAAACGGAAGTAAAAAAGGATTATACGAAAGATTGATCTCTAAACATATTTTATTGTGTCAGATCACAAAATAGAAAAAAGTGCTAGTATAAAAAATTTTCTACAAAGGAACATTGATCTGTTTTTTTTTTTTTTTTTTTTAAACGTAGGTAATAAAATTTTTATTTTAAAACGTTATTAAGCCATTATTCACCAGGAGAATGTTATACATTTCATTGTGAGCAACAAATTTTATTTTCTCCAAAGGCCTTTGTCGAGCGAGCATGTTATTTATTTCATTTTTTAATTGAAATATTTTTAATATACTGTCAAACAATTTCCTTTTTTTATTTTGTAAACTAATTGCAGCTGCTTTTTATCTTCACATAAAAAAACATTATATATGTATATAAAATATTATATTAATATTACAATATTATATTATTGTTATGACATATAAAGCCGCGTATTCATCAACGGAACAAGCGAGAGCGATAATTTTTATGCTAGCTATCCTTTGCACATTAAACAATTTATTGAGTACAAATTCTTGCTCGCTCGTGCTCGCTTCGTTGGCGAAAAAAAAATACGCGGCTTAAGACTAATATCATAAATTAGCTATAATAGTTGTATTAACACTGCACAATAATATATGTTATCATAGTATTAATATAATATTTTTTGTACGGATTTTTTAGATTAATAGTTTGAAAGAGAGAATTTTTTTTCTGCAAATCTAAAATATTTAATAATTCTCCTAAATAATTCAGAAACAAGTCACATACAAGGAAACTAGGAAATATACGAAAGGACGGATTTGCAATCCTTCATCCGTTTCACAACCGATCAATTGGCAAGTGTAATTATCGGTATATATAATTTTAACCCTGTAAACGATCTGATTGAGTTATTTCGTAGCTATCGTCAATTAATGTATTAAAATCTATCACTATAATAGAATTATTAATAACTATAATAATTGTGCCTATACTTAAAAGATTTTCTACGTCATAAGACTATCACAGATGCGTTCTAAAAGCCTATGATTTTCGTTTGCGCAATAGATCGATTAGCGTTCGTAAAAAAAAAAAAAAAAAAAAAAAAAAAATCCATAGAAATCACTAATGAATACCCTGCACGAATCGATAATTGTATTGGTCTAATCCATTGTCGATCATGGATCGAAAAATCATATTGTCTATTCAGTACACGAATATCGAAAACATCTTCTTCTAAGATATTAAAAAATATCTATATCAAAGTTTTTAGTAGCATCTGGTGTTACAAAGAAATATTCGTCCATTTATCTAAAAATCTTCTTTCGAGAGAATAAGAGTATAATATTTATATAAATGTTCTTTTTCAATTTTATAACTATGCTCATTCCCATATGAAAATTATCGCCGAAATTCGTCGTGAAAACTTTTCTCTGTGTCTACCATCTTGCTGTCAAGAAATAAGTCCATTTTGCTCAGAATCTCCGGAAGATCTAGCTTCCCGTCTAAATTCATATCCGATAAGGTAATTAAGTGCTGAGCCTCTTGAATAGCATGTCTGGGGTTTCGTGGATCGATGTACATCTATGAAAAAAAAAAAAAAAAAAAAAAAAAATTGTTATTATTATGTTATCCTAAAGTTGAGAAAAAGAAAAATATTTCTTATTTATCTTTTTACTTTTTATTGCTCTATAAACCTTTCGAACGTTCCTTCTTTAAAACAATGCAATAAATAATGTTGTGTATTGATTACAGAAATGCCGAGTTGTATTTATGTGCAATCTATCCTTTATTTATTTACATTCTATTACACTCACCAAGAGCTCGGTTCGATCGGCTTTCCCGTTTTTATTCTTGTCAATCAGATGTCGAAACTCCTTACGCCTGTCTTCGCTTCCTCCTATCGATTGCTGTCGATCCTCGCGTAAATCTAGGCCGACCCCTTCCGATGGCAAATCCGAGAACTCGTCCTCCGTTAACTGTTCATCGCCGTCTCGATCTAAACAAATAAATAAATTGCAAATAAGCTTGCTGACAAATTGTAAAACAAAATATTATACAATATATATAAAATGTAAAGGGAAAAAAAAAAAATATTATCGACTCTCTGCTTTTTAAAATTAGATTTCTCAAAAATTAAAATCCATAGAAAAATATTTTATTTCACGTTTTTAATTTGTTTTTAGACGAAGAGATTATTAGTTTCTGCTTCTGTTGTATTATAAATTATATTTCTATATAAAAATATTTTTAATAATAATAAGACTGAAGAGAGACAATAGGGACTTTATTATAAATCGTGGCGGAATTTACCGAATTTTTCGAAAAGATCCTCCACCATTTGAAGAAGAGCTCTGTGACTGCTCTCGGGGTGCGTGAAAGCCAGAAATTCGTCCAGACCTAATCTGTCGGGATCGTTTCTAGCAGCTTCAGCCCATCGCGCCCTATCCCTCATTATGCTCTCCTTCAATGTCCGTGATAATTCGCTGTGTTTTTTATCATGAGAATTTATATAAGTCTCAGAAAAACCATGGGTTCTGAGAAAATAAGCGTGATATTCTTCCCACGAAACTTCACCTGCAACAGCAATTGCAAAAGGATAGCTAACGCGATGATAATTTGTATCGTTAAATTTTATTTTAATGATTTTCACTCTAATAGTTTTCAATCCTTTTGCGTATTATGACAAAATTCTTTTTAATATTTTGAAAGTTTAATTTTTAAAATTTATTAATTAATTATATGTATTTATATATATTAACCGATCTGTTTCTTAATTATTTTTATATATTTTTATAAAATCGATAATATTATTAATTAGATAAAATAAATATCCAAATAGTATCAAATACAATTGATATCTGATACCATCTCTAAGATTAGTGTCGATTGCGGTGAACAACCCAACATTCTCTCGCATAGCGCGCGTGATGTGCTCGGTGATCTTCGTGTGAATCCACTTCGCCAATTCCTGTATATCCAGCAATTGGTTCTTGTCAATATCAGCTCTGCGGAAGATGTCTTCTAGGAGATTTCTCGGATTCTCGCGATTTTCCGCCCCCGCAATTTCTTGCATGCCTCCCTCGTCATCCTTACGATCGATTCCCGTGTCCTTGTATCCTACCAAGTTCTTTTTGTCAACCGTCACGGTTTGTAATTCGAGGAACAGGCTGTCCATCACGGAGCTATCTCTGTCCTTGTCGCTCGAGGCCGATAGACTTTTCAGAGGCACGCTTTTATTGTACTTGACAAATAGAAGCGAGATGTAGATGATGAGCGGCACCAGGGCAGTCCAACGTAAAAATCGCAAGCAAGTCAACTCCTGCTTGCAGATCATCCTTCGTACCTTTCGGGAGGGATCACGATCTCTTTACAAATTAATTTTCATAATTTATATAATTTATATAATTTTCATATCTAATATTTGTATTACCAAGTTCAATAGAAAGTATAAATAAGGTTTTAAATATGCATAATTATTTAAATAAAGAAAATGGAGGGTTTACAAATTATTTATTTTACTCTCAAATTATAAATTATTTATAGATATATATTTTATTTTTACTATCAATATAAAATAAATAAATAAATTAATTATGAAATAATCATCTTTACTATATATACAATATATTATCAACGGTATAATAAATTAATAATATGTATTTATTATCTCTCCTATTTTCCTGTTTATAAAAGTGTGATAATCAATTTTTAGATTACATTCTTTTGTTTCTCAAAACGAGATGTGCTTTGTCAGTTAAAACTTTGAAAACTTTGTATACAGTACGACTGAAAATGAGATATACAAAATAAGCAGAATGAGAAATATCAGCGTACAATTTATGAATGAATTAAGATAGAAATTACAGGGCGACAAGGAGCGTTCTTAATGTTGAATAAAACGCATCTCCGGTAAAATGTCTCCAATTTTGCTCTTACTCACAAGATGAGACAGGTACATTGCGACCGAGTAACATGTACACGATGATCCAAACCGCTTTCTAATTGCCGCTTCCTTCTCTCGTCAATCTCGGATAGCCAAAGTTTCCAATCTTCCCGACTCTCCATGCAACGAGATTGGCTTATTGTCTGTCTGTCATAATTACACCTACATAATTCAACAACATAACATTCTTCGATCATCGACAAGTAAACGATTCACCTCTCGACCGATGATATATAATGTAAATCCTCATTTTACGATAAAAACTAATTCAAAATCGTTGCACTCGTAGAGTTGAAGAATATAAATATTTTTATCAAATTATCAATTTCTTTAATCGTCCAAAGCTTTCAACACTTCACGCATCAACTTGCACTAATTCGATGAAGCACGGCCGAATCGATTGCATCGTTGTACGTGAAATTCAGAGAAAATTGTCGCAACTGTCAATGGGTTATAGTCAATCTGTCAACAAATCATTATACGTGCTCTCTATTCGCTCTTCGTCGAGCTCAGACAGGCGATTTCGACTACTAGAAGAGACAGCCGCATGTTGCCAGACGAGCTGCACGCTCGCCGCGTATTGATCCACTTTCACTGTCCCATTCTCCCTCTCTCTTCCTTCCGACAATAACAAACGGCGTTAACGCACACTCACCTCATACTTAGGCATTTTAACAGGGTGATACTTTGATTGAGTCAAGTGTATCAAGTATACGTTAAGCGTCGATACTTTACAATAGATATATCTGACCGATTTTTATTTTACTACTATAATTATGGCATAAGAATTTAATTTACATAAATTATAATTCCAAGTTTTAATAATTTTAGATTTTGATAATTTTAAATTAAACCATAATTGTTTTTATTCTTTTAAAATACGCCCGAATTATAATATTAAAATTATTGATTGGATATTCCACGAAATATTTTTTTTTTGGTTACTGAAAAGTTGTTTTATTTATAAGAAAATATTTATTTTAGTATAGTTGGCCGTTAATAGATGGATGATCAAGTTCAACAAAACCATTTTTTTCAAGCTTAAAAAAAGAAAATGATTATTTGAGAAACTTGAGATCGAAGTTTTAAAAGAGATCATTTTAACGCACTTTAGCATGCCACAGTTACGCCATGTTGGAAAAGTTTTATCACATTTAAAATCAAGTATATTGTTAGAACTCTTAGTTTTTAAAAAAAATTTGTCACATATAATAAAATCACATTTGTTATGTTCTTTTTATTTATATTCATTTACTTACAACTAATAATATTTTAATACTTGTATCTATCATCATAAAATGTCCGCAAAATCGCGTTGTCTTTTTAATCAATTATATACGAAATAAGAAATAAAAATATATTTTGAGATAATCAAATGCGCCCTGAAGGGATTCTTGTGTCCATAAAATACAAAAACAATTTATAAAATAAGGCAATGTGCGTAAGATACAGAACGATTAAAAATATAAGGAAATCTCTGACATTTTAAAGAAAAAAAAAATTAATCTCAAATAATCTTTTCTTGGCTAAAATATTCGTAATATTTAATAAGGAATTATAAATATTCTCTTTGTATGTGTGTGTGTGTGTGTGTGTGTGTGATTATTAATTTAATTTCAAAGTAAGGCATAAATATAATTTTGATAAACATCTTATTTAAATTATTTATTTCTCTCACACATTTCTTTCAATCTCTCTTCTAATAAATAAATAAACAAATATGAAGAGAAATCATTTATCACGAAGTGGCATAAGACAGATTCTGACGAATTCTAATAAATTCAAATAAGACATGAATAAAAATTTACGCAATATTTTTGATTTTAATAAAACATTGAACTCCTATTTTTTACGCCATCTTCAACGTAAACACAAACGAGGTACACAATCAACAAAAATTCTTTAACTTCGGACGTACATTAGCACAACAATTTTATCCACAACACAGGACGCTCAAAAAATTGCTGTAATCAAGTTTGAATCGCAATCTCTTATTATTTAGTCATAAATTATTCTTTCTGTCTTTCTTAAAATATAAAATTACATAATAATTGCTCTGCTAAAAAATAGATAATTTTTGAGTGTTTAAAAAATTAATTAAATAATTTTTAAATTTTTTATTTGATATTATAACCGGTATTTTAAAGAATCTTAAGATTCTTTAAAATACGCATGGTAATATTTAAAAAATCACGTGTTTTGATCGATCGTATTCTTTCTCATTGATTGCATCTATATGTTACTAGTTATTCTCTAAATATCTCTTCTCAATTCGTTGTTTATTCATATTTGCATTTTATTATTTCATTGAGTAAGTGACTTTGATTTTAATGATAGTGATATAAACTAAAAGGTAGAAGATGGAATAAAAAATAAAACTTCTTGGAATTTTGTCATAAAGAATTAATTAATTAGAATTAATTGTTCATGTTGCAGAAATCCGGGATTATATCCCAACAATACCGCGATTAAAAATATAGAATATTTTTTTGTATAATAATTATAGGAAATTGATTTTTTTCCTTGAAACTAATGTTGGTAAATTATAAAATTACAAAGAGCAGTTTTTTTTTTTTTTTTTTTTTATCCAAACTCAGACAATCCACAAATCTAAAAGACAATTTGGAACAATTAGGACTCTTCTTAAATACCTTTACGACATCTGTCAAACTTCTGTGCCATCTACCAGAATAAATCTATTCTGAAAAAAAGGATCAAGCGCTTTTTAAATGTTCGCTAAACCTTCAGGAATGAATACCCCGTCATGGAATTTAACACTCGCTAAATTAAACCTCGACTATTTTCGTACTATTGATATTTATTTCGCAATCCGATGCGATATATTGTATGATCTCGTTGCCGCTCCGCGTTCTTCAGGGTTTCACCTCGGGTGATTGTCGCTGCATCTCGTCCGCCAGCTCGAGACCGAAGTTGGCGATACCCTGGACATTTCCATTAACACGAGGCTTCGTCTGCATACGGAACATGGCTGCGATCGGCGGACTCAGATAGTCCTGATCCACGTCGGTGGGATTCTGTGCGCCTGTCGCAAAACTCGCTGCCACACCCACTATTATGGTCAATATGCAGCCGATTGCACTGTACCATAGGTAACTGGTCTGCAGGCCATATCATAAGGCTAACGTTATTATTATCGAGGTTTATTTGTTATTTATTATGCGATCACGAATAAAAATTCCTCTTGCGTAAAATAATGCAAATACAAAATAATCCAATAATGTGAATAAAAGTTGAACTACGAGCAAGAATAAAAATATGATAGACATAAAATCGTATATAAATTACAGTACTATATGAATGAAAAAGAAATAGCAAAGATAAAAATATAGAGAAAAAGATGTGTGTATTATGTATTATACGTATATGTGCGTGTAAAATCAAATTTTAATAAAATATTGATATTTTTAATATTATTTATCGATAATAAATTAATGTTATATAGAAATAAATTAATAATCAAGCATTTCCACCAAACGTAATTTAGTATTATTAATTTAATTTAATTTAATATTAAGTAATTAATTTGATATTTGTATTTTAATTATTAATTTTTTTTTTTTAATACATACAAGAAATCGAGCGACACATTAAAAATAATTATATTTTCGGATAAATCTCACCTTGTATATAGACGAAATCTCATCGCTGCTCTCGAATTGATTAGAGATAATTATGGTCTCGTTGCAAGGACAGTCCGTAGTTGAGATAAGCTTGCTATCCAATTGAATCTGTCTATTTACAGTTGCAATTTGGGCGCCTAATCCTATCCACAGGACGGCTACTAGACTCGTAATAGCACCTATTATTGCTCCTTTAGCATTAGCCCATGGCACAAACATGCCCAAGGAAAATAATCCCAAAGTCACTCCGCCTACCATGCCATTGAAAGACAGTGCGACCTAAGAATGAATAATCTATTTTCGGTGAATAACATACAAGTTACGGCACAATATACAGAAAAGAAGAAACAATATGATATAAAATAATATATAAAAATATAGAGCGTTGAATCATAAAACATACTTATCATTTGTATTGTATTCTTTAAAAATTATATTCCGCGCTAATTATTAATTTAAATCTGCAAAAAAAAAAAAATGCAGTAAAATTTATATATAATCTACCTGTAGAACGCTACCTAGTTGTTTCACGACGAAGACCAATGCAAAGCTGAGAATTCCGAAAAATATGCTGATCCATCTCGCGTAAACCGCGCCTTTACTTGCCGGAAAATCTATCTGAAAGAGGCCATGTAAGATATCCTCGCAGGTAATCGCTGCTAAAGAATTCAGAGCGCTCGCAACAGTTCTGAAATAATTCCGGAAATTATTTTCAAGTCTAATTTAACGAATTCAGATAAAATTACATCGGGATGAATAAATTTGTCAGCATCTCTCTCTCTCTCTCTCTCTCGTTGAAGAAATTTTCGAACGTTTCTCAGAGCCATTGTTTACATACCCGAGAGATGCGGCGAAGATACCGGCGACGAAAAATCCGGGCATTCCGCGAAGACTTCCCAAAACATTCATTACATACAGCGGTAATATTTGATCCTGATCGCTTATATATCCGGCGGTTAAAGGATCGCAGTCTTTGTAAGTGCTGTACAACACCATTCCAGTCAGAAAATTAACACTATAAATTACGATCATGCCGAACGAAGATACCCATAGAGCTCTGTAACGTGATAATTACACGATATATAATTACATAAATGTGTTACGATAAAGCGATAATAATAAATAAAATAAACATTTAAAATAATAAATCAATCAATTTTTTTTCGTCTTTAGCCAAAGTCCTTGCACTATTGCGAGACGTTATTTATTGTCTTTAGGACAGACACTTACATTCTTACTTGCGAGATGCTCTCGACGCTGAGATACTTTTGTATGGACGCTTGGTTGCTGCAGAACATGGTGGTCCAGTAAAAAGTACCTCCAATGACAACGCTCCAGAAACTGTGTCGCACAGTGGGTCTGGGATCCATATTGAAGAATTCTATCCTGCCAGATTTCGCATTGTCCTGCCAAACGAGCGCACTTCCACCAGCCCATGACAATCCATAACCCAAGATAAGGAACAATGAGCCGATAAGAACAGCGGCTTGGAAAGTGTCAGTCATTATTACAGCTTTCATACCACCCTATTGTAATAATAAATAAATATTATTTTAATATTATATATATATATATATATATAATACAAAATATTATATTATTAATAATATATATTAGAATAAAATTACACATTTATGTGCAATAATTGCATATATTGCAGAGAATATAATTTCCTATCATGCTCATAATAAAATGTATAAAATATCATAGACGAAAAAAATTATATAAATTTAATTTTTTACATATAATACGAAATATTATATATTTTTTTTTAATGTATGTGATTATTGCATTCTTAATATATATAATAATATTATTAAATCTACATAATATTATTAAACTATGTATGTATAAAAATTACGAACCTGTGAGGCATAAAAAATGCAGACTACGTAGACTAGAGTTACGGCTATGTAAGTATTTAGGCCCGTGACTGTAAATGAAAGAGTATCGTTTATCGTTTTAATGCCACTGGATTCTTAAAATCACATCGATTTTGAGATTATTAAGAAAGCAAAAAAAAAATTGTTACAGGCACACCTAAGCTGTGGCAAAAATTTCTTCATATATCCCAATGAAATTATATTATAATAAAGCTAATAACGGAAAGAGTTTCGAGAGTTTTGAATATGTTTAAGCAAAAAGTTGTTCTATAGGCACTTTTTAGAGAATTAGCTCCTCGAGCATAGTGTCAAAACATTTTAATACGCATTATTTTGCGCCGCAAAGAATACCCGTGTTAAACTTTATAATTCTCACGTTTATTTTTACTAGTTCTTATTTACTGATCGAAATGCGCAGTTTAACTACATATTAATGTAGCTTCGAATTAACGTTAATAAAACAAAAGAAACAATCTGATCATTGTTTTAAAGATAAGAACAAAAATAAAAGAAATTATGCTTTTATCGTAACTAATTTGTAATTGGTTTGATACGTCGTGAATTGTATTATTTTTTAACTCATAATTTTTTCATCGCAATAAATTTAGAATTTAACACGATTGCAAACCATCACAAGGTACAATTTTAGTCATCACTCACCGTGACTTAATGCTAATGCAGGTGCATATACAGCCACTGATGTGTACAACACCATTTGTAGCATATACAGTGCGCTCGCGAGCAATCGGCAATGCTGGTTGAAGCGAAGCTGCAGATATTCGTAGCTCGAAGTCAGCCTTAATTTCATGAACACCGGTAGATACAAAATAGAGGTGATCGGTACTACGAGTATGAAAGAGAGGCAAGTCATCCAGAATTGAGTACCCTGAATAGAGAAGTACGCAACAGATGCCTCTTAAAAAATAATTTTCGAGAAAGATTCAATTTTTTTTAACACATTTTCCTTTTTTTTTTTTTTTTTTTAAAGAAATATTTTCGAGTTTCCGAATGATATATTGTATCGTCACACCTGTCCGTACATTTCCGCGGGATTTCCAAGAAGTTCAATGGCCGTGATAAAGCTAGCGGCCAGCGACATCGCTGTGGGGAACGTGCCCATGTTGGAGCCGCCGAGCAGGAAATCCTGGCTGGTCTCCTGTTTCTTGGCAAAGAAACCGTAGAAAGTGCCGATCAGACACGAGACTAGCAGCATCGTGGCCAACACAGCGTAATCCGCCCATGAGAAATAATGGAGCAAAGTAGGATGATCCTCTCGACATTTTTGCTCATTGCTTTCAACACCGCGTCGCTGCTCCGCGGATGAGGCCGACAGGAAGAGAAACAGGACAAAGAGATGCCGCCGCATTTTCGCAGGTATCTGCCGATCATTTTTTATATTTTATTAACGATATACAGTATGAGAGAAAAGATAAATCACAAACTTAAGCGTTCTTTAATAAATTTGGAGATTACTTTTATTAATAAAATATCAAAAATGCAATTTCAGTTTCAGTTTTAAAAGCAATAGAAGCAAAAGGATTTTATGAATTAATATAACAAAAAGTTATATTCTCTTGATTTGTTGTAATTTTAATCGCACTTTAATTCTTTTATTTGACGTTTATATTACGGAGATTTTAAAAATATGAAAGTTTAAAAAAATGACAGTCTACAAAATTGTGTCACTAAGATCAATTTTACATTAATTAAAGATGTATGTCTAGTTGAATCATATACAATATTTAACCAGTTCATTGATGGACCCGAAATCAATGTTTTGTGCATGATGCCCATATATGAATCATTACCAGTGAACTGGTTAAATGTATTAAAATTAAACTGTTAAAAAAAGACTTTAGCAAGTAAAAATTATTTAATGTAAGAATATTGATATTAAGTGATTATAGCAAGTTCCTGAAAATTATTCAACAATATGATATTGCGATATTTTAACAAGATGCTCACACAAATTGATATATATGTGACATTCTCAATTGGTGCTTTCATTTGACACCAGTCACCTTGAATTCTACAGATCTTATCTAATATATATTGAAGATATATCGTAATCTATGCAGTCAAACGTCATCGGTACAATTTCGATAGAAATATCAATTAATCCGACTAAAATGTCAACGTGATGTGTTAATCGATGATACGAAAAATTTTTGGAGTATTAAAAAAATATTGAAAATTAATCCATTATTTTTATAAATTACATCATAGGTTATAATTATAAAACTGGTGTCGAATTATAAGAATAGAATATTAAAATATGATTTAGAATTAATGAGAGATGCATATACGTAGTTTCGTGTAAAATTTTTGGAGTTATTTCTTTACCGAATATAAGCTATTATTTTTCATAATTTTTCAAGTCTCAAAATTTACACGGACGATATCTTAATAAATTAAAATTTTATTAAAATTTTATTAATGTAAAATCTAAATTGAACGACGAATAATATTTTGTCATTAATTTTGGTTTTTAAAGCTTAATTCGCCAAAAGTCTCTTTACTTTTGCGATTTTATAGTTTTTTAAATATTTTATTTTTCTTATTTTTAATAAAAATAATTATTCAAAATTTTGTAAGAAGAATAATGTGTCTTTACATATATTTGCTTTTTGCCAATTCTAAGAAAAGCATAACTTATAAAATTTGTATATTATATAAATAATATATTAATGAACATTATAATTATAAATTTCTATAGAGACAAACATAAAATTGTATCTGTATAAATTGACAAGGAAAGCTGAGAAGATCTATTCGTTGAAAAATGAATTTCTGTCATAGAACATGATTGTGCTCGATTGCACAACGATTATTAATCGTTGCATAAATAAGTCAACAACAAAATAGAACATATTAATCGTCTTTTTGCGATTCATCCAATCCCAATTATTTAGCAATCTGCGCGTTGCCGTACACAATAATTGACAGCATTTATCGATAGTATCATTACTAATGTTTTTTTCTATTCTTCAGTCATTATTAAGATATATGTTGAAACCGGTTAGACTATTAATTATCTGGTTAGAACCAGTTAGTTCGACACGAAACTGAAGTTTAATAAATCTAAATGTCAGGAAACGTATACAAAATTTTTATAGATTTTATTATAATTTTCACGAAATCTGAAATACGCGAAAAACGCATGAGATAACAATATTTAGTTTTTTTGAGATGAATAAATATAAAGTATATAATCGATATTAATTGTATACTGATTTTATATTGATTTAATGTTATATTAATTTTATTTGGTCACAATTAAAACAGACGTTAAGAATAAAAAATTATCGAAGTTAATGTTAAAAGAATTTAGATAAAAAGATTTCAGGTTTAAGGACACTCTACATATTCGACATTATCATGTAAATCGAAAGTAAACTTCCATTTACAACATATTGAATTTTTTTTTTTTTTATTACATTTATAGAATTGTAAAATGTTGATTTATTTTAAAAAATATTAAGAAAATTTTTTAATCTTACCTCTCTTAATCGCTTCTTTTAACACGTGGGACGGATCACCCAATTTTCGAAAAGATATATATACAAAACGCGAAGATTCTAACAACTAATCGCGCTTTAATCGCGAATGCCAGTCGATAAGAATGTGCGAAATTGTAGCTGAATAATTTTACTTGTTTTCCTAACGTAACGCATATATGATCGGCTAATAGCTCGCTTCATTCGAAACCTCACTCTTTTTCGCGACAGTCTGCTTGTCCCTCGTTTGAAAGAAGACGCACTTTTTCCGATTTAGAATCGCGATATTTTTGCAGAATCTTTTCTTTGACTTCCAACTTCCACTTTCGCGCCTCTTAGTCCACAATTTACATACAGCGAATCAACGAGTTATACGGAGAACGGAATCGAGACTGATCGTTTTAATTATCACGTGTGTGCTTTTATACGAACCATCATCCCCCTACTACGTGTGACTGCTTTCAATGTGAAACTCGCCAAAATAATAACAATCATCTTGTCCTTAAATCGCATCGATGATAAATTGCATAATTAGTTATACATTGCTCTCATAATTTACACGCGATTTTGCAATTCTGTTTGTAACCTTGATACCCCTCATTAAATTTGTAAATTGCGTATTTTCTTTGTGCTTCTAGTTATATTCTGATAATTCGGCGGTAATATTTTTATTATTATTATTGTTTATGTTATTTATTATGCATGATTTAAAAATATAACGTAGTTTAAAAGTTAATTTTGAATGAATAACAGAGCAAGATTAAATGTAAAGTGATAAAACTTTTAATAATTTTGTATTATATTGCATATCGCATTGATTTTATAAGAAAGAAAAGATTATTTATTATCTTGTATATAAGTATATGTAACATAGAAATAAAAGAGCCTTATATATATATAAGGTATCTTGTTCAAAATTTTTATAATATATTATTGCAATAAACAAAATGAGAAAATATTTGAATTTATATAAAATCATATAAGCATGACTATGCACATCGTTAAATAGTGGATAATTAAATCAAAAATATCTAAATATCGTCGATTTTTGTTCAGTTGAATATCTGATTCTTTAAAAAAAAAAAAAAAAAAACATAATTTATGTTGCATGACGAAAATAATACAAAAAACACAAAAAAGAGGAAAAGAGACATGTGTCTTCGGCTATGACACATCCTACATATATTACATACTAGATTCTGTTATATTCAAAGCCATGAATTATGTTCAAAAGCATAATTATGAATATGGTAGGAAATATTAAAATTATTTTAGTATTTTTAGATTTGTGTATAAAATTAAATAAATTTTTTTTTTTAATTTTTATTTATTTTCTCTTCTTCTCTCTCCTTCTCTCTATTTTCTTGTAAAATATTAATGTTATACTTTTACTTGAAAATTACAACACCTTTTTCTTAAGCGTAATATCTCGCTATAATTTTTATGTGATATCACGGTCGATTATCAATCATTCGCCTAATAGCCGATATAAGTTGACACAGGAAATATGTCGTATGTCCATTATAACTTGCAGCGTGTGTTAAAATCACGCCGAGAATCCGGCTAAGTCCACATCTAACCGGTTACGGTTTACAGGATGATAAACAAACCAGGTGATTTCTAACAGAAATATAATATTATGCATTGTTAATCGAAATTAACATTGTATAAACTATAAACCGTGCAACTAATTGAGGTCATCATCTCGAATTTATGCATACAGCAGTAAACAATCCTTGAAACATGGTAAAATATTAATATGATGATATCATATACGAATATCTATCACTTTTGTTTTTCGTATATAAAAAACACATATACAAAAATGTATTCCTAAAACTATTAACGCATCTCTTTTCTATTTGAGAGTGTAAATTTTTTTTTCAATAAAAATTGAATTATTTTATCTTAAAAAGATACGCTCGTCGATTGTTCTTACATTGAAAGCATCATCATACTTCTTCAGATTGTTTTTCATTAAAACCTATATTTCACGCAAGAAACGCGCCTTTTCTGGAATATCCTATCCATATGCACAGCGTGTGCAGATTTAACTAGATAATACCGATTAAAATCAACGAAGAGCGGTAAGCAGTTTTATTCAATGCATTTCTATGCACGAATAACTATGTCACGATTCCTCGGATATGATTAACATGGAAAAAAATTATATTGCAATGCTAATTGCCCGATTATTTACTGTTGAATTATTCATACATATGTTACGCGTTATTCAAATATTATTAAATTTGTTTGGTATTAATGGCAAAATTAGATTTTGATATTTGCCAAAAATTTGCAAATTGAAGAGATGGGCAAAATTTAATAAACATTCATTAAATCTCTTTTAAAGAGACGTCAAATGTGCTAATTCATCAAAAAATTTGTATTTAAGATTCAATTAAGAAGACATTTTTGCAATTTTTACTGATTATTACTTACCTCCCGTGAAATTTTAATCATAGATGATCCTGCAGATGCGTGGCAAAATCGTAGAATTATTTACGAGGAAACGAATCATTAATTAAAATTCGAAGCCGAAATTGTTGTAATTGATCATGTCACATCAACCGAACCAATTGTGATTTCGATTTGAACTAAAATTGACATATCACACCAAAAAAAACGTGTACATCGCACTGAAAATAAACAAATTATTAATCTCATACATCACTTTTATTACATATGATTATTTTATACGAAGTAATGATTTTGTCCCTACAAAACTAGAATCGAACGTGTTATATATACCTATAAAAGACCTTTGTCATCGAAAGTCAAAGACAGTTTAACGTCACAACAATACAAGGAAAACATGAGAATAAAGAAGGTGGGAATGAGAAAGAAAGAGAGTTCTTACTTCGGGAAATAATAAATAAGGAAAATAAAAAAAAGAAAAGGTGACGAAAAGAAAGTGATGCATCTACACACGATTTTCGGATAATATAACACATGTTTCAATTAATATAATTTGTTTTGTAATTGATCAAATGTTTTGTAATTGATCAAACGTTTTGTAATTAATCGATTTATACATTGTATATATATTTCTAATTTTTAGATAATATTTAACTTTTCTTAAGTAAATTATTTTTATTTTATGCGGAGTATCACGATAGGATAATTAATTAAAAAAGACGAGTTTCAAATATATTTTTTTTAGTTTTTTAATTGATTAATTTTGCAAAACGATAAATGAGTAGAACTAAACTATTTCACATGTGTTGATATTATGTAAATTGTAATTGGAAATTTATTTATAATCATACTGATGCATATTAATTAAAAAAATTGCAAAATATTGAATCAATTGAAAGACATCAATTTGGCATCTTTGACAGAGAGCGATGGTAAAGTAGTATGGGTTAAGTTAGATTAATCATTTAAGTTATCAGAGGTTTTGCAATTCCACTGATAACTTAAATGATCATTAATGAATGGTCCAACTACATCGTTTAGAAAGAGAAGCAAGATATTAGGCGCTGTTTTACAGGCTCGTGCACGAGACGTGTCTCAGTGGAAAAATAATTAAAAAGGATCTACAGAGAGAGCTCCGAGAGATCTCAGCGATCCGGCAGAATCGTATAAATTGAAACTGGTTTCAACTGGCCGTCGTTGGTTCAATCTGGCGTGTCAATCCAAACGAACTAGAAGCTTTTGCATGGTCACCTTGGTTTCTTCCTCTCTACTATCTCATCTTTTTTATAATATAATTGGATTTTTTTCTCTTTTACCCATTTAAGTATATTGGAGAGAATCCGATATATATTATAGATCATATATATATAGATAATAAAGGCGCCATTTGAAATTCAGTTTCTCGAAGTATTGGAGAAACAGAGATTGTTCCTATCTCCATTAAATATTTCAGAATTAGTGTATATTGTTATTTTATCCGTAGATTTTATGACAAAATTGGAGTAATAAATTTAATTAATACTACCAAATATTTCGAGATCTCTATTTAATGCAAAATATAGTATTAAACGTAAATTTTTGAAAGTTTTCAATTAATCTCATTGTGATTATTATATAAATATTAAGTAATATATTAGACTCACTTGGTAATTGTTAAAGCTTGAATTATAATATATAAAATATCGTTTATATTTCTTGACTTAATTAAATAAATAAATTGACACATTAGTATACCAGTTTGGCATAGTATTATATACATATACAATAACAGCAAAACAATTGCATTTTTAATATAATAAAAATTATTTATTTAGACAAACATCGCACTCTTGATACACATCACTTAATTTTTTTAAGTACCAATTTCCAAAGTATCATTACCATGTATTTTTTTAAACTCTTACAATATATATTAACAAACATGATACATTCTGTAGAACAACATTGATAGATAACACGCTCTTGTAAATCTTTAAAATAAAATTTCAAATATTTATATAAACAAACTCTCTCTTCTCAAAATCTTCGCAAGATTATCAATGATTCAATCTCTTAAATACTAATAGCAATAATAGCAATGAATTCGGTATAAATAAATAACTGTTAAAATTAAATCATTTTACAAAAATAATGATGCCCTAACTTTACAATTTCATCAGAAATACATAAATTCTTATCAAAATTGTTGAAATTTTTAAATAGCTATACTTAACACCAGATGTATAATTTATTCCAATTTTTTCCTCTGGAAATTTTATTATTACAGGCATTATTATGTATAATGTTTTAAAACTGGCTTCCTATTATATAAGATATTATCAGTATATAAGATCTTCTAAAAGATATTTTTCCTTCAAGTACTTTTATATGAATATGATAAATATGATAAAAGAAACTAAGCTATTATGATTCGTGTTCACACAAAGATATGTTTCGCTGCAAAATTTCTGCACAATGCATGCACTGTTCCTTTTGTACAAAAATTCTATACATACTGGCAGTGTGTAAAGAAATTGTGGAAGACATTTGTTGCAATATAATACACAAAATTATCTAGAGTTTTATATAAAAAATTATGTTTAAAATAATATTAAGCGTGAATAATATTTGTACAAATTCTCTTACAATAAATTATCTATATCAGATCATAGATAAGATGTACTAAAATCTAATTTCCCCAAAAAAACCATAATATTATTGTCCTAGATATAATAAAAAATAGCTTTTTATTTCTATGATTTCCTCCCATGTACTTTTCTGATATGGAATGTCTAACGCCTATTAATCTTTTTAGATTATCAATTGTTAAAGTTTTGTACAAATTTTATCGGTATTGTCGTTCTTGTGGGTCGCATCGCTAACAGAATACTTTCTCTGTAACGTACAATTAGTTACATCATTGACATCTCTACTTCTCTAGATCGCCTATAACGTATACGTCGCGCTATCACAGGAAAGAATAAATTAGGATCTAATTCGTCGTTTTGTTTTTTAAAAAATAAACGAGACAAACCACTGATAAACAGACCAAAGATGAACGTTAATAAAAATCCAAGGGGAGCGTACCACATGTATGAAATGCGATATAAATAAAAGTACGAACTGTCACCAACGCTCCTAAAAATAAATTATGATAGAGCTCTTTACCGACATCTTATATACATAGATTTAGCGATTATTCAACGAATTACTCACTTGGACAAGTTTGTGTCGTTTCGTAAAACAAATACTGTTGCGTTCGCGAGAATATTATTCATATCACAGCCTTCGATAGTCGTTGGCAATATTGGTGGCATCGGGCGCGGTTGACCGAAAGCGATCCAAAATAAAAACGAAAGCACCATAAGAGCACTAATTATCACACCGCCTTCCGTTGCTGATTCGGTGCCCATGCCAAGCGTGAAAACACCCAATAATGGACCACCGACTACTCCGAAAATGGTTAAGCCAGCCTATAATAAAACACATTTCATTAATGACAACTTTTAACGCATTTACGATAAATAATAATAAATAAATTAAATTTATTGCCTTGATTTATTGAAAAATTTTCTTTGGTAATTTTATAATATTTTCTCGACTTACTTGAAGTACTCCGCCCAATAATTGCGCTAAAAATGCCAAAGCAATGGAAATAAAGCCAAATATAAAAGCAAGCATTTTAGCAATAGAAGTTGACTTTGTAGAAGAAAATTCACGCCCTGTGCACTTTCTATATACAGGTTTCATATAATCTTCTAACGTTACTGCTGCTAGAGAATTTAATGCTGCAGAAATTGTGCTGAGCCCTGCACTAAAGATACCTATAAATTAGATATTCCAGATAAGCATGGGAGAGTGAGTGTGAAGGAGAGTAAAGTGAGAAAAGGTAGAAGTGAGAGAATGAGTGAGGGAATACATGGGAGAGCGAAAAAGAGGGAAAGAGAGAGTGAGAGGGGAAGGCGGAGAGAAAGAGGGTTGAGAGTGCACAGAAAAAGGACAGCGGAAACGGAGGTCCCAATAATATAGACGCGCGAGTTTAGATGCGAGGGGAAGGATGTGTGTATGTGTGTGTACAGCGTAGGCGAGATAGGATAATCTTAAGTAAGCTATAAGTTAATGTGTAAGATAAATGCACAATGGTTGGTATGATTTTGTTTTGAAATTTTCTGTAGTCTTGTAAGCCTGAGGGGAACAATAAATCATTCTATATTCCAGATTAGCATTGTAAATATATCTATTGTTGTTTTAAAATGATATATTTAAGAACTATGTAAATTATAAATTTATATGAAATTATGTATACAAAGTTATAATTTAGATATTTATGCTCTTAAATATTTTTATTTTTATAATCATTTTTATTTCTGCAACTAATTTCCACGGAAGCTTTTTAAATATTAAAATAAAGTACTTGATAAAAATACAATCATCAA
The DNA here is from genome assembly GCF_030449975.1 of Polyergus mexicanus. Taxonomy (NCBI): domain Eukaryota; kingdom Metazoa; phylum Arthropoda; class Insecta; order Hymenoptera; family Formicidae; genus Polyergus; species Polyergus mexicanus. Next base: position 10,173,790 of record NW_027223329.1, read on the forward strand.
AAATATATTACCTGCAATAAAGAGACCCGGTAGACCAGGTATATTAGACATTGTGTCCATGACATACAGTGGCATAAGCATATCAGGCGATGAAATCTTTTTCTGGAGAATTGGATCACAATTATAATATTTACTGTATATTGCCAATCCTGAGAAACAAGTTGTGATTGAGAGAATTGACAGGATAGGCCAAGATAACCACAAGGCTTTTTGTGAAGCCTGTATATTTCTAGAATAAAATTTGTTCAATGTAATATTAAAAAAATTTTTTGGTTTAATTAATAAATAAAGATAAAAATAAATTATTCAATAAGATAAATAAGATAAAAACAAAGAGATTACTTAGTATGTTATAATTTCACATACATATACTATAAATTATAAAATTTTCAAGATATAATTATATTATATCGAGTGTGTGCTACTTAAATCACATATTAAAGAACTTACTTTACAGTTAACGTACGTTGTATTTGTACTTGGTTCACTCCATAAATTGATAAAAATGTACATAAACCACCAATGATAAGAGACCACCAAGTATGTCTTACTGTTGGATCCAAAGAAATGCTTTAATAAAAATATGCATGGATGTGATAAAATATTACAATTCAATAATAAACTTGTGCAGTTAGCAAAAGAACAGATAATACCTATCAAACTCAATTCGTTGCCCCTGCTTTGCTATTTCCCATATCTGTTCCAGACCTTCTACTTCATTGGCAGCTATGCCAATAACAATAAATATAGCCGCAAACATAAGTAAAGCTTGAAATACATCGGTTATCAGCACGGCCTTAATACCGCCTATACTTGAATAAAAGGCACAGACAAGACCGATAATAATAATACTGGCAGTTTTAGAAATTCCAGTTGTGGCTTCCAAAGCTAAAGAAGGAGCATAAAGTACCACTCCTGAATATAAAAGCAGTTGAATCCAGTAAACAAAACTAGCCATCATCCTAGTTTTTACTCCAAAACGCTTTTCTAAGTACTGAAATGAGTAATATTTTCAAATGTATTATAACAATTGTCGCAATTGTAGTAATATTTATTAAATTTTGCAAGACTGACCTCATAGGCGCTGGTCGCCTGTAATTTGAAGAATACTGGTAAGAATCCGTAACATACAATCGGAGTGCCTAATAAATACGATATATTTATTACAACAAATTGTGTCCCATATGTGTAATTCTCAGCAGATACACCAAGCAATGTGATAGCAGACATAAAAGATACCACTAAAGCAATGGCAACAGGTACAATGCCCATGGATCGACTTGCAATAAAATATTCCTGTAAAACATATTATTTTAATATAACAAAACGTTTAAGAAAAAGTAATTTTATTTTTAAAAAACTTTCTTCAGAAAAGAATCAACGATACTCGATAACTGCATACCTCCGTAGTTCTTTGATGTCCTCCACTGAATCTGTAATAAACACCAATTCCAACACTTATGCACAGCATAATTGCTATAACAAGATAGTCAGCCCATCCTAAGATATTTGTTTCTGCCATAGTCTATAAATTATCAAATTATAAAGTTATAATTAGTATTGTTTAATTTAAAAAAAAAAAAAAGAATATACATAACATCTTTTCCTTTCTCTTTCTTCAATTATATTTATACAACATAAACATAACTTATATTAGACATATAAAATAAAAATTAAAATACAAAGAATCTTAATTTAAAAGTCCATCTGTAAAATTCTTCGCGAAGTGATTTTGTAAAATAAAATTTGAATTTAAAATTGGCATTAAGCTTATATATTTTATTTTAATGCATTTACTGCGTATAATATTTTTCAATTTTTATTTATACCAAAACTGAAATAATATTTATGAAAAAAAATGCTCTCTCTATTCAAGAGAAACACACATTTAAAATTCATGCGAATGCATTTACATTTTTATAATCTCGAAAATACTTTTAAATATAATTCGAATTTGCGTGAATCTAGTGACGATATTTACAGGCTTATGAAACAAAACTTATATTTTCAAATTTACTGTTATCTGGCAATCATGTCAAATTATCTTTCGTTTAACTATTGACACTTTCAATTGACACGCATTCCTCGCGAGAATCTAGATAAACGATATTGCGATATACTTTTTTTTTCATAACATAGATAGAAGAGACATAAGAAATAGTAATTAACTTTACAAATGGTCCACGTAACGACTTTACTAAATTATTAGCTCTTTACACACACACACACACACACACACACGTGATCGTTTTATACTTCGCAAAATTATTTATGTACGATCGCTCGTAAGCTCGATGACGCACGCAAATTGAGTTTCTGCTGATGTGCTGATTGCACCGATAACATAAAATATCAAGAAAACGTGAATATCTCGCACTCGTTCATCGCACCTCGTGTCCGTTCACCTCGACGCTCGATCGTGTCAATTGATTACATAAAAGCGTCATCGATCGATCACGGATCACGCCGAAAAGCGTCGATAAATCACCCGGGCCGCGACGTCATGCCGGAAACACGAAACGCGATTTTAGAATTTTTAGTATAATTAGCGAATTACAGAAGGTCGAAGACTCACCGCTCGACAGAAATCTGAGATCCGAGCCAGCCACGATTTATCTGGCGCTGGGTAAGTATCGACTATCGAGTGCGATAGAACGCGTAGAGTGAGTATATACCGCCTCTTCTCTATCAGCTCGACGTCAGACGCACGCTCCGCATCGTGGTTCGAGTGTTTCTGTTCCAAACCCGTGTCATCGATCTTATAGCTTGCAGCCGGTCGCCGGTCGCGACACGGATTTAGCAGACTGCTGATCAGCTGATCCTCTTAGGAAATTATAGAAGAGCGCAAAAACCAAACTTTTTTAAATTAGATAATTAATGATTTTTTAAATATGCTTTTACATTATTTCTATCTTGCGGCAAATTGACATAATTAAATTTATACGTATAATTTATATATATATATATATATATATATATATATATATATAAATTTATTCCGATATAAGAAAAAAGAAAAATAGTAGTATGTATATATATATATATAGTTATTAAAATATTAAATAAAGATTCTGAACACACAAAAAAAACTTTGAAAAATGCAAAAATCCAAGCGTGATATTTTTCTAAATGAATTTCTCATTTCGAGGATCAGGAATTTAATAATGCAGTGTGAATTCCATTCAATATGTTTTGTCTATTTTTGGCGAGATACGGAATGCGTTTAATAATCGAGTCTCCACAAGCGTGTGAATTATAAATCACAATTCGTTTATAACGAATTTTTTTATAATGAATTTACATGTATATGCGCGCGCGCGCGCGTGTGTATGTGTGTGTGTGTGTGCAGATAAAAATATATAAAACATATAAATATAGTTGATAAATTATAAAATATATAATATAGTAGATAGTTACAATTTTTATTCAAAAATATTTTATTTTTCTCTATATTTATATAGAAAAGCTCTATTTTTTAAAACTTTTTCTTTGTCTAAAAATTATACATATAATTATGCCGTTGTATTAATGCTAATTATCGTATTATTACCACAGATTTTATATCGCAGATGCAATACGAAACGAAATCTTCTTTGCAGATAATTAACAACTGTTTATATAAACTATTATTAGTACGTGACAACATATTATATATGCTTATGTAGAATTACAATTACAACGGATAAGATAAGAGTTGCTGAACGCGAGGTTTATAAGAGAGATCTGAATTTAGAGTTAGATTTTATAGATACCGGAAAATGCCAAGTTATCAAGAAACCTCATCATCATTAAAGATGATAAAACATTTATATGGAAAGGTCACAAAAAGTCTACTCTGTGTTAAAATAATTATTTGCTCAAGGAAGCTGTATTAAATGTTATTAAAAATCATCTGAATACGTATTTGTAGCAAGAACGCGATTTGAAATGTATTTTCATGAATGTTTCATTTTTTGTTAGTACAAACATAAACGATTGAATAACTTATTAACGTTTTTTGTATTATCTCGTGCAGTATTGTTTGAAGTTAACTTTTAAAAACATGTTTTATAATACATTTCAAAATATAAATCGAATAAAAACAAAATACGCGTCTTGTATAAATCGTCTTTTTAATTTTCATAATACTTAAAAATTTCTCTAACAATAAGAGAATTACTAGGAGAAATATTTCGCGAAGAAATAAGTAATAATGCAGTTCAACGATCAGTAATACGTGTATTTTAATATGCTCGAAAATTCATTTCTGAGATATTAGGAGACTATATCGCAAAGAGGTCTGCTAGTAGTAATGCAGATCAGCAGTAATAATTTTGTCTTTAAATATCTTCGAAAATTCATCTGAGTTAATAAGAGAATATATTTTGCGAAGAGGTCATGCGATAATGATGCTCACGAACGATATTGTGTCTCGAAGCGCTTGAAAATTCATTTCTAAATTAGCAGGAGAATATATTTCGTAAAGAGGTATGCGTTAGTTGGCGCAAGATGAGGTACGTATATATTAGCCATCAGTCACGCCCTCCCACGGATTCAGTCCTCACTATCTCTTGCGCCGAGTAGCGCATACCTCTTCGCGAAATATATTCTCCTGCTAATTTAGAAACGAATTTTCAAGTGCCTCGAGACACAATATCGTTTGTGAGCAGCATCACCGCGCGACCTCTTCGCAAAATATATTCTCCTATTAACTCAGACGAATTTTCCAGCATATTAAGAGACATATTACTGATCGTGAACTGCGTATTATCTACCTCTTCGCAAAATATATTCTCCTGTTAACTCAGACGGATTTTCGAGCATATTAAGAGATATATTACTGATCGTGAACTGTGTATGATCTACCTCTTCGCAAAATATATTCTCCTGTTAACTCAGACGGATTTTCGAGCATATTAAGAGACATATTACTGATCGTGAACTGCGTATTATCTACCTCTTTGCAAAATATATTCTCCTATTAACTCAGACGAATTTTCAAGTATATTAAAAATGTATCACTGATCGTATGAACTGCATTATTTATTTTTTCGCGAAATATATTCTCTTAATTGCTCAGAAACGAAATTTTAAGCATATGAAAGGACGTTACTGCTCGTAAAATGCATTACCGATCTTTTCGCAAAAATATATTCTTGTAAAATAAATCTTGAGTCGGCAGGAGAACTATTGAGATCTTTCATGGAGAACCGAAACTAACCGAGATTCGCAACTTCATTATTATAGCCAACATACAGAATCATAATAAAAGTTAAAATCATAATATTCATAATCGGTTCTCAGGATTGTTTACAGGTCGCAATAGAACTTCTTTCACTTACTATAATCATTTTACCATATCACAAGGAATAAATAAAATTAAATACAAAAAAATAAGCGCATCTCTAATAAATAAATATCATATAATAATTTACTAGGAAAAAATTAGTGATAAAAAGCGCCTTTATATATATATAGTTATCATATAATAAACACACACAGTAAAAATGACATTTACTTTGGCGATAAGTTTACTATTTGAGATGCTCAGTATGTTACACACTTTTGCATTTATGTATGATACAAAAAATATAAGATTCATATAAAATATACATTGAACATATCGGAGGTACATAAAGATACATAACAAACAATTTTTAAGTACGTATATAAAGATGAAAAAATTTATCCTTTTGGCGAATGCACTTTGTCGACGTCTAAGAATGCTGATAGTACGCTCACGAATTATTATCGCGTTACCTCTGATACAAGATCAGACCAGAATGTTGCATAGTCCTTCAATATAGTTCCACTAAAATAAGAATAAGTTTTATTATTATAATGACTTCATTGATATTTTAATGTAATTAAATCACGCATGTACATATATATATGTATATATATATATATTTTTTTTTTCTTCTATTCAATTCATAAATCATATTCAATTTCAAGCATATAGCTATAATTATTTTTATACACTTTAAATAGTACTGGAATATTATAGAGTGTGTTACACGCGCGCTGTTTATATTTTCTTATGCTATATATTGTTTCATAAAATTCATAGAATTAAAAAAAGAGATATATTTTTTTGATGTATAAAAGTATAATCATTTAATAAAGCACATAAATATAATGTCTCATTTATTTAACGAAATTATATAATTTAATCGCATCTAAGACGATTTACAAAATAATTCATCTTTTATCATTAACACATGAATAGTGTATTTCTTTCCATTGTTCGAAAACATTGCACTTACGTGAAGTAAACACTACCACGTGCATTCGACGGTGCATTCCAGATAAAAGTGGCCTGTTCTTTTTCGCGTGGATCCGCGTGCGTCACAGCGCTGCATTCAGAATGCGTCTTTGTGTTCGGTGTTTGTGCCCATGTCCCAATCCATTTGTTTGTATTAGAGTCACGTGCCTGTAGGAAAAATCCCTGGAACGAGGCTCCTCTTATGGAAACTAAAAAATAAACAAACAAGTTTTAATAAAAGTCAACGCTATTTGTTCAAATAAAATTTAGTTCGCCTTTTATCATCGATATACATTCATATATTTGCAATAATGTAGCAAATGTTTTTGTGACATGTTCTGAGCAAGTATGTTAATATTTCTCTATTCTAATGTCAAGATTTATAAAAAATTTTGATGCTATTAAAATAGAAAGATATATTAGAGTAGTAATTCATTCTTAAAAAATGCATGTTATTGATTCTCAAGTATCGAAGTTATTTTGAAAGTCTCGAAATATATTTTTTTTTTTCCGTGACATTTATTGGTTTTCTTGCTGATTATCTATTATTTCGTAATTGTTTCGTAGCCACGTCCTCATCCTGTGTAATGCAAAGAACGATAATTTTTGTTCGCATGATTATATCTGTGAATTAGAAGGTCGTAGCAAACTCTTTCGTAGATTTTATTTTTCTCGTCTTTAAAAATACTTTCAAATGAATATCTACTTGATTCTTTATGCTATTTAAGATTTTGAAGTCATTCTTATCTCCATAGATGTTGGAAGGTATCATTTTGGTCAAAAGATATTAGTTTTTATGATTTCATAAAATCTCCCAAAATATTTGAACCCACTATCTCTATCTGTATTAAAGTTATCAAAATGTCTTTTTTGATTCATTCTGCATAATATAAGTCTTGACACGTATTTGATTTACCTGTAATTTGGGAACCTGGTTCGTACTGCAATGATGAGGCCAATATTTTATAAGGGCTCGTATTTAAAGGCTGCGATCGCGCTTGGCCGTGATAAGGTTGATTAGGTCGTGGTTTTACGCAAGTGTCTACAGGCGCTCCGTCCGGAAATCCGAAAACGGAAATTGAAGAAAAAACGACGAACACAAATAAGATGGTAATATATCTGGCGGGATGCATCTTTCTTGCTTCGATGATGAAATATATACATATAACATAAAATTCTGTTAATAATATGCATAATATAAATATCTATAACTATATATAGAATATATAAATACATGCCTTCTTTCTTTTATATACGTTTTGTCCGTTTACACAGAAAAAATAATAAAAAAAAAAAAAAATCGAAAAATAATTTAAAAAATAATCTTTGTATTGCTTTTTTAAAAAAATAAAATTTACAATTGGATTGTATTAATAATATTATATATACAATAAAATCACAGATATATATTTTATACTAGACCGTTAAACAAAATATTTCTTAATGCTAAAGATGATACAAATAAGGCAGCCATTTTTATGTGGACGGACAATATATAGCTTGCGAATAAGAAAGGGATATCTGATAAAGAGATACGGTATATCGAATTCTGCGCACCTAGTATTGACACACTCTACCCAAATAAAAATGGCTGTTCTTACATTATTTCACCATATAAGACTTTTAGCGGCCGTGTTAGCACGATCTAGTATATATATATGGACATCGCGTACACACACAATTTTTTCCAGAGTTGATATTTATATATATTTTAATATGATGTATACATTGTAAACCTTATATTGTGTGCATATAATATTTAATAATCTCATTATTTGATGCTATTTTTTGATACCGTCATTTTTGTAGAAAAACCAACTTTAAATAATAAAATATATATTAAAACAATACTTTTTTGTATAACAATCTTTTAAACGCGAAAGCTTAATGTTTTTATTTATTTATTTTTTGAAAATAAATTTTGTAACAATTATATAACATGTTATATTACATATTATTACATTTATGAATGGAAAATTATAATTATTGTAATCACACACATACACATAGTTTCATTGTATTTTTATAACATTAATATAATTATATTGAAAAAATATTACTTAGGATAAATAATATGCAATATCATGAATTCTCTTGATAAATCAATAATAACGCAAAAAATTTATTGCCACTTGTTTAGACCAACGATGACTTAAATAGCCTCTAGATAATGAAATATATTTTATAAAGAAACTTACTTGAGAGAAAGATTGCTATTACATATGAAAATCGTACAAAGATAAAGAAAAGGTATGCTCGTGCTAGAAACGTATGTAAGAAACTACAGTGCACGATCACTTGCCGGTACGTCAAATGTTGATAAAATCCCACCATAGAATTGCAAAACTGTACTCAATTCGCTTTTGCTAATTGATTACTTTCACTCAGTTTCTTCGTCAATCTCTTATAACCGGTTTCTTGTTCGTTTAGAAGGATATCTACAAAAGTTCTATGACAAAAACTATATACATTGTATTTGTCGTATATAAAACGGATTATTTTTTATGTGTCACAAAATATATATAATGTAATATAGTGTCATTATTTTTTGTTGACAAATATAAATAAGTTGATCTCTTGTAAGAGAAATGTTAATGATAAGTTATTATTTATTACAACTACATAACTATTTACTATAATTATTTTTATCATAATTATCTTTGTTATATTGGAAACTAAATATTTAATAAAAAACGATTCAGATATTATATATGGGATATGTTAATGTAAAAGTTGGTGTATACTATTGCAAAAATAATAGTATTTTTAAAGGATTTTATTTCCATTTTCGACTAAATCAAATCGAAAATTCTTTATTGTATTTTCTTTCAATGACCAGTAACGAAATAATATGTAAATTTTATAAGTTAATTCAGAAGTTCTTTTTTTTCCTTCTTTTTGTCAAATTGAAACGATTGTCATAAATATATCATGCATGCAGCATATTTTACAAACTCACAATCAGTGAATGAATCAGTTTAAATATTGCACTCTACAAACAATGCAAATCAAAATAAACGAAATAAGTTTATCGGGAATAATAAATTTTCGAATATCTTCGTCCATTACTTGCTTTTTATTGAATATATATATATATATATATATATATATATATATATATATATATATATAATTTATTTTTATTTTTTTATATTACTATTGTCAAACAGAATACTGCAGAATTGCTGCACTGTTTTTGATATTCCGTACATTATTTTTATGACATATTTAATTATTTTTATAACATTTAATAATCAAAGTATTAGGTAACATTAAAAAGATCCTTTACATTTTCTTGTGAAATATATTTCACAAGAGAATGTAAAGGATCTTTTTAATGTTACCTACTTTGAATATTAAATGTTATGTAACATTGCAAACCAAAAAATCATAGCCTTAATTTTTAAGTAACTTTTTAAATTAATGTGTTTATTAATTATTAAATCGATTTGTCAGATAGTAGGTTAAATTTTTATATTATTACATATTGCATTCCATTACGTATTTCACGAGCCTCTAATACGATCCTTTCACTATCATCAAATGTGTTACGCGTATAATGTCGTAACACATTCATCGTAATTTTTGCATTATCTCAGAATAATAACCTGGATCTTTTTATATGTTCTCTTATTCTGTATTCATTTATTAAATAATATAGGATATATATATATATATATATATATATATATATATATATATATATATGAGAGAAATATATATCCATATACTTCTGTTTATTCTGAAGGTCTGTAACATAATTTGAGCCATTTTTTAAATTTTTATTTTGAAAGTATATTTTTCTTTTACATTCAATAAAAAGATCGTTTTAATAATAATATTTAGAGAAAATAAACGATACTATTCGTATTTTTAATACCGCAAAACAATAACAAAATAAAATAAATAAATATAATATAAAAACTATTATTGTAAAATATAAAAACAAAACACAAAAATATAGAATAATATACAAGTAAGTGAAATTTATACGATGATAATAAAAATAATAAGAACGATACAAAGTTTCTTAATAAATATTTTAATGCATTGCTGCAAACTTTGCTTGGTAACATTTCTTTATAGGGTACAAAGAGCAAAAATAAAAATACTTTTATTATACAAAACAAACTTATACTATTGATTAAACCTATTAAAAACTTGATCGATTAAGCCGTCACTGAGATCTAATATTTCAAGATATTCGTAATTGGACTGTTCAATATCCGTATAGATATACAGTTCATCTCGCTATTGCTGCGTTTGATTTGACGCGAGTCACTATCATGTCACTTGACAATAGATTGTATTTTTTTCATATTTCTGATACATCGTGAAAATAGATTATATTCTACTGTTTCTCTGTCCTGTACATCCGATACAGCAATGCTACTCGAAATTTGCTGTCTTGACGTGATAAAAATAATGCTCGAATTTTATTGCATTTAACCATTATATAATATCGACAACATACTGTCAAAAACTAAGTTTAATAAAGAGATATATCAAAATTTATTGCATAATCAATCATGATTTTGCTGCCATATTGCTGGCATACTGCTATTTTGCTATCTAATTGTTCACATATCTTCAAGCGCACATAAATATTGTTACATATCTTCAAAGTTTAATTATCCTTAAACAAGTTATCTGAATCATATAAATCATTTTCTATTACTTCAATCACACAGGGGCGTGGAAACCATCCTCTAATACGTTTCGATCCATTATTTTCTCCTTTCTGCTTTTTTTCTCCAAATAACCAATATCTGTAAGAAATTAAAACTGTTTTTATCGCAAAATAGCTTTTATATACATTCACACATACACATACATATACACATAAATAAAAATCTGAATAGTGTTATCAAAAATATAAAATTGATAATTTAAAACATACTTTTTCCAACGCGTTACAATCATAATATCATCTATATCCAATTTGATACGGGGTTCATCAGTGCAAGGTGGATGACAAAATACACCACAGCCATATCTAATTGGAAGTTTTAATCCTGAGGCAGTTTTTATAGCTCTATACTTGCGCGCTCTTTTTCGCTTATCTAATTTTTGTGCGAGTTGCTCTCTCTATAAAACAATAATATGTTAAATAGTATATACTATACAGTATATAGTGTAATACTATATAGTTTGGGAGGGTCCCATTAGCGCACATCTCTTAGTATACAATAACTCATCGATCAGTACATAGAGATTTTCATTACACCAAGTGCAATTGATATCAAGAAATATTGTGTCCAATTGAAATATGAACAATCGAGACATGGGTGTCACTTTATAGTTTATAATACATAGTTATATAGTTATATATTATATAAATAATTATGATGTTCTTTCGAACTAGTAGAGAGAATATTGTGTAATGTGTGTGCATATGTATGTGTGCTGTAAACTTATATATAATCATTTTATAAATTTTAATTTTACATATGTTGTATTTAATTGATAATTATTATATAAATTAATATAACATATCATCATTTTGATAATAAAATCTCACCGTTAATGTGTATTGATCACAGCCATCGATAACGGGCCATGTAATGCCATCACTAATTGGGGTGCAATCCCATGTAAGAACCTGACTAATATTGAAACGCCATCCTTTTGAATATGGATGTACATATTTAACATCTGTATTATCTCGCCGGCATCGTGCCTTTTCCAAAATCCAATCTTCTATTTCTGTTCGATTTCTCACAATGGCTAGCAACTATGCAATTAAAAAAATGGATTAAAATTGAGCATAGTAAAATTTAAAAAATGTGAACATATACTGAGACTTTATGCAAGATTATTTACCTGAAAATATAACAACATTCCTACTGCAAGTATAACACCAATAGATAAACCGATACTAAATACTACTAATATTAATATATAGAGTGATGGTGGTGGGAATGGCAATGGCTTTAGAGATAATACAGTCGCAACCCAGGAAATTAATATAACAGTGGAGACGCAACAACCGCCGACTGCACTTGCTAAAAATGCCGTAAAATGACCATGATTATAATGTCCAACACATGTATTTATCCATGGACAGTGATGATCCATTTTCATTACACAACGATCACCTAAAAAATAAAAAATAAGTGAATTATTAAAAGATAAAATTGATGTGTCAATTTTAAATAATATATTATAATCCAAGAGACTCCACAATTTTATTTTATTCAAAAAAAAAAATATATTTATCAGCATTTTACCATTTATAAGGCGTTAACGTAGCAAGTGATCGGCGATCGCGTCATATATTATGTTACAAACTAAGCAAATTAAACATTTGGGCTTTATTCGCAGGAAATATTCTATGTTGTCATGTCTAAGCATGAATCTCCAAAATTCTGTTAGAAACACAGATTATAAAAATACTAAGCTCTAATACATGGCAGATGCAATCGTTGATAGAATTCTACAACAATCTAATTTTGAGTCGCTGTATTAGCATCTTGCAATGGTAATACACTGATTGATAAATATTTTTATTTTTAGTGAAATGTTTGAGTTTCTTGAGTTATAATAAGAATATAACAATATTTTTAGCACTATATGTATGTGTTGCACACAATCAGTATTATTTTTTTGTTATCAATAAAATATATTTATAGATAAGCACAATAGAATATACAGGAAATATCAAAAATTGTGATACAAGCAAAATGGCGATTCCTGCCGAAATACAAATCGAAAATGTAAAATAAAATTTTTTCATACAAGACGTGTTTTCAAAAACTTCGGCTTGAAGATTCGTCTAGCAAATATGCAACTGATTTCGAACTTTACTGCATCCATGTATTTTTGTAACAAGTTTCAATATAATGCATTTATTTTGTTAAATTACAAATTGCTAAAAATGTCATTTTCATTGTTATATACAAAGTATTGCTTGACAAAAATTAAAGAAGCATGAACTGATAATTTACAATTGTTTATAAATATAAACAGAAATAATTGTGTAGTAAGATCTATTGAACTTATTTTCGTTATTAATCAAGTACATGTGAGTATTCAAAGTCAATATTTTCGAAAATAAAATCTTATATAAAAAAATTTCATTCTATATTTTCAATTTATTTTTATATAAGAAATCATCCCTATTTTGCATACAAAGATTTTCGATATATTTTATATACAAAAATAAATTATAAATCATTCAAAAAGTTATCCTTAAATCATATATTGTTACTAATGAGTAAAAATTTTTTAAAAATATTAAAAAAGAATATTTATATTATATTAAATCTTACATTTTCTACAATGATGTGATCTTGGTGCCTTATACCCTTGACAGACAATACAATATTGTAAATATCGTGTATCTGTAATTTTCTCCTAAAAGCAAATTATATTGATAAATAATAATAATGAAATTTAGTTTCTTTTAATTTGCTTTTTATTTATTTTTTTTTATTTTATTGCTTATTAAATTTATAAACAAAAATCTGTACACAACAATTTGTTTTTTAATTTAATTTTAAGATACGATAAGGCCACTTAAGTAACAAAATATAATTATATATTATCTACGATAATGTGCAAATTTGTATGCGCATACATACTGTCAAGTGACAAATACAAAGTGATAAGAGATCAATGCAATAGAAAACTCTAAATTTAAAGAATCCTATCTCTGGAAATGAAGAATTGAGGATAGAAGAGTTTTATTACACAAATGTGTAATATATTACCGGCATCCATGTTAATTTAAGATATCCTGGTCCTTCAAAGATCGCGCTGATAAAATGAAACAAAGTTAACCCACTTAGAGTAAAGAACAATAAAAAACTGGTAGCAGCTGGAATACTTTCTTGTGGTGACCACCATTGTTTACTACAGTGTATCGTCATTAACGTAATTATCTTTATTATTCCTGCAATACAAATCAATATGATAAAAAAAGTTGCCATCTTATCAAATTATCTTCGTTATGGATATTCATATTTTGCACCAGGATTATAACGTATAAATGCTAGGTATCAACAAATGCAGCCGATAAATGAACTGTCAATTCCGTCGATTCTAACCTCACAACGGTTGATTGACGCGATGATGAAAAGCCGATTGGCAAGAGTCACTTACCGAGAGCAGAGAGTGGTCCCCAATGGCATATCTTCTTCAGAGGACTAATGCACATGTTATCACCATAGAACGGCTGAAAAATGTCACGCGAATTCGATTCCTACAACCGTGCTACCAGTGAGTCTGATCGCGATCGGTTTAAATCGATCTTGATTCTTCTACGTTTCGGATGGTATTGTTTTGGACAAAGTGAGGTCCAATCTCATTGCCATAAACGGTCTTTATTCGATTAATTCCTCTCGTGAGCCTGCATTACGTTATCACGACGGCAACGGAACATTTTTGACAGAAATTATCAACTAGGGGTGCGTTCGGGGAGACGCTATTAGCGCTAAAAGCGTCATTCTATCTTTGTTACTTATTGAAAGTTGAACAAGAACAGAGCACCCTCCCTCATGTCCCTCATAGCGCTAAAATATTTAAGGAGTGGGGGTAAAGATGCTTGTAGAAAAGGACATACTCTGTTTCGTGCCCCTTACGTTCTCTCTCGCTCGCACATAACATAGAGAACGCTATGCTACGTGCGAGCGAGAGAGAATGCAAGGAGCACGAAACAGATTACATCCTTTCTACGTGCACCTTGGCCCCCACTCCTCAACACTCGGTCTAGATATACATATGTCTATGGACAGAGTTCTCCATAGTCTTTTTACAACTGATAGTTAATTAAAAACTGATTGTTAACCAAAAATTCCATCAGGTTATATAATTAAACCGAAAAACAAATACTTGGTTAACGGCACGTTAAATACCTGCATAAAAAAGAAAAGAAGATTATATTGTCCCATGACATTTTCACGCGACGAAATGAAATGAGCTCATCAATTGCGAAATGAACGACGAGGTATCTCTTCGAAATATTATTGCTCCGTCTCATTGATTTTCTTGAAATTTTCGTAGCTTTATTAAACTATATCGATGAAAGAAGCGTAGAAAATCCTCCAGAACTTCCGGTTTTTATGCATATTATATAGATTTGTTCTTTACGGTTGAACTGCACCATTTGTTGTTCAGAGCCCATCCTTCTCCTTCCAATAGGGAGAGAAAAAGATAAACTCTGAATCAGTGCAGCCAGTTCAGCTGCATAGAACAGACCCTATGATTGCGTTCGTAACACTCTTCATACTATAAGTATTGAAAGTATTTATTTGATCATTCGGGGCAAAGATTTTTTTATTCTGATTGATCAATTAAATGCTTTCAGCACTTACAGCATCAAGCTGAATGCAGTCTATGTAATAGGATATATCAAAAGATAAAGTTCCCTCTTTTATTATGACTTTTATTTGTAACTTTTGCACAAATTGGACTTATTGTGTTAAATTAGAAAGATTATAGTAAAAAATAATCATTAGCTTCTGATAAATAAAAGTCGTAATAAAAGAGGAAATCTTACTTTTTGATCCACCATAGTACTAGTAGATAACACACTATAATTTCTCTGTCATCTTCGTTATCCATATGTCATTGATATCATATATGCAATGTTTATCTTTAAAACACAATCAATTTGCCAATATGTAATTAAACAGTGTAGTCAATACATTGATACTGACTACAGAACTAGATTGATTGCGAAACGTTTTATTAAGATATATAACTATCTCTGAAATCTATCTGTGAAATTTATTATTCTTTTACAGACTCGTGACTTATCATTATTTAAACCACCTACACCTAAATGTCGAAGACTTATAAGAGAATGTGAAGAGAAAAGTTGTTTACAAAATAATTATCACAATTCAGATATGAAAAATAACATATCTGAACAATCAAAATCAAACTCATCTGAAAGTGCAACATCAGAAAATGATAGCATTAATAAAATAAACAATAAAACAAATAAACAAATAAAAAAAGCTTCTGATGAACGTATTAAGGGGAATGAGAAACAACTATCTTCGCAAAATGATATTTCTTTAACAAACAAAAAATTGTCACATATAAATAAACAAGATACAAATAGCTTTTGTTTAGTATTTGATTATCGTATTGTTTCAGCAATTATAGCAATTATAGCAATTTTAGTTTTATTTAAGAATTTAAATATGGATGAAAAACAAATAGAGCCCATAAATAATTGTATTTCTCAGTTGAAATCTTTTGAAGAAATTAAAAAAATATTTTGTAATCAAGAATCAGATACTTGGAATGATATTGCAACTGTAATAAATGAAACAATATCAAGAAATCCTATGAATAAACCTCAAATTATTCTATTATTTGCGAATGAAACCACCACAATGGATTGTTTAGCCACAGCATTGGCAAGTGTAAGCAGTATTGTTTTACACATGGATAGTCCTCTATACTTAAATCCAGAAAATTTTGGAGATGATGCTGGTGAAATCATTACCAAACTAAAGAAAGATTCTTCAGCAAAAAAAGTTGTGGTACGTATATATACATTTCAAATCTAATTTCTGTTTATATTCTAGCTTATATAAACAATTTTTTTGCAGTTAATTCGCAATATATTGAATATCAATGTAGAAGCAATAAAAGCATTACATAATTTGTGTGATAAAATAAACCCTTTAATTAGGGAAGCTATTTACATTTTCACTATGCAAACGAACAATTATCAATCATCACAGCAAAAATTGAAGTTTGTAGAGGATCAGTTTTACCATAAACTATCAAAAAGCATTGATCAAGATATTTTAATGGCACTTGTAACGCGCGTTACAGATGCAGCAATTATATCTGTACAACCCGAACCAAGTTTAAGATATTGTTAATCTTAGTTGCAAAAAATAATATCCTAAAGGCACTTAGTATTAATAATACAGTTCTATAAATAATAAGATTAGATATTAGTAAAGAGAACAACAAAGTTTAACATGACATGAATTGATACTTGTAAAAGATGCATATTTAATGTATTGCAAGATAAGGCTCCTAAATTGTCACTGCAGGTATGTCAGATTAAGATCATCAGAATCGAGTAATTACAAATATTTTCTTGAATCATACGATATAAAAAACTAGTTTTTTTAACGCTTTTTTTCATCACTCATGAAAAATGAGTGATTCATTTTTCATTCATATTTTATATGAATTAAATTCAATAATTTATTTCACACAAAAATCAATCATTAATTTTTTTCCTTTATATAATGTCTATTGTCCTAATATAAAGATACTACAGTGTCGAATTAGGAGTCTTAATTCTTTTAGCATCTGCAAGAATATAAACTACATGATAGCTATGGCAGTCATGATAAAATTTCTCTCCCATTATAAATTAAAGAAATATAAAATTTATCTGTATTAATTTAATTTAATTTTATTATGTAAATATTACACGAAATAAATTTTATTTTTAGTGAATCTTTCCAATCAAAATTTTTCATACTTCTATGTATTTTCGAAAAATATAATGACACATGTTATGTATCTAGTGAGATTTAATGTATATTTCCGAATATATTTTTATTTAGCTTTAAAATAAAATACAATTAGGATTATTTCAGTGTATATTTCGATTTTCGTATTAATGTGTCAGTCGGCAGTCTGTACAGTAATTGAATAATGTCTAATATCATATACTCATAATACTCATTGCCAATTTACAAACCTGTTCTTTCATTGTAATTTTAATTTAATAAATAAAATAATTCGGGATAATTATAGAAAAATTGCAATGCAATTTCAAATTATATATTCTACAATTACAAATATAAGGAAATAACAAAAACTTGATTTTGTATAAACTGTGATTTTATATATATAATAAATAACATATTATATAAACAAATATTTATTAGCTTTTTATTATTTGCAAACTTTGTTCCAAAAATGAATCAGTATATCTAGGCTGTGTTCCGATATTCACTGTCAGTGAAAATCTATAGTTTACGTCATACATATTATAGATTTTAAGTATTGGCAGTGAATATCGAAAAACAGCCCTAATATCACAACTCTACATAACACAGTGGATATGTAAAAGAATGATTCACACATATTAAATATAAATATTGTCATGTATCTGATCTGGTGTAATTTTCGTTGAGTTTTTTATATGATTTTTTTAGAAGATTTAGTTAGTCTTCTGTGTACACTTTTTTTATATAATTTTATATTATCAGAAATACCAAGTTCATAAAATACATCCTTTTCTCAAATATCTTTTAAAAACTAATAAAAAAATCAACTTAAAATAACATGAGCTTTAACAAATATTTATATAAAAATTTCCATTTTTAAATTCTTTATCAATTTATAATATAGATCTTGGGAAAAATAAAATATAATATTCACAATGTTCATTTCAACCAGTGCTTTTCAACTTTCTTTAAACTGAAATATATCTTTAAACAAAAAAATTAATAATAAATTTACAGATAAATACATATTTAAATCAATCTACATGCATTTTAATTGATAGGATATAATAGTATATTTTATTAATGTCAAAATAGTTAAAATTTGTTTTGATTAAAGTAATTATAATTGTAGAAAACTACTTTTCTATAATTAATAAATATTTCACAATGCACTTAAAAGCTGTTGATTCAAGTGATCGAAAATACTGAAAAAACGTCCTTATATGCTTTATCGAGTAATAGTTTTATAAAAGAATTTTCTCTCATATTTTAATTAGAAATGGCATGCACAATACATGACAATTTATTTTTTGCTATATTTATGTACTACTTGGTAAGTAAAATCATAAATTGGCAATAAATATCCATCGCCGCATAATTGGCTAAAATGATAAATTAGCGATGTTTCAATTACTGAATTATAGTACAGTCATTTTCTGTCATAATTCAAATCGGTAACTAAAAGTCGAAATGGTATATATAATTTATATAATATAAGTATAGTATATCGTCAAACCTAAATAATAAATATGTTTTATATATATATACAGTCACAGACTTTTCATACAGAATGTCCAAAATCTAATAATGTGCTGTACAAAGCCAATACTATTTGTTTTTATCACCTGCATATATCAAAAGGATTGAAAAAAAACGTACATTTTTAAAAAATTTAGTTATGAAACTATATAATATATAAAAATCATTTATTCAATCATTCAATCTCTGCAGATGTTTATAATGAAGACCAATCAATTGATTATGTGATATTGGACAAAAATATCATTTTATACATTAACTGGAAGTCAGTATTTTCTCTTGCATGATTATTAATAAATACACAAAAGAAGTATTGTACATATTTTGATACAAACCATGCTTATTATAAAATACAATAAACATTTCAACCAATTTTTGTAAACTAATGCAATATTATATTGATGGACAGATGTGACTATTACTTTACTTCTTAAGGGCACTCTGTATAGAATAGCCTTAAAATTACGAGATACGTATTTATAGTAAAAAAGTTTAATTGGTCATGTTTCTATCTAGTATAATAAGGTGAATACCCCGTTGCGTAACGTTGTCCGTGTTGGCTACATAGTTGCGTACTTCAGTCATTCAGTTAGTATCTCGTAAGATATAATGCTAGTTTTATTTTTTCGTAATTGTGTCAGTCAAAAGTCGGACGAGATATGAATCTGCCTCGATAAATTGTCTCGATCATTTTATCCTCCCTTCTACTCTTAAGCACTAAAACGTTTATGCCTCATAAACTGAACGTCTCATACACTAAATACATGCAGGTATGAGTTTATAAATGTTCCTATACAAATTGTTTCAAGGTTTTAATGTAAACATTGTCGCAATTTGACATAGGTTTAAAAAACAATAAAGAGATTTTAGATCATAACATACACAGCGCATTACAGTTTATCCAGAATGAGAAAGAAAAATCATTAAAATTATACAGATTTTACTGTTTTTAATTCAATGAAAAAAATAGATAATTTTGGGTTACTCTATTAGTATTTTTGATACAAATAAACTGAAATTTTATGGGCAAGTAAAACCATGTTTTGTGTCAATGTATCGATTTTAGAGATATTGTAAATCCCATAGAACAAATAACACTTAATGAAATAAGATTCAGAATTTAAATATAGTCGATTAAAAATCAAAGCCTTGCACTGGTAGTTGGGAAGAATCTGGTGCAGTGAATTGATATTCTTGCCCTTGTGAATCGATGGAGGGCACAAGTCTAGTATCCTCTTCCTCAGAGCCAAAGAATCGTTCGATAATATCAAAGGCCTTCTGATAAATATCCATATTTTGGTGAGATTGCAAGAATTCTATCTTATCTAGGCCTAAAAAATATTAGGAAATGATATTAATAAATTAGAAAGTCAAAGTGTGTATTTATCATATAAAATATGTTTCCATTATAATATTTAATACTTTACCATAACACTCTTCGATAAGAACTGCATAAGGATTAAGACCATTATGCAAAGGTGCATCTTGTTCTCCCAAACGCAAAATATTGTCTAATCCATTCAAAGCGACCTGAACAATTTTGGCATCCATAACGGTAAGTAGATCACACAATGGTGGAATACACCCCTGCATTACGAGATATCGAATTTGATCGGCTGTTCCGCCGCTAGTAGCATTTGTAATTGCCCACGCTGCTTCTTTACGTGTTTTAAATTCAGCTTTACTCAAAATTTCAATTAAAACCGGAAAGATATTGGCATCAATCACTGCCTAAAAAAATATTTATATGAAGATATTATATATATATATATATATATCTTTTACAAAAACAATAATATATAAAGTTATATACTTATTATGCCTGGAATGTGACATACTTGTATCTGCTGGGGATTACCAGCAGTGATATTAGAAACTGTCCAACAAGCTTCTTTACGAACGCTTTCCCGTGGTGAACTTAAAAGATGCAGTAGACATGGTAATGCTGAACAATTTAACACAACTTGAGTTTGCACATCATCTCCAGTAACTATATTTCCTACAGCACGAAGAGCTGCACTTATTACATTATTTTGTTCATGCCTGAAAACAATGTTTTTTTTTTGTTAGCGACACGAATAAAATTAATTTTTCGCATATAATGTCCAATTTATGTAAATTCTGACATACATAAGAAGTTCTACGAGACGTCTGCAAACACCGGCATCGATAACGGCTTGTATCTTATCATTTGGACCGTCGCTCAAATAAGAAAGCGCCCAACAAGCATCAGCAAGTACATCATAATCGGTATGATTAAGAAGATGTGCTAACACCGGTAGACATGGAGCGACTTTTGCGAAAGCTGGTGCCGGATTTTTTCCTCGACACAAATTTGATAATGCCCATACCGCATTGCGGGTCATAGAAAGACGAGTCGCCTTCGATAGTACTCTAAAAAGAATTATGTGAAATTATGAAGCTACTATTTAAATTTTAGCATTGTATCTTTCTATTTTCTGCAATCCTTGCACTATAAAGTATAATAATTAGTAAGAGAGATAAAAAAATAATTTATATAAAAATTATAAAAATAAGAAAACGTACTGCAAAAGTGGAGGTAGGATACCGTTGGCTAATACATGATCTCTACATTCGGGACTATCCCCTGCAATATTGCCCAATGCCCAAACAGCTTGTTCCTGTACATCTTCATATTCAGAACCAAGTAAAGAAATGAAGGTAGGAACAGCTCCTGCATCTATCACGATACGTGTTTGCTGAGATGTACCACTTGCTATATTTGTTAAAGCCCATGCTGCTTCAAACTAACAATCAATATTACCATTTATATATTCCTCTGATATATATTTTTATACTTATATATAAATATTCTAACCTGAAGAGTGCAATTTGTATTATTTTTAAGAAATTCGACGAATTGTGGCACAATTCCTGTTTGTATCACTTCATCTATGGGAGGATTTGGCTCTCTTGATAATAATTTTCTAAATTTCTGTGTTGCAGCCAATTGATCTTGTATGTTAGGACTATATAATGCATCTACCATTTCAGATGTTATGATACCAGGGGATTGCTAAAATACAAAATTTTTTTATATAAAAAAAATATACTGCGACATATGTTTTGTAAGTAAAATACAATATAATAATTATTATATTACCGATTGTGCTGTAGGAAGTGAATATTCATCTGTAGCTGTAACATTATCCTCATCTGCAACAATGTTAGGAACATTGCGACGTTTTGATAACTGCTGCTCACGTTTTTGCTTTCTTAATTGAACTCCCTCTTCTTCTCTGCGCCTTCGCAATTCTTGTGAGTCTAATCCTACATTTTTATAACGATGTTTATGTGTAGGTCCAGTTGACATCTGTGAATAACGAATTCAATACAATATTTATAATATTAAAAATGTATTTTTTTTTATTAAACTAATATTTAATACAAAAAGAAATTGCAATATAATTCCTAGATTTAAAATATTATAATCACAATTTTTCAATGTATATTATAAAAAATATATAAAATAATCCATTACATTCTTATTATCACAGATTTATCATTACAAGTAATAAATGTAGAACTCCTTTCTGTCAAGATACTTCTGTCAAGATAGCATTAAAAATAAAATTTTCTAAAGATATCTGCTTATTATAAAACAGTCGAAACAAATTCTATGTGTATGTGTGTATCTTTATTTATTTTTATATATAGATTTTATATATCAAATACATCAATAAATATAATATCAGTATTTTAAGTTACAATTAGCTTTGCTTCAGGTTACAAGTATGTATTGTACTTCAATGCTACTTTATCATATATATTTAAAAAATTATGATTAATCTATACATTGTTTTGAATTTGTTTACGATTTTATATATATTTCTATTTTAATTTATACATAAAAAAACTTTTGGAAAAAACTATATATGTACCCTATAAAAAATTTGTATATATAGAGATGTATTGTATAAAGAATTCTTCTAAAAAGTTCTTATTTCTGAAATTATATTTTCATTAGGGTCATCAATATTGAGAAACATATTAGTGTTATATCAAAAATTTCTCTAAAAGTATTATCTGTGAATCTTTTTTTTTAGAACATGACATTAAAGTTAATTTAAAAAAATAATATAATCTACTCTTCTCTCAATAAAGAAAGATGGAAAATATTACAGTATTTTGAATTCTTGAGATACCAATACTTTTCACAACTCAACAAAAGTTTAATATTTTCTACAAAAGAATTTGGCTTTTACAGATCGCTAATTCATTGTTCTTTCATTGCTTTCACGAAAAAAGAGATTTGTACATTTATCTTCTCAAAATATTTTTTTTATATATTGAACATAATATTTAGATATTATTTAAACGAAAAAAGGAGCAATATTTCGCGCGCTCTCTTTCTTTTTTTCTCATTTAAAAATATCTTTAATTATGCGCGCCCGCGTGCATGCATATATATATTGTATTTCGTGTGCCCGCGCCTGTGTGTGTGAGTGGAGATACAGAATACAGAATGCATTTGTCGTATAAAGGTATACACACATAAGAATACAAAAAAAAAAAATGTTCTAAATAAAACCTATTTCATTATGAAAAAAGGAGTTTCAGGAAGAAAGAGAATAGTTCAAGTTCAAGCCTCTCTTTTTCTGTCTCTCTTTCTTTCTAATACGAAACAGTCTTTCCCGCATTACCCTATGTCATTTTCAGATCTCAACTACCATGGAATCTGACAATGGATTCCATATGAGGGTTAGGAGTTAATCAGCATGATCGTCGGGAAAACTTTTCGAGAATGCGAGGATATTATTTCGTACGCGTGATTGCATCAAGATGGACGATCACGTATCGATGCCATCGCGACCACCGATTTTCGCGACATGATCAGCCACTTGGACATTTTGGCACTCACACGACCGTGGATTGTGACATTGGGCTTGGAATCTTCTCTATCCTTGGACATATCACGCGCACGTCGCAGGGTATCTACGAGCGCGAATCGCTAATGTAATCGTTGCACGCTTATACTTACGGCTGTGAAATCAGATTCGAGCCGATGGATCAGACGTAAAAGATCATAAAATTTAACGCAAATCCAGACGCCGCCGCCGCAGCTTTTTTTCCACCACAAACTATGTACATACTAACGACGATCGAGATTAGAAAACCTCAGTTCGCATTCACACCGCTAGGCTGCGTTCGAGAACGTCACCCATGTGCACCGAGCTTTGTTCTATCTTTGTTATTTACTGAAAATTGAACAAAGATAGAATGACGCTCGTATGCACATGGGTGATGTTTTTGAACGCGGCCTAGCGGTGCGCAAAGAATCATGGGTTACCAACTACCGTATGCAATGTTTTGATTGGCTCATTGTCAGATAAATATGATCGCACGTTAGGACTCTTGCACCTAGGGCTGTGTTCCGATTCCTCATCCGGAACACAGCCTAAATAAAGATTTTGGTTTATTTAAACTCTGTATCAGGCCGATATTACATTTGTCGTACAAACAAAAGCAACTAAAATTTCTTCGTTCTGATTGGTCAAATTTCAATCTTCAGTCCCAATCTTTAATGCGTAGTCTGATATGAGTTTAAGAGAAAGATTCTTAGGCAATATTCCAAAATATAGGTAAAATATATATGTGTATGTGGAAGATATATCTAGCGAAGTTTTACAGATTTTATGGCGGATTGTTAAATATATAGTATATTCATCAACTATTTTATAAGAGTTATTCCTGTTTTCATTGAAAATGATAAAAAAATATAGATATACATTTTTTTTATTTACTGATACAAGATACTAAAAAGAATTTCCAGTATATATTTTACTTTACATCATCCAATATCATTAAATGCAAGAAACTTTTTAACATATTTTGCAAGAACAAAAATCTACATTATTTTATACTTTTATCATATCTCAATCGTGAACATCAGAAAATAAGTTTTTTAATAAGAAAAGTTTCTCTATTTTTGTTATCAAAACATAAACTTAAAATTTTTCATTAATTGCAGAAAGAATACATATATAACATAAAATTTTGAAATATTAAAATCAGAAATATATATATTATTTTTATCTGTATTCATTAGACATTTATTAAATATGTAACCATTTTTGCAAAGTTTTTTAATAATTCTTAGTATCTCATCTCTAAATTTATATTACAGAAAACAATTGTAGAAATGTATTCTAGTATTTTAATATTTCAAATTAACAACGAATAATAATTTAATGACAAATTACGAAGATTCAAACTAAAAATAACAATATATCACGCAATAATTTTTTCATTGTAAAGATGCAGTTGCTGAGATATAATATCAATAATATAAATATTAAAGAATGGAGAAAAATAAAAAGAATTGAAAGAAAAAAATATTAAGATAACATGCTTTAAACTTTTATACGATCTGCCAAAGAACAGGACAAACCAGTATTATCTGGTTCAACATTGAGTTCCTTTACAGTCCCATTATCAACAACCATAGAATAACGTTTGCTACGTTTGCCTCCTAAAACTTGCAGATCTACACCAAGATCTATAGCATCTGTAAAATCTCCTTTAGGATCAGCTAACATTCGTACCTAACCATAAAAATAATTTCTTTAGAAAACAGATGAACACAAAGAAAGAGAGAAGCAATTATAAGATTTTAACTATGATATAAAATACATAACCAATTATTTTCTTAATTTAACAAATTTCACAATTAAATAAGCATACCTTTCCTGTTGCATTATGTTCTTTTCCCCAAGCTGCCATAACAAACGGATCATTAACACTAATACAAAAGATTTCTGAAATTCCTTTAGATTTTAATTCATCAGCTTTTGTAACGTAACCAGGAAGATGGGTCTGAAAATGGGTCATATAACACATGTCAGAAAAGCTAATATACCTATCAGTCTAAAAGCTTATTAATTTATCATGTAGATATTACGATTTGTATTTTATGTGTGTGTTTTATATACTATTTAAAATATCAATCTTGTTTTCGTATTAATTTGTATAAACATTTTTTTAATTCACTTTTCAATTACAACAAAAAATTATATAGAACCTATTTCCAAAAATTTATTAAGTTATATATATATTATATATACACAAATTCAGGTAGAAGACATTAATACAAATTAGTACAAAAAACAAGATTGAGTCTTAAAATAGTATATGTAACAAAAAAAAATTGTATTTTCATTATATTAAGACAGGAGCATATATATTGTGGTTTTTTTAATTATGAAAAAAAATAGCAATTTTTAAAAATAATTTTATACTTTTGAACAGCCAGGTGTGAATGCACCTGGTACACCAAATATAATGATTTTCTTCCCATTTGCAGCTTGCGCTAGATTCACTTTATCTGTTGGTGTATTCTCAAAGAGATCCACGCTGGGCAATTTATCTCCAACCTTAAAAATCATATATAAATATATCAAGTCAAATATTTTATACATACATATATATGATATAATTATCTTGTTCTTAAATAAGTGATGTCATATCCATGATATTAAATGCAATAATATTTATTCACTTAAATTTGGGAAACTTCATTAATAATTATATATATCTATACTTTTAAAATAAAATGTATGTGTCATATGTACTATTAACTGTACAAATGCATTTTATTTGCTTAATATAAATTGATATTAACATAATTTGTTACTTTTTTTTTCAATTAATGTTACAGCCTGTAATTATTACTATGATGATGAGGCAACTAAGCAAAATTAATTAAGTAAAAAGTTCTACACAACACTATTATTACAATGCCAAGAGAGCTTGTCTATAGTAGATATTTTGCGTATTAAAATAATTAAATCAATCAATACTTACAGCAATAACCATTTTTCGCGATGATATGTGAAACCTTCGTACAAAACAATTGAATGTCAATCGCTGTCCATTAACAGAAACAACGCGGCTTATTAGCTGATTCATGTATGCACAGAACTAGTTTCTAATATTTTAAAGTGCAAATTCACAAGACGTTTATTGCCATAGATCTTTTATGTATGTAAGATCAGTATACTTATTGCAGCGTTGAACATGATCACGTGATTAGGGGCGCGTTCCATTTAACGACCGCAACGCTCGCAAGTACCATCTGTCTTTATTTAACTTTCAGTGAATAACAAGGATAAAATGATACCGTGAGCGTTGCGGACGTTAAGTGGAACGCGCCCTACGTCGATGTTAGCGTAAAAAAAAAAAAAATTCATCTCGATTATTTATAAATTGTAATACTTGCTTATAATGTAAATGGGAAAAAAAACAAAATAGTTAAATTTTTTACAATTGCAAAGTTTAGAATTTTGATTTGCACTCTTTATCTGATTATATTCTTATGATACTTTTCCAATTCTCGAAAGTTTATTTTATCTTGGAATTTCAATATTGTTATTTTTCTAATTTTCAAAAGATTAATATTGTTTAGAATTACACAATTCATGCCACTTTTTTAATAATTATATTCTTATATTTTTCTGATTTTTCAAAAGATTTTAATTTTGGACAAAGTTTTTATATATTATATATTACATTGTTTCTCGACGTAATCAGCAGCCATTTGTACTATACGTGCTACGGCTTCAGGCGTGCCATACTTTTCCTCAAAACTTTTAAACTTTGTAAATAAAGTCTTCATTTTTCTTGCTGGAAGTGTTTGAACACAGGCTCGTTCCAATACTCTCCTGTAAATGTGTAAAAACATAAAAATTAATTATTAAAATAATAATGTTAATTATTTTTCTCTCATGCTTGAAATGTATTAAGATATCTATACCTAGCTATATCAATGTCTTCGGATTTTATTAAGCAGTCTACGTAACATGACCATATATCGACCCGTTTCGGATAAGAACTCAGGATGTGCTCGAATAATGTCTGTGCTCGTTCCTTATCTCCCAATTTATTCTCCAAATTCGCAAATTTTACCAACAAATTCACATCTGTAACAAAAATGTGCACAGTTAAAAATAAAGTATTAATATATATATATTTATATTGCAATATGTGCACCTACGTTGAGACGCAGGCAACGATTGCACCGCCCGTTGCATAATGTGTCGCGATTTTTCTTTCAAACCAATTTTCAATAACGCAGCACCGCAGTTTATCCACGTTTGAGGATTTTGTCTGAACTTGCCAATCATAGTGTCGATCAATTTTTCTAACTCGATTTTTTTACCAGCGTCCGCATGTACAGTCAACATGTGTGTATATATTCTGAATGCGTCATTGGTTTGCACAGCTTCCTGGAACACATCGTTCAAAGATTCCAAAGTACCGAATCTAGACTCTAAATTTAGCCAAGCGTTCCATACGTTAAGCCGTTCATTTTCTTCTCTAAAATTGATCGTTTTGATAGCTCGTTTCGCGATCGCTCTCGCTTTATCGATTTCCGTAGCTTGCAAATGATACGCCATATATTGTAACCACACTAAGGAACTGTCGGGATTCGATAAAACTAATTTATCGAATTGATCCGTCGAGTTGGGTATTTTATTACTCGCCAGAGCTTCCTCTCGCTGACGGATCTTGCGTTCTTTCTCACGTTCCTGCTCTCGACGTTCAGCTGCGCTTAATTTCTTTTTTCGCTTAGGTTCCTCCTCAGGTTCCTCTTCATCATCGCTAGATGTTTCAACGGAAGTAGCTAAGTTTGCTTTATCGTCCCAGGAAAATCCACATTCTTGAATATGTAATTTATCCGCAATTGGTTTATCTTCACCATTCTCACTCTCATCGGATGAATCTTTGCTCAATTCAGAATATTCATCTATATCCTTTATTCTAGTTTCCTCTTTGATTTCAACTTCATATTCTTTCTTACTATCTTTCTCTGATGCTTGTTCCGTTGGATTTGTAAGTGTTACATTGTGTTGTTTGGCTATTTCCTTTCTTTTTAATTTTTTCTTCGTAGTTACATTTGCGACTTTTGGGATTTTTGTTTCAAATGCAGATTTTAGCATACAGACAGGAACAATATCAGATTCATTTCCAGTCATTATAACATACAATCGAATCCTAGCGTGTATTGTGTAAGGCGCTAAATCGGGAGATATGTCATTAAGGTGTCGGCGGACGGGTAACACTGCTAAATACCCTGCACCATTGCGTTTTATCAGAACGAGTATCAACCATTTGGTAATCATTAAAATTTCAGCTCTCAGCACAACTCCAGTGGGAAGTTCTGGTAGTGTTTTTTGTTTCGAACTAATGCCATTTATTATTCTCGGTAATAATGATACATCAACGAGTTCGTGGACGTAATTCTTCCACAAGATTGTACCAGATACCTTGTCCCCGACCCGAAACTCGCCGGAATAATGATCTTTGCGTACTGTACCCATCAAATGATTATCTAATCGTAGCACAAGACCGTGTTTGGTAATCTTCTCTACAGTGCCAATAATTTTTTGACCCAAGACTGCTGATGAAATGGGTTTGTTATCGTAAAATGTATTCTTTGCTAGTTCCGATAATCTGTTGAGGTACAAACTCAAAACATCTACCGCTGTCATCATTTTAACTTCCTTTTCCAGCGGACTATCCCATACATCTTTCAACGCCATTGTCAGAGTTAAGTATTTCTCTCGCGTATTGATAGCCGTGATTTTAACGAATAATATTTGATTTACATGCAATAGTTCAAAATTGTTAATATTCTTATAAGATACAAATCCCAATTTCGAGTAATTTTCAATAGGTAAGACAACTCTTACCCCGTCTTGCGATATATCTCTGATTGTACATGGAATGCAATCGCCTACTTTTAACAAATCAAAGCTTCTATATTGTTCTTGTATCACAAAAGTACGCGATAGTATTATACCTGGCTTTGTAGCGAAAACTAAAGCTGAAATTACATCTCCGGGAGTGCATCTTGATGCCAATAAACTGCCGATTTCGATACATGGAGCCATATGACCCGCTGGTAAGAAGCCGGTCGTGACATTTTCATTATCTTCTCCATGTATTTTCAAGTATACTCCCTTGATGGATGATTCAGTAATTGTTCCTTCAATCATTTGTCCAATAGAAAATCTCACAATCTGCTGTTTTTGTTCTTCAGTAACGATCTTTAGTTTCATTTTACTCTCATTCTTTTCTATGGACTCAATGCATACAGTAAGAGTTTGACCAATGGAGTAATTCCAATTCATATTATATGTGTCGCTGTTTAATGCAGTGCGTGGTACCCATCCTTTCATAACTCCATAAAATCTCACCAACAAACCATTCTTATCTATTTTAGTGATTGTACCATGATATTTTGATCCACATTGTGCATCATGAATATCATGTAAAATTGGTAGTTTGCTTTTTATTAGCGATTGTTTCAGTGTAAACATTACATTTGTGTTGTAACTAGAAGTTTTGAGATACAAGACTCTTGCTTCGATGCTATCTCCGATTTTCAACTTATTTAATGCACTTAAACCACTATCGGATACATGTATCGGTGGAATAAATCCCGAAATATTTCCTGCTTGTACATGTATATAGCCATTATTTGTATCAATATCTGTAATGGTTACAGTAATAATATCGCCGCAGTTAAGATCAGAAGTTGAAAAATATTTTTGTTTTAAAATTTCATCTTCCATTGTACAGACATAAAGATGTTCTATCCAGTTGTACGCGAGTATCCTGCACTTATGTGTGGAACCTTGCTTAAATTCGGTCGGAATTTTGGCAAACGGGACATTGGTTTTTAGTAAAGAAACAAAACCACGTAATCCAGATTTGGATATGTTTAAAATTATCCCATTGGATTCCCTGTATAAAACTTTGGCCTTTCGTATAATATCGCCTTTACTTAATCTCTCTTTTTCCGATTCGTCAGTTAGTAGACTAAAGTAAGCCAATTTCACAGTTGGTAATATAT
Source organism: Polyergus mexicanus (assembly GCF_030449975.1). Lineage (NCBI taxonomy): Eukaryota > Metazoa > Arthropoda > Insecta > Hymenoptera > Formicidae > Polyergus > Polyergus mexicanus. The sequence goes on from NW_027223329.1 coordinate 10,204,886, forward strand.
ATAACAATATACCAGTCACTTCCATATTTTCTGTATACGTGGATAGAGGATTGTTTAGATATATTTGATTTATGTATCCAATGTTATCTTTTCCAAATATAACTTGCAAACCATTGGAAAGTACCTTTGTTACACAAAGGGATAATTTTGTTCCTGGTGTTATAACATCTAAAGAAGCTATATCATATACGATAACATTATTAATTTTTCTTTTCTTAGCTGACAATTTAACGACAAACGAGTAATCTGCTGTTTCTATTTCCTTAATTATGCACAAAAGTTGATTACCTGGAACTAAATAATTTATAATGATTATAAATTACTTTACACGTTTGCATAATACTAATTCATTATGCAAAATTAGTTATACTTACAATATTTCTTTTCTTTATCAACATTCTCAGTAGCAAGAAATGCTCTAACATTAGCTATGCCTGTGTCAACTACATAGCCATGATCTTCTATACTCTTAATAGTGCAAACTATCTTTGTATTTTTTACAAGATAACTGTTATATACATTCTGATTTATTAATTGTGGCTCCAGAGATAAGCTGTACAACCATTTTCCTTGAAGATCTATATTTTTGACATAACACACTATATAATCACCAGGATTATATAAATCTGGCAAAGGTTTAAATTCATTTGATTGGATGGCTTTTGTGCTGATTATATTTTGCAACAGATTTGTATATGAATCACTGAGATTTGTAACTTCTACACGTCCTAAAATTCCACCTGGTATAGATACAATTAAGTCATATTCTGATACTCTAGTTATTCGGCCAAGAATTGTCATTCCTTCACGTAATGTTGCGTTGGATAAACGTTCTGCAGTAGCAATAAAATTTCTTTCTTTCATACTTATATTGTTATCTTTTCTTTTTGTCTGAGTTTTATGTTTCTTGTTCAATTTAGATTGCTCATCAAATAACTAAAATGAAAATATTATACTGTTAAACTTATTTATATGAATGCGCAGATAAATTTCTGCGCAAAATTTAATTTTAAAATATATCTATATATCAATTCTTTAGTTTCAGATATACATTACATATATACATATTTGATAGTGTGGATAATTAGAAAGAAATAATTTTAAATAAAGAACATCTTTTTTCACTACTTTTCACTATTTTCTTTGTAAGCACTTTATCTTTATAAGTTCAAATAAATTTTATATTCAGAATAAATCACATAGAAACTGTAAAAAATAAAATTATATATTTACCGTATTTGACGATCTCTTAATCGCAGGTTTTTTCCCGCCTCTGGGAAAACTCTCCATCTAAAAATAACAATTAATTAATTTTAAATATAAAAAATAAAAAATATACTAAGGTAATAACAATATTGGTTAAGTATGAATTCGTGTTGAGATACTTAACTTATTAATGCTTATATATTTAAAAAAAATTTTATTACATATTTTACTGCAATTATAATTATATTCCATACTTACTGTACAATTTGTATAAAAAAATCAAGTGTTTATTGATGAATTTGTATATTCATCGATTCTCACGTGGGTCTGCGTGGAGAGTGAAGATGGAGATCACGCTTTTCGTCTAAGGTTGATATTTCATTTGTCATATAACAAGTCTTATCGTACAAACCGATTGGCTACAATTGGCAAAAACTCTGAATCCTAGGAATTTTCTATTCGATAGCCAATCAGATGTTTAACAAACTTCATTGTGCGACACGAATGAATCCTTATAGCGAGCTGGTTTAGATATGTCTATAGTCTATATGTCTATGGTTTAGATTAGTTTTCCGAGTCGAGCCAGTCGAGCAACGAGAGGTTATATTTTGTATGGATTATTTTGTGGTAATTTATTGACTGGATTATCATGCTTTCGTATCGTGTAAACAACTTTTTGCGGCATTCGTATGCTCGTGCAATCTCCAATTGCCGTAATTTTGCGTCAGCAAACGTTGAAACAGGTATTATTATTAATATGAAGGTATCTAAACTTCTTTGTTTTTTTTATGCAATTCTTTTGTGCATTTAATATAAATTTATTAAATATTTTTGTATGTAATTTTTATATAGATCCGATACCAGAAAGAGATCCGGCACCATATTTCTTTAATAGATATGTTCAGGCGTATCTCAAAAGTCTGACGACAGTAGATTACGCAAAAATCTTCCGGAGTCGCAAAGATGGACACAAACTTAAAACATCAGAATATAAATTTTTAACAGACGAGCAGGTTCAGGAAGCTAAAGAAGTAGCAAAGTATAAAGCTAAGAAATATCTGCAAATGCCACCAGTGGTGAAGCAAAGATTAGATTCATCTGTGCCGCTATGCGAAGATCCGGCATTAAAGAATCACGATACTGCTAAATACGTGTTTACCGATATCACATTCGGTCTCAAAGACAGAGAAAGATTTCTAGTCATTAGAGAACCCGAGGGTACATTGAGACATGCTACTTGGCAAGAGCGAGATAGGATTGTACAAATCTATTTTCCAAAACCATCTAGGGAGATAGAAAAACCAAAAATGTTTGAGGGTGAATATTTGGAAGTAAGTGAATAATGAAAACTTTATATAAAATTTCATTATAGTATTATGTTTGCTGAAATATACACATCTAAGAGCAACAACACAACTCTAGCAAAAGAAAAAGGAAAAATATAAAATAATATTGTAATTAATATCGTGATTTTCTTCACAGAGCTTATTAGATCGCAAAGAATATATATTCATATTAGATCGAGCGTGCGTGCAATTTGAGCCAGACGATCCGAATTATCAAGCGGTCACGCGAGAAGTCTACGAGCATATAAACAGAGAGAAACATTTTGACATTTTGAGGTCTACGCGTCATTTTGGACCGATGGTATTTCATCTAGTATGGACGAAAAACATCGACAATTTATTATGCGAGATGATCGAGACTGGTCGGATTAAACACGCTGCGACACTGATAAGTCTCTTTCATATAATTTATCCCATGATGAGATCAGCGGTTGATCAGTGCAAAGTCGGGGATAATGTAGAATTTATCATGCATTATGCACACCTGGACTCGCCGAGAAAAAGCACGATTGAGAAGCTTTTGCAATCGTATAAAGAATTGCAACAGAAACATCAAATCGTGGAGGAGGGTATCAAACAAGCGCACGGCATTTCTTCAGAAACTGACAAAGTGTAAATATAAATCAATAAATTTAGTATTCTATGACATAATTATTTCTCTCTGATTCGAGTTCTATTTATGTGATAATAGTCGATAATACAAGAACTTGTTTATTCGAAATAGCCTAATAGTATAATTTTTTTCAAAAGAGAAACCAGCAATGATGTTTGAAAACTATAATGGATAATAGACTCGATTATTCAAAATAATGTAGTTTGTTTGAAAATGCTGCTCATGAGAAGATTAGAGATATTTATAAATTAAATCGATAATAGTTTAATTATATGTCTAATAAAGGCTTTTAATAAGAGAAGGCAAACAATCTAATATCGGATATCTTATTTATCTGTCTAGTTTAATATTCATTAAGAAAAGTTCGCTATGCATCTCTCTTTAGAACACCCTATAGAAGAAAAGTGGGATTGTATTACACGGTATGTCATGATTTGCCTTTTATTCGTTGTTCGTAAGGTTGAATTAATCGATGGATAACAAAGACAAACGATGATCGTCAGGATAATTCGATGATTATTACTCGATTATTTTATTATATGTACGGTAGTACTTACAAACATTTACAAATGTAACAAGTCAATTCGATTTGGCGTACAGGATCATCAGAAAACATTACACTAATAATTCTCGCTAATCGCGTTATGGGAGAGAAAACAGAGATAAAAGAAAAAAAACGCAATTTGATCACGAATGGTTCGCGCGGATCGATAGCGCGCACCTTCGATCCGAAACGCTTCGTTTACGATTAGAAGGAAGGAAAGAACGGGATGGGGATCTAAAAATTGATTATATTTTACGCGCGCGCGATTAAACGTATACTCGATAACAAATACAATTCTAGCTCTATTGCGATATTCTTAGATGTATCACCGTGAACGAAAATGCATCGCTCAAAGTAGCTTTCGTAAATGCAATATATGATTGTGGCTTAAGTACCTACAATAAGCGCGCACGGAACAGTATACAAATGCGATGTGGAAATAAAATTTAAAAAACGAGAGAGAAAATACTTTTTTTTTCTCTTTTTCTTCCCGCTTTCTTCTCTTCATCTCGCGTTGTGTTAATACTTGATAAGCACTCGCAAACAAATGCTCATTATCGATCATTATCGTTCACCTTATCTTTAATATATGTGCTCTTATTGTAAGTAATTATGATTTCTCTATAGAGACTTATGCTTGTGTGATAGTAGAAAATAAATAAGATCTTTATACATCTCGCCACATACAAGTAACCCTCGGATGCGTTATTTCACGTCAACTGCGTAAATGACAATCTGTCTCGTTTATTCAAGCATAAAATAAATATTAATCAATCGCGTGATTAAATATATCTATGTCGTTTATTACTAGTAAATTATAGAATTGAAGTATGTATGTATTTGATCGTGTAAAATTGTTTACGCCAATATTTTTCAATTCTTAATCTTATTCTGTCGCGATATTAGCAAAACTTACGTTCTTGCGTAGAGACAATATTGTATAGCATGCATAATTTATTCCTAATAATTTAATAATACTTTTTAATTAATTTTCTTCTTCCTAACAGAACATAATACACGAGAGAAATTTTTCTAATCTACGAGAGAGAATTACGCAATTATAAACATAGAAAATTGATCTCCTTGTCAAGCGCGTTTTCATGTCAAACTATTTAAGAATCCTCGTTAACCAGCGCATTTTGCTTTCGAATTTTTCAATTAATAATTAGCAATGCGTTATTCGCTAGATATTAACAAATGCAAAAGCATGATATCAGTAACAATCTCATGAAGAATCCATACACTACCGAGTTTAAATTAAATCCCGCAAACGCATCCAAGGATTATGACGAAAATTTCAGTGAACATTTGCTCTAACGAAAGAGGAGAATAAAGCATACAAAATAAATACGCGAATATATTAGCTGTTAGGCCCTTCTTAGCATAGTATACGCACTGCGTCGAGCGCCGACAATCCAATTGGCGATGTGAAAAGTCCAAAAAACATCTGAAAGACGCATCTGACAGATGCAATTTCACATTAGACATTTCAGACATTTTATATTTTGGACATTTATCTTTTTCGTTTAGAAGGCGCGATGACGAGTTTTTCTTTCGTGCAGTAAGCTGTGGTAAAATAGTACGAATAGTACGCTTGTAAGAAACGATCAAAGTGACGCGCGAAGTTCTCACAATGTTTTGTCGTATCGAATTTATTTTAGTTTTTATCTAAATGACACAAAGGAGAATATCGTTAAAGGCTCGACGATCCGCCAACTTGATCGTAAACACATTCGATTTTTCGCCTGCGATGATGGAAAAGAAAAGAATGAAACGAGTGATAATTAGTTTATAATCGTGCGATCGTGTCCAAGTAATTCAATCCGCAAAATGTAGCAGCGCTGCCGCGTTATTTCGGTTGATAAATATTGAGCAATATTCTCTTTTTAACGCATGACGTTTCTTTGGCCGCCAAAAAATTTACTGACAGGTCTTTCCGACTGGCGCGTCTTGCCTCTTGATTCCGATTAGCTATGTGTTTTCCGGAAGAGAGATATAGAGCGAACAGTCCTCCCCAGTTGCATCGATATGAATTAACACTTTCAGAATCAATCAGTATTTTATCTTTATAGACCGTTTCCGTATAGACTTTAAATTACAAACATACACGATGCATTTATAATTTATTTAAAGTCCAAATGCATTTATAATTTATTTAAAATTAAATCTCAGACTCCTTGTATACCCTCGGAATATTTTCTCGCCTAGAGTGTCACCCGTAAATATCTTGCCGGTAACGAGGAATAATCAACGTCGATCGTCTATATCGCTACGCATCTTGTATATGTGTATTTATATATGTGTAAATGCGGCTGGATGTGTTTGTATATATGTGTATATATATATATATATATATATATATATATATATATATATATATATACACACACACATACACACACACACATGTACGGTAGCAATTATTTTAAGCACGATAAAAGTCACATTAGGACCGTCGTCATCGTGTACGAAAGGCGTGTGATTTCGCCAACATCGCCGCAGTTTCGTTTATGGCATTAACGATGTATGAATGTATACGTATGTGTTGTATATGCACACATGTGTACGAGAAAAGATTGCACAGTATATCTCGTGTATACATATACTATCTATCTATTTTTCCACTTATGTGTATATATTTATATAAATCTCCCAGCCCGTACGCGTACATATATTTATATGTATAATATATACGTATGTATATTATGTATAATATTTATATGATGATTCATCTACGTAGAATCTTGACGGTGTTTTACGCTCGCCCTACTACGATGAGGAAAGAACGAAGAGCCGGCTAATTACGCGGGTGACGGCTGTGTATAATCTTAAAAAAGTACGCAAGTATACGTCGCGTTCTTCTCGTATTTTGGCACAGAGACGTGTTACGAAGAGCATGCCGGATGTGTACGAGGTGTATACAAGGATCAATTTTGAGAATTGAAGGGAAAAATCTCAAGAGACCAAAAGAGAGGGCAAGACGACGCGTCCAACGCTAGTGCGACGAAGCACTCGGATGTGACCCGTCTATCCAGATGGGCGCATTGAACATGCTCGTGTAAAAATGCAAAATTCAACGAACCCCAACGCCGCGTTTTATCTTCTTCTCTTTCTCAAAAACGTTGATCCTTCCGTTTACGCGTCCGCGTATATCGAGAGCTTTCCTCGTGCGTCGTTTTACGATCATTAATGCTATTGTTAGCCGTAGTAATTAGTGCGGTATTATGTTCTTACGCATTACGTCTCGCGCTAAGTTTCTACGCTTTATTCTACGCTTATTTCGCAAATTAGATGTTGCGCGTACATGATGAAGACTGGAAGAGTAATTGTTCTCTTCTTTTTCTTATTCCTTCTCTGTGTTCTTTTTCTTTGTTTTTTTCGTATTTGTGTCTCTCCGTTAGTCGTTTACGTGTCTCCCGTTTGATCTCCTTAATTCTACCAATTCCTGTCCCTTTTCTATTCTTCGTCGTGTCCATTCCCGTTTATCTCTCGTTCCTTTCTTTTGTTCGAGGAGGATCAAGGACCACGTAATATAGTGGCCTCGCGATCTCGCCGGCCGTGTTAACTACTCGCCAGCGCAATTTCAGCCGCAACCTTGACGGTCGAGCAACCGATCAGCGAGCGGCTTCTCGGTCACAGAATATCCGTCTCGTAGACCTTGCTGGTGGTCGTAGTGGACATGGTAGTGACGGTTGTGGCCGAGCCGATGGTTGTTGAGGCCGATACTACCGTCATGGAGGTGGGGACGCCTACTGGGACAATCTGGTTGCTGGTCGTCGTCGTCGTTGTTGTCGTAGCTGTCGCGGAAGTCATCGGGAGTATCTGTCCATTGGTGATCTCGATCTTGGTCACTTGATTAACATCGCCGATAGCCTCCTGCGAAACCATCTGCGGTTTGATACTGAGACTGGTGAGAGATCCGGAACTCGCGGCACTTAGACCGAGGCCCATCTTCGCCAGGAGATTACTCTCAGAGCCGGTTTTCTTCAGGAGATCGGGTGGCACTGGCGGTACAGTGGTGAGACCGGCCGCGTTCCTTTGTAGCTGCTGCAGCCTGGCGTATTGTTCTTGTAGGGCCTTCTGTTTTCTTAGGAGCTCCTGATGCCGTTGCTCCAGTTGCTCCTGTCTGCCGCGCTTGCTTTGCAGACCTTCCTGCGAGTTAACACTCTCGCAGGAGCTCGAGTTGCTGGTCGACAGCACTGCGGAGGATTGCGAGGACGACGAGTTGTGTATCGGGGCAGCCACGCTCGGCGGCGCTGACCGGTCCCCGCCGATCTGTTCTGTCGTGGACAAGATCATCGTGGTAGTATCCGGCGGTAGGGCCATGGGCGGTTTGCCGCCGCGTGTCACAGGTCGACGTAAAGTCGACGTAAAGTTGCCGCTCTGCAGAGTGCACGGATGATTTCTGGGCGGCAGTTGAGGACTGGTCGGGCTCGCCAGAGGTGATCGAGAGCTAGTGCGCGGCGGCGGTGGCGGCGGTACTCTCCTGGCGCTCGCCAGCTGCAGTAGCTCGACGTTTCGTTCCGGAACCGGCGGCTTCTGCCCGGGTAGGAAGGCTGCCTGCGGCAACACCGGCATCCCCGTAGCCTGCTGCTGCGATAGTTGTTGCTCCTGCAGCGATAACGCCTGCAATCTGGCGATGGGCGGCGAGGTGTCGGTATCCGAGCTCGATGGGTATGAATGTAAGCGACGCAGAGTGCCGCTGGCAGCCGGCGCCATCCCGGGCAAGCCTACCATGACGGCGGAGGCAGGGACCGCGGTCAGGGTACCACTCGACGAATCCACGCTGCCCTTTCGACCGATGTCGCTGATATTGGGCGCGCGAGTGCCGCTGCCGCCGCTGATGGTTGCCATAATGCTCGATTCTCGTAGGCTGGAAACGCGGCCGATGTCAGCCAGGAGCATGTTCGGGCTCGAGTGCACTGACAGACTGCTAGACACGTGGCCCATCTGCGAGCCAGGTCGCGAGAAGGTTTGCAGTTCATCTAACAGAGCGTCGAGTGCGTTCTCCGGACGCTGCTGAGGGTCGGCGGGTGACTCGTGAGGGTGGCTCCCTCCCCCGAGGACGCTCGCTGACCCCACGACAGTGCGTTCCGCTGGCACAGGGGCAGTTGCCTGTTCGTTCAAATATATCGAATCAACGGTCAGGCCAGATTTGCCTCTGAAGAAACGTCGCGCCAGTATCTCTTCGCGAGGACATATCTCTCTTCTGAAGCTGGCGCGACGCTTCTCGACGCTTATCGGGGAAATGTCGTGCTTTTTCATTTTGTACGCTCTCGTTGTCAGTAAGCTGTCAGAAGAAGCATCCTGAACGCGATCATTAAACTTGCTCTCGTACCTTTACAGAGGTGCCGTGACCATCACCGGTACAAGCGAGTGAACGTGTATAAAGTACACAGCGATATACATATATAGATACTTACGCGTGTAGATATGACAAACATATAGATACACAGAGATATATAAAAGTGTAGAAACGTTGAAAGAGAATTTCGTAAAATCGCACATCGATTATGTATATGTACACTTGACTTATGTATGTACAGAGATACATTTTTACATTTGAACAAAATGGTGCACACGAATACCGGAGATATAAAGTACATTTCGTACAGTATATTATGACAATACATTCATTTAGTGTGCGCTGTCGCTGCGGATGCTTTTTCTGACAACGGGAGCGATGATCGTAGAAAGTGGCGTCTCGATGCAAAAGTCCGAATAATGAGATTGAAAAAAGAATGAGTTGCGAAAAAGAGAGAGAGAGAGAGAGAGAGATGATATTCGAAACGGATCATGTAGTCCATTTTAATAATAATAATATTGATCTTTAAGCGCTATTTCAAATATTTTATACAACTAAAAATTTCTTGCATGTACGTTAATTATACAATGTTATAATATATACTTTAATGCATAATCAATAATTAATTTAACAATTTTATTTATTAATTTATTTAATTTATCTAATTTTTTAGTTTCAGATATGCAATTCGAAACAATCGTACGTGGACTTCGCATTATGTGCTGATCGTTTAATCATGAAGAAATCAGCGATAATCAAATCAAAACAATCAGTACGAGGACGCATTTCGATACGCCATGATCGTACGATCGGAGGATCGCGAAGTCGAACTTCGTCTTTCTTCTTCTATGTCATGCGTGTGCGTAGTATGTGCGAATAATGTGCATGCATAGAGTATACGATTTGATGGAACGGAGAGCGTGAATAAGACAATGATGAATTATAATAGATACGAATGAGCATATATGTATTACGGAAATGCAGAATATGATGAATGAAGAAAGTAAAGTGAAAGAGAAAAGGCGCGAAAGAGAGATGGACGAAAGAGAAAGAGAGAGAGAAAGAGAGCGAGAGAGAGAGAGAGAGAGAGAGAGAGAGAGAGAGAGAGAGAGAGAGAGAGAGAGCGCAATGATGAGTCATGAATCGTAATAAGTGAACGAAAAAAGGCACACAATCGTAAGACATAATACATAAATATGATTAATTCCGTTAGATAGTTACCTGCGGTCAGTTATACGTTTTGTGCGTGCGTTGTGCGTGTTACAAGTCAGTACTCGTTTGGGGCTCTTTTACATTTGGCATCGATTGCTGTCCGGTATTAGTCAACTTAAAAAAAAAAACAGAGAAACCAAAAATCAAAAATTCGAGGTCAGAAGTCATATCGTGGACCGCGCGTGGAAGAAAAAAAAAAAAAAAAAAAAAATTTTTTTTTTTTTTCGTCGCGAACGTTTACACGCGAACACGCGGCAAATTAGGGTAAATCGCGATTTAGCACAAAAGCATCTAAAACACATCTCAAGAGCTATTCGAATAATTAGGAAAATCTTTTATGATGCCTTTCGGACAACGCGTTGCCTGAAAGGTGTCACAAAAGTGGAATACGACAGCGCGAGATTTTTTCATAATTGTTGAAAATAATATATCTACTCATTTGACAATTTTTGTAAAACTTGAAGAATATTCTATCGTTACTATATATATAATAATTAATAATATATATATATATATATATACAATATATATGTATATATTATTAATTACTCTCGATATTTCGTAAAGATTAATATATTATGACATTATAATCGTCAGAATTATTTTACCCCAACCGACTTTTCATTTATTTACATACGATATTCACGTGTCGTCCATTATCGACGTCTAATCTCGCAAATCTACGTACGAAAAAGCAATGGAGAACGCATGACGTATCGCTCGGGCATCGACTTGTCGCTCCGAATGCGAGGATCTCGCATCGATCATCTTGCATCGTGATCAGATCAAAAGTGCAGCGTCAGAAATAATCACGAATCAAATTTTAAATGAGCAGAACCTATAAGAATCTTGAGCATGCAATTTATTTTGATTTATAGCGCAGTAAATTCGCGATTGATTGAGAAATATTCTATTCTTGTACGCTAGAATAGATAGAAACGATATGATTCCCGTGAAAAATGCAAAAATGTCGTCATTTTTTTATGATATTCAGGTAGATGAATTAAAAAGTGCATACACGGTATTTGGAGTTCACTGAAGAACACTGGCGATATTGTTTTTGGCCTGAAACTGAAACTCTTATTTTTCTATTCGAGTTTAATTCAATGACATTTTTTTTTGTAATTTCGACATTTTGTCAAAACAAAGCTTGTTCAATATTGTCCGAGTTAAGAGACCTTATTATTTAGCATTCCTGAAGGAGCGAATTTGTCAAATTTAGATCTCTAATCAATTCAAAAATTATTTGCGTATTGAAACATTTTCGTCGACGGAGCATCATTTCCAGTTCTCGACAAAAAATATCGCCACATTCGTGCCAAACGCGATCACTTCACGCATATGTGATCCACCATATGTTTAACAAATTTTTTATTTATAATAAAGTAAAACATGGAGATTGTTGTGCCCATGCCGATGATCGAGGTGCGCAAAAATGTATATAACGCAATTACATAGAGAGGAATAAAATCATTTTCTTACCGATTTGCCGGTTTACGAATTAGTGTAAACGAGTACGCTCGTCGATGCCCGCACAAATGACGTCGCCCCCATTCGGGTTTTCGAACGGAAGACCCCACGCAAAATATAATAATAACATGCACTTCGAAGACGTGGATAAAAAAAAAAAAAAAAAAAAAAAACGCGGTGGGGATGCTTTCTCCAATGGAGAACTACATGCGTATTTACGCGCGAGAATACACACACACACACACACATATATATTCTATATATATATAACGTGCACACAATTATACATGCCGGCATGCCACACGTACAGAACGTGCCTAATTAATATTGGACTAATAAAAGAAACAAAAAGACGGAAACAATGTAAAGAATGATATGTACATATTATAAATACGAGAAAGAAAAAAATATCAGTCAATTAAAAAATATACATAGAGAGAACCTCAGTCCAATCCTTATAGTAAGGCAATATAAGTATAGTACGGACTCAGACTCATATATATATATATATATATATATATATATATATATATATATATATATATATATAAAGAAATAGAGAAATAGAGAGAGAGAGAGAAAGATAGAGATAAGATAGATAGATAGATAGAAAGAAAAGGGAAAGGAAGAGAAAGAGAAAAGGAATGTATATAATACATGTATATCGGTCAATGTGTATCCTTGATGTGGAAGTAAATATATATATATATATATATACAGAAAGAGTGAGAAAAAAAGAGAGAGAGAAAGAAAAACAGAAAGAGCAAAGTGAGATGGAAAGAAGATGATATATCTCGAACGAAGGGCATATATCGAACATGAGATGTTAACATTCGATCGATATCGGATTGAAATCGAAAGAGATGATTACATGAGATGGCAAACTGTCGACGGGAGAACACGTACTAAGTACGATACAATAAAGAAAACTAAATATAAGTCCAAGTAAAAATTATAAAAGTAAAGAGTTAATTAAGTTTCTCGAGATATTACACGTCAGCATGTTAGACAGGGACAGATAAATCGTAAATTCGTGAACTTTACGTAGTGGAAATTTTTTAATTAATTCTCTCTATCTTTAACAACAGTTCTTTGAATGATAATTATAATTTTGTTTAATTTTGTTAATTAAGTTTTTCGCTTGGCGCTAATGTAAGAAACAAGCTTCGTTATTCGTTTATTTGAGCCTCGAGAGTTTAATTTGTTTAATTGTTTGTTTTGTCGGGAGTTTTAATTTTACATTTTTCATAATTCAATCAATGATCAACTCAATCAAAAATTTGATCGAAAATTTCCACTACACGCGCATTTACGGCCACTAGGTACATAGTGTTGCAATGTCAATAGTTTTCGCGAGATTTAATCTCGGAACTAGAACAATTAATATCTTTCTTGGTTCCGAGCTAATATATTTTGCTAATACGCACTATTTTTTTTCTTCGTCTTTGAATCATACATAGAATGATGTTGATTGTTCTTTCAGTTCTGAGATATTTGACAGCCTCGTCATTGCGCTTTTAATTACGATCGCATTCGTAAAGATCTCAATCGAGATTCATCAAATTCATCTTTTCTTGGATGATATTAAAAGGACGCGCGAGACATTTCAATTTTTTACATTAATTTCTGTCTCTCTCGAACAATTCTTAAAATTCTTTTCAGATAACGGTGACAAATACTTCATTGAAAAACTTTCGCCACGCAACAAATTTTCCATTTTTCAAACAATTTTCCAAACAATACGACAAATTCAAAAAGAGATTTAAAAGATATTTGAAAACTAGGATTTATTCAAGTATTTTCAAGTTTCGTAAATTATGTATCTAATATTAAATCCTGTCGAATCGTTACCGATTGTTTGAATTTTCAAAATTAATATCGTTTCTAGAAATAAATGGCGACATAAAAATCTATCCTTTATAGCTGAACTGGCTGCACTAGTTCAGAGTTTATTTTTTTCCTTTCAATATGGAGAGAAAAAGATAAATTCTGAATTAGTGTATCCAGTTAAGCTATAAAAAACAGACCCAAAGAGAATTTGACAAGTGCCGATTCGTTCCTACTCGTTACTTTCCGCATACGTGCGCAAATACGAAGGAATATTTGCGATCTATAAATATATGGATGTAACTACATAAGCGTTATAATAATGTAATGGAAAAAATTAAGAATCGAGGAATGACAAAATTAAATAAATTAAGTATAATTTATATGCACACATATTAATTTACTGTAATATGACGATTAAAATATAAACGATTTTGATTGTTAATCTAGATCTCGAATATATATTTTAATCTCAATAAAAGGATTTTTTTTGAAGTATATTTTGAATGCAGTTCATCATTCTTGTAATCGACAAACTATGATTTCCAGATTGTATGCATTTAAACGTAAATATAAATCATATCATCGTTATCGATTATCGATTATCATCAATCGTACAGCTGAATAAATATAACGATAGGCATATGATATATGATTAGCTTCGCAAGTGGAATAAAGTTAACAATATTTTTTTCTCGATAAAATCCCATACAATAATAAAACACTATTATCAAATAAAATTCATATTAAATTTTATAAATTTTATAGATATGTATCGCGCACTTTTTTCCGTTTTGCCTAATCTTCACTTTCGCGCATAAATTATTCTGTAATCAAAAACTCAGAACTAATAATTTTTTTTTATATATGATTAAAATAAATAAAATTAAATCGTATATGAAAAAATCATTCTTTTTGTGATAATTTCATAAAAGAATGTTTGATTACTCTGGTACTACTTTTGCCTAAGAATATTATAAAATTATATCGTACGTAATTTTCGACTTTATTCCATTTGATATGTGAATGTCGCGTACATGTGCACGCAAATGTAAACGCGCCTTTCGTGATGACGAGGCGGCATATCGAAACGTTTCACTGGAAAACGATCAATGTCATCGAATTATATGCGTATGTATATTTACATATGTATACGCCTCCAAATGGAAGCAATTCGAGCTTCCGATTCGATTTAGTTGCGAAGACGGGAAGTCGCATATGGAATCCACCAGACGAAATATATAAAAAGGATAAATACGTGCGTTGAATGATCTTTCGTAGTCTCGTGAAAAGTGACAAATATGATAAAGTGATATAGAGAGAAAGAAAGAGAGAGAGAGAGAGAGAGAGAGAGAGAGAGAGAGAGAGAGAGAGAGAGAAAGAGAAAGAAAGACAAAGAGGGGGAGGAAAAAAGACTAACACATCAATATAGGGAAGAATCTCTGTGAATTGCATTTGCGCGCGTTTGTGATACAATATGTCACGGAAAATCTAATGTAAATCTTGAAAAATGTCGAAGATGATATTAGAAAACGAGGTACGGACAAAGGGTAAGACCTTACTATAAGAAGTGGATTGGAGCGAGTGTGTCTGACGATAATGGATCGTTACTACTTTCGCGTATTACATCGCGTCGTTGACCGTTTCGCATCATCGGAATCGAAAATAAATTTGAATGAGAGCGATCATGGATGCTGTATACATCTGTCGCTAAAGTACGCCGTAAAGTTCTCACGTTTTTATTTTCATAAAATAAACATAAATGTCCAACAGTTGTCGTATAAAAAGATTTGAGAGATTTCTCATTTAAGTTGTGAGATATATTTTAGACATTTTCTTAGATATGCCTTAGATTTTTATGCTCAAATCGAATCATATTAAAAATTAAATTGAAATCAACCTTTTTTTATTGGACTCTCATAGAAATACAAATTCGTAAATAACAAATATATCTTTTTCGCAATAAAAATATTAATCTTCGTTTTAAATTTGCAGTTAGCTTTTTAAAATTAGCAGATCATAGAAGAATTCTAGGATTAAAGAATATTTGATAAAATCGCTTGAAAAATTTAAAAGAAGTTTTAAGAAAGATAAATATCAAAAATTAATCAATATCCTATATCATCCATGTTGCGAAACAATCCTCGACATTCGCTGATGCTCGATGAACGAAAGCGCTCGCTTTTCTTCGTCTTTCGAATCGGCAAGAGCGTCTTAAGGCTATAGCTCGGAAGTGCTCGCGCGGATGCTCGAGAAAATCAAGAAGGAGAAACATGTTGTGTATATATAAAAAAATATTATATATATATATATATATATATATATATATATATTAATTGGTAAATATGTATATTGCAAAAAAGGCCAAGTGAGAGCGCTAAAATCAAAGACGTATAGCACAGCAGAATCTTAATGAAGGTTTGCTTGTCTTTTAAATTGGCCAAGTGACGCTAGCCAATGCATATAATATTTAGGACTGTGTGCGTGTATATGTATGTGTGTGTTTATGATTGAGATATACGTGTTATACATAAACGTGTCTTTTCGCGAAAATTTGGTATGAATTTTATACGCGAAAGCCTGCACAAATACTTTTTCGTCGTATCTCGGACTCAGGCATTAATATGTAACAAAATATTCGGAACGATCTCAAGCAGGATAGTGTGTAAAGCTATAGGGAATTAATAAAGTGCAAAATAATCTCAGGACAGAAATGAGAAATCGCGCAGCGTTTCTTGTGCCTTTGATTCTCGTCTCAATGTGCTCCATAAAAACGTGCAGTAGAGATAAGCGGATTTATATATATTTATATATATATATAACAAGCCAGAAAATGACAATATTTCTAAAGTATTAAGCGTTTTTTTCATTACGTTAGAAGATATAAACTATTAGCATTTATACTTCTGATTTTTAAATATCAATTTATATGTATTAAATTATATATGTATACACTTATATATAATGTTGTATTTAATCCAAATAATATAATACGATATATCAAGACTAATAAGCAAACCTAATATGAGAATTAAATAAATATAATAATAAAATATAATTCAAAAATATTATATGTTATTGTTATATCATAAATAAGCGAACAATTTTTAAAGCTTCATTAAAAATTGTTTGCTGCAAAATCTTATAGACTGTGATTTCGTAGAGTTTTATACGTATATAAAAAATGTATATAAACGATAAAAAGTTATATTGCTCGCCTACATAAAATTATTAATTAAAAGCAATAATTAAAAAAAAAAGCGTAATATATTATCAGAAGAATTTATTGTAATTATCACACAAACGATCTTTCGCTGGTCTTGTAACTGCTCATATCTACTGCACATTTTGACATTTTTCATTTCATCTACAAACCTATTTCAATCTTTAAACATCTAATAAAAAAATACAATCAAAAATCGCCTGTGCTATTCCGATATTCCCAATCAGTCTTAGACTTGAGAAAAGGGAAAGCATTTGTAGTTTGTATAATATTTTTTTTAGAGCACAATGATAAAAAGAACGCGACTAAATAAAAACTGAGAGTCGAAGAATAAGAATAAAATTCGTTTGTCAGAACAAGCATGTATCAAGACGGAGTTTAAGGTAGAATGTCAAATGACTGTAGTACGTGTAGTGATAGAAAGATTAGATTCATTGGATTTACTCCGAAGAATTTCGCTAAACTGCCAGAAATATTTGATTTTATGTGATTCAGAAAATTTATTATTATTTTATTTATATTTATTATGAGGATAAATTTTCCATTTTTCTCCAATATTTTTATCTTATCAAGATTAATATTCTATATATCATAAAAAGTTTTAGCATAATTAAAGTATCTGTTTTATGAATTTATATATCATCTGATGTGCAAACTAATTTATACAATGATTGCGCGTGGAATATGCAAAGAATTAATAAATTACAAGATTTAAGAAACAGAAAAATTTCTACTTTCATTTTACATTTTTTGTAATATGATAATAAGAAAAATGGAATTTGGCGGAATACTCCGGAGTGCCGTAAAAGATTAACAATCATCGATGATATGATAATTGCGGTGCAGACATATTGATAAAAAAATATAAATAATCGTATATGATACATATGTGTGCGTGTATATGTATGTATATATATATATATATATATATGCGTGTAGTATATGTATAATATATATTCGTGTATATGTATATAAAAATAGTACAGAATAATAATTATAATAATAATAATGACATAATGATAATAATAATAATAGAATAATAAACGGTAGTTTTATATATATAATAGTAATAATAATTATATAATAATTTATAAATATGAATAAGTAAAAATTTACTCGTGACTGGTCTGTATGGCCTCCTTGAAGTTAGTACTCCACTTCCAGCCATACTAAAAAATTAATATTATTTTCACTATTTGTTAAGCTGTAACTTGTTTCTTATATTTGTTTTTTTTTCCGATTTTTTTCTTCTAATTCTTTTTTTCTATTTTATTTTTCTATTATAGTTTTCGTATGCATAATAACTTGCTTAATCCGCGTCGCTCAATTTTTGCAAAACAGATGCGAAAAAAGAGATCTTCGTCAAAGCAGCGTCTCTTTTCGCTACGTACGTTATTAAAGATGCGTTCGACAACGTCGAGTTTGGTCGGCGTTGCCGGTCAAACACCCGGTCGTGATACGAATTACGAGATGCCCGTAAAAAAAAAAAGAAAAAAAAGGAAGACTCTCGTCGCGACGCAAATTTCCGTCGTTAAATCACAACTAACACTTATGAATGATTTGACAAAACATCGTGATCAGCGTCGTCGAAAAAACGAGGTGTAAAAGCGATCTGCGCTCTATACCATTTTAGGCGATTTTATAGCTTTTCGTATCTTGCGCTTTGCGCAATTTTGTGAATGAGAACTTTCCTATATATTTTCATCTTGTTATCATCCGCATGGTGAAACGCAAAGCGCAAGATGCGAGACTGCGAAATCGCTTTATGGGATAGCAAGCAGTGTTTGATACAATTCTGAAGAAATTAAAGCAATCTTCGAATCGCTCTTGAAACGAATGAATGACGATGAAAGAAAGAGAGAGAAAGTGAGAGGGAGAGGAAGAGAAGCTCGAGACAACCGATCCGAGCGATTCGATTCTTCCGATATTCATGAACGATAAGCATCGACGGCTACGAATGTTTTGTCACACCATGCGCTAAATGTATAAAAAATATCTATACTATCGGGGCACAGCAAACATTGAAAATATTGGTTTTACGGATAACAGGGTGGAGGGATTCATATCACAGAAAGAGAAAAGAGAAAAGAGAAAGAGAAAGAGAAAGAGAGAGAGAGAGAGAGAGAGAGAGAGAGAGAGAGAGAGAAATACAAATTGCAGGAAAATTGCATTTTTTATTTCCGCCGGAATGCTTCCGTTGCATCGTCGATTCGAAAAAAGATCATATTAAAAAACGACGTGACTTTGAAAAAAGAAAAGAGATCGAGAGTTCGCGAGGGAAGGGAAAAACGAAGGAGAGAAAAAAAATCAAAGAGAAAGAGAGTGAGAGAGAGAGAGAGAGAGAGAGAGAGAGAGAGAGAGAGAGAGAGAGAGCCATCATCATGTCCAAGTATGTGACTTTTTATTTTCGGGAGAACCGTGTATGGCGAAAAAGACGAAAAAGACTCGATTGTATTTCACACGAGTGTAAATGTAACTGTTGCATTTTTCGAGATTGTCACCGTTGCAAGATGCTTGTTAAACGGATTTCCGTCACAATTGTAAATCAGGAAATAAAAATCTTTGCGCAAATGTATCGATAATCGACAATTATGTCGGATAACGCGGAGCGCTGTAATTTAATTATTATAATAAGTGAAATTATTATGCTTTTATACTAATAAATTCAATTAGTGCTATATGCAATTATCGGATTCCTGAGAGAATATGACGGGTGATAAATCTTGTTCATATTAAGATATACATCACAAGTGAGTGGCAGATTCCTAAAAATATATCTCGTACACTAGTGTATTTGCGTACGACGCATCTGAAGAGAGATGAAGCAATCATATGTTTAATCTTTCCTGAGAGAAGATTTACGTCAGATTTACTGTCAACGGTACTGTCAACGGTAGTGATCCAAAATAAACGGTAGTGATACAGAATAAAAAAAAAAAATCCACCCGTACATTTCAAATGTTGCAAATGCGCAGAAAAGAACACGCGTATTTTTAATATTTTTATCATTTAATTTTGAGGCTTTTAGAAAAATGTTCAATTAAAAAAATTTGTTGTATCTATCGATATTGCATACTTTTACCTCGTGATATAATATTCATGATTTAACACAATTTTGCAATTGTGCGTTATTTCCCGCTTATAAATATCGTACAAATTGTACAAGATAATTTTTCTAAGTATAAGCAAAACTTTATATTGCTTAATTAATTTTGCATAATTTTACTGAAATATTGAAATTCTTATTTCGATATCGGATGACGAAGTACATTAAAAAAAGACAAATGTTGCAAAACTTTGTCGTACTATATTAACACTAATGCCAACAATTATATCACTATTCATATTGATCGATAGATAAAAAATTGTAATGTGTAGTTTCCACATATGTTAATTGTTTCATAAATGTGCGTCTACCATTTCGATAGCTACACTGATCGATTTGTCTGTTTGACTATACCATCATTGTTCCACTTACAGCTTCAAAAATACAGATAATCGTATGAAATGTTAGTTTAAACTAATCTAGCAATCTCAAAGCCTAAAATTTAATATTGACGTTTGTGCTACAATTTATTAATGGTTATTATATGTAATTGAGCAAAAACTCAAATTTAACGATAATTAAAAAATATATATACATGTATTTTGATAAAAATCTAAAAAAAAAAAAACACATTTATATATTACTATTAATAATAAATTTTATTGCCTGTGATAGCAAAGTATACGCGCATTATAATTTTATTCACAATTGTTCGACATTTTGACGTGGGAATATTAAGATAAAATTTCAAAATTTATAGTTACAATATGTGCGATAATACACGTCGAAAATTCAATTAATATTCGGACGCAGCCAAACAGACAGACTTTTAATAGTGATGTCTACTATTTAATCAGCGTCACAAGTGTGCGCGTGTATGTGTATGTTAGACAAATTATTGTACGTATATACATAATACGTATATAACGTAGATATGTATACAAGTATATGCATATGTACGCAAAGAGAGAGAGAGAGAGAGAGAGAGAGATAGAGAAAGAGAGAAACAAGTATTTTACGTATATGATTATAGACATATTTATGTACCAGAACAAACTCTATGTCACTCGTTGCATGCGCTTGTTAGCATAATGGGGATACGGGGTAAGCGGTGGTCGGAGTAGTATAGTACACGTCTCACTGCAAAATACTATATCGGCTTACTTATGTAGGATAAGAAAAATCTACGAAGCATGGAGTGATGTCATCGACAATCTACTTTGTTAATAGATAGCAAATTGTAATGTTGCCGTTATGTCAAAAAGTGTTTGGTTGAATGAATTCGCAGGGGTGAAACAAGAAGTTGCGATGGGCACGATCATAGTTTCTTAGTTCTTTTACAATTTCATCTCTCATTAATCGTGTTTACGAGTTTGCATTATGTATCATCTTGTACATAATTCATAATTTTATATATTAAGTACTTAAAAAAAAAAAAAAAAAAAAAAAAAACCAGATAATATATAAAAATCTGTCAATATTACGTATAACTTTGTTCCTTTTAAATAATTGTATGATAAATTATTACTCCACGTTTTATGTAGGACTTTAGTAATATAGGAAAAAAATTATAGTTTTAGAAAAAGTTTTTCGCGAGGAAAAGTAAAGTTTTAAATTAAATTACATCGGTATATGTATACTAAAAATTGCCACATAGATATAAATAATAATTAAAAGTAATAAATGCTTTCGCGAGTTTTATCTATTATAACCTTCCAAAAAAAAAAAAAAAAACTTTTTAGACATCCATTTAAAATATTAGTAGAATACTATTTATAATTTATTTTATCTTAGTGAGAGAATATTATATTAAGACGTTATCTGTTACAATTTTTTAAATATTTTAATAGCATAAAGTAATTAAACGCTTTTCAAGTTAAAATGATTTGTTAAAAAAAATTAGTTTCAAATTTATCGAATAATATTTTCTATTATTTATCTACGTCTTTTATTTTTATATTACGTCTATAATTTGTACGTTAAATATGATTCGTGCCCATCTTCTAAATTCCAATCGTCACGTGGATCAGAGTGTGCCGTGCCACTCATGACAAAGTGTATCACACGACAAAATGTGCACGAAACGAAGAAGGGACGTACGAGGAAAGCAGCTTTCAATCGTCGGAAAATTCGACCCGATGAATGTCCTCAAAGCGAACGATTCCTAAAGAAATTCGCGTCGTTCGCAATCAATCGTACCACGATTACATAGATATTCTCCGCAGAAGAAAAGGACCTTCGCAACATCACAGAACGCGATTCAGGAAATTTTTTTCGATTAAAGATTCCACTCGCGAAATTCTCATCGTAACTAACGTCAATTTTTCATAATTATTTCGGTTCTTTTTTTTTTCTTCTTCCTTAGGAAAGAGGAAGCCGAGGAGGAAGGAGAATGCGGATAAAAATGTTCAAGCGTGATACGCGAATCGGCCAAGGAGAAAACTCGGGAATATCGCATGCAACGTGAGAGTGGCGTGTGTTTTCGGAGCCAGAGATAGGTGCGATTTACGCAGGTGCGACGAGCGAAGAAGTCGGAGTAGGAGATCAGAGTAAAAAGGATGGATCTCGATAGAAGGTAAATAGATAGAGAAAGAGAAAAGAGAGAAAGAAAGAGAGAGAGAGAGAGAGAGAGAGAGAGAGAGAGAGAGAGAGAAAGAGAGAGAGAGCGAGCGAGCTAGCGAGCGGGGACAATGGAGCGGTTACCTTGGAATGCTGTGCCGTCGTCGGTGTTATTGGTGGCGTTTCTTCGGCATCCACGCTCGCTGCGTTTGGTAATCGCTGCTCTTGCACCGACGCCAAGCTACAGCAGAAACCGAACTTTTGTTTGATCAGGAAGAAAATTTGGCAACCCTATATGTTGTCGATTTATATAATTCATCAAGGAAGAACGTGTAACCGGTATTATTTTTATATAAATTTTGTTAGCGAGATAATTTCGCATGCATCGTGCTTTCTGCACATGGAGATAATTTCAATCCGTAATGCGTATAATAAAGAATAAGATTCACAAGTGATTTTAAATAGTCCTTAAAAATGAGTGCCATATACACAGAAAGTTTTGAAGCCGTGACATCGATCGATTTAATTGTCTGACGCCAATCTTACAAGAATGTCTATTATCATAAAGACACTTTGTGGGAAGAAAATGCATATTGCCGGGCAATTATGTCAGCATATTATTAGATTGATTTTCTTGACAATCTTTATCTTAAAATTATATAGCGGCTATATTACTAGAAAGCATGTTCCAGTGATTATCGACGATAATGACAATTGGATCATTAATTAATATAATTGCAACTTAGACATAACTACAAGAACTATACATATGTACATTTATTGTCATGTATAATTTATAATGAATAGTTTAAAAGAATTTATTTAATAAATCTAGAATTGATACCATTTAATATGGTAAATGTATCGTTTAATAATTTTCACAAAATTTGTTATATTTATTAATGTTATATAATAATTTCCTTCTAAATTATTTTATCCCTTAAGATAATTTTCGGTTGCATAACAAATTTAGCTATCTTGTTTAGAATCATCGTGTCAATAATATTTTAATAATAAAAAGTCATACCGTTTGAGCGTCACCAATGTGCCGGTGAGTTTCTTGCAACGTCTCAACGCGGACTCCAATCGTTCGGGTTCTTCCTTAAGAAACTTCTCCTCGCGCACCACTTTCTCCATTTCGGAGCTAAGTAGACCCTTCATACCTTCCTGTAGACTCGGGAAACGTACCTTCAGGTCAGCAACAGTTTTGCTGAAAGGCAAAATTATACCTAATCAAACGCGAAGAACTACGCGTTTAACTATTAAAATAATTGATACGCAATCTTAGTTTAAATTTTATAATTATTACATTAGTATATAAAAATATATTACATTAGTATAAAAAAAAAATTTCGATGTACAAAAATTAGACGTAAATCTAGCGACACATTTACAATTAGTATAAATACGCAACTCTCTGCTCATGTGAAATCGAAGTGCGCGTGTGCGGCTTACCTGGATTTACTCAATATCAAAGCCATATTCTCTACATCCGACATATTGACACGCGTCTTTCTATTGATCACGTTACCACGAAGCTCCTCCACGGTACTCTCCAGCTCGCTGAAATTCGCGAACGTTCGTTAGCGGCGTTTCGAATTGTTTTCTTTTCTCTTAAAGCATCATCTCAACAGAATGATAATACTCACGTGAGATCTTTTTCCAGCCTTATCATTTCTTGCTTGTAGAGGTCTTCCTCGCGACTCAGTCGAATCTTCTCCGTGTCTCCAGCTGTCCAGGCCGCATCTCCTCCTGACAATAACATAGCCCTGTAAAAATAATCAGTTAAATTAAATGACCACCAATTTTTCCAAGATATTGCGTGTTATGTAATTTTATTATACATATATATTTTTTGTAATATTAAAACAATATCTGTAAAAAAAAACTTGTGCATCGTGATTTTTCTTTCGATTCAATTACATAAAAAAAAGATACACAAGTTCTTTCATACCTAATGGTGATAAACGTGTCCCTGATCGTTTCGCGCACTGTATGGGCCTGTGCTTGCGACATGCGTCTGAGATTCCTCACTTCCTGCCTAAGGTCCTTCGCTTTCTTCTGAAGACCCCGCAGTTGATTGTACATTTCCGGTGTGAGCGCCAGATCCCTGTATACGTATTGGCCGGCCACAAGGGCGGCCGGTTTCGGCGGTGGTGTCGGTTTGTGCCTGTCCCTCTCTGCAATTGTTCATCTATGCGTAAGGGAACGCAGATATACCGCGAAGATTTCTCCGCCAACATATAAAGGATTCAAGCCGTATCGCATTCCTCCTTTCGTGCGAAATTCGAAGTGACGAAAAAACCGACAGCGAGAGATGCGAATGAAAAATGCAAATATAAATGCAATTTCATCAATTTCTTTCATAATTAATTACAGAATTTGTTGGAGAGAATATTGAATAAAATCATCGACCGATTTTATTTCAATCAATTCTCAATTCTGGCAATAATTAATCACAAAATTGTTAATCAAGAAAGATATATAATTGTATATATTTTAACTTTTCCATATTTTTCTTATTCGATCGTTAAAATGAAATACATGTATTGTTCGAATCTACATCCTATTGTATTTCGCTTTTGTCAAGTAGAGTTTGCGAAACGCTATGGCCGCAATGACGGATAAATGATTCGTCAGCGAAATTTCGTGCGTACGGCGGCTCAATCAGCTGATTAGACTTGACATTTGTCACTTATCGTCGTTGACTGTAACAATTTCGCACGATAGAAGAGCGAGCCCTAAGTAATGAGTGGACGGAGGCGACAGTTAAACAGGTCGGCGACGACACAATTTTACCGTCACTTTTTATTGTTGCAATTTTTATTGGACGGATGACGAAAGGCAGGACGGAAGAACGGAAAAAGGATACGGTAGATGACCTAATTGGCGGATGAAAATATCGTCGGTGTTTCAAGCCAAGGACCGTGTGCTTGTGTTGCGTGTTATATAAATACTCTTTGTGATATGTGATATATTTCGCTAATGCGTGCTACGTTTCTTTTTATGAGAGCGTAATTATTTTTACGGATAGACGCGTCGATGACGGATATTTATCGCAGCGATATATTCACCGACGACAATCGAGTTGGCGATATATTAAGAATAAGTAATTCTTTTGCGATGTCAGTATCCACACGTCTTTTAATTTCCTGAGCTCTCTATTTCATATAAATTGCATGCACAAATTTTCATGTGTATTCATCGAAAGACAGAATAGATGCACATTAATTTCCATGATTAATTGAGATAGATATGCCTTTTATTTATTATAAAATTCCGTAACTATTTTTTTTTTTGTAAATAAAATCATAAGTGATAGAATGTAACACTTTTGAGAATCGAATTATCTAACATTATCTATATCTTTCAACTGATACATTTACCAGTGCATCTACTCTAGCCAAACGCGCCGCGTGTATGTCACACGCTCTACATGTCAGATAGTTCCAGATGAACCGATCCCATGATATGCAACGTGACAGTGATAAGCAACGTCGTTCCAGCGGGCAAATAAAAATAAGTTCCGACACCCGAGTTAGATGAATAAAGAATGAATTTACGAGGAAGAGTGAGGAAATGGAAGGGTGAAACGGTATAAGACGGATGTACCGTGACGCTTTCGAGCGATCGGCGGCAGCAGATACACAGCCGTGATATATCGTTCGGAGGTCTGAGAGCAGAAAGAAGGAGAAAGAGAAAGAAAAAGGAATGAAATCGCGCGCGAGCATCGAATGCGAAGCGAAGAAATGTATATATTCGTCACAATTGTCCCGTAAAATGATACGAACGTATGAATTGTGTCTTCCGTTTTTCACGTATGAAAAACATACGTTCGGCGCGAAAGCGCTGCGCAACCCGATTGTTCGTCAAAGCGATGATACAATATATGAAGGGCACGGAGAAAAGAGCAAAACAATCGTAAATGTTCTTTAAACGACTATTGTCGTCAAATGATATGATTTAAAACATGATGCAAAATATTGTAAGAGAGAAATGTAGTATGAATTTCTCGTTCGGATAAAGTCGCATGATTTTTATAATCTTACGCATGTAATTTCAAAAGGAGACAAACCAGAGAGAAAGAGAGAATTCTGTCCATCGAGTAAATATTAGCTGGTCACCGAATATGATTGACATTGCGGTACGATTTTTCAAAGTAACTTTTCCGAGATTCGTTTATACATGTGTTTCTGATGACTTTTACATAAGACATGCAAACTCTGTATATAACGCTTAATTTATTCGTTTTCCATTTTGCCTGGACTGTACAGTTTGCTTTTCTCGCATACCTTGAAAATCGATTTATATGGAAATAAATAAACACATTAATTCGTTTAAATCCAGCAACGTCGACGTACAGCGCTCATCTCTTTATCGAAAATAGACCTACAATTTTCCGGTGCCCTCCATATAGTGTCGTCCCAGGAGACGAATAAAAAATTGAAAAGTAGAAAATTTCGAAACGACGGGACAATAGAGCAAATTATCGTATCAAACACACGGAACGACGCTCCATTATGAATAACGTATATATAGACACAGCGTGACACATATAAGGGAAAAGCATAATACATTAAGACTGAAACTATTCGGATAATGTGACATTTGCAAAATTATTTTGCGATCATTAAATATATTTAAACATTTTAAAAATATTTAAGTTACTCTAATATATTTAATGTAATAACAGAATATTTTATCTTGAATTTTGTTTTAAACAAGAATTTTTCAATGTCTGTGATCTTAATTTAACAAAATTTTAGTTTCATATCATTGGAATAACGAGCGTATCTTAAAAAAAAAAAAAAAAGTACTTAGAGAGATATTATCTGATATCAAAAATATAAAAATTTAAAAGAAAGAATTTATAAATATAAAAAATATAATATATATATATAAATAAAATTTTAAGAGAAATAACATTTTAAATCGTATTTATAAATGTACGAATTTTGTGTTTGTTGTTTGAAAAATATAGACTCTCTAAAATTTTGCCGAATAATTCCACTCTTAATAGAGAAACACGGGAAAATTTTACCTTGCGACGACATCCTCGGCAACGTGGAGGATTTGATTGCCGGTTTCGTGGGTTTTGTGTCCGCTAGTCGTGGTAGGCATTGCAGAATTGTATGAGAAGGCGTTAGAGATTATTGCGTTAGTATTCGCTATCGCGACGGAATCGATATATTGTCATAGATATGTTTTCATTTTTATGGAATTTTCCTTCGATTAAATTGTGTTTATAATATTAATATTATATTCATTGTATACTGAAAGTCGAAACAAATTACTTAAATTTAGAACATTCATTTAAAATTATAGCTAAAAAAGTTTGTATAAAGATTAAATAAATTGAATGAAATAATGATACAAATTGAAAAATATGTAAGTTTGACATGTGTATCCATTTTTGTGTAACATTATTCCTTGGAATAACACGATGCATATATGCATATGCACATAAATTAAATTAAATTATTATAAACAATATCATTTTTGACATCATTGATTATAAATTTGTTCTCGCTAATAATACAGAAAAGAATCATTTAACGCGATTGATCATTCAACGTGTCAACGATCGAGTCGAATCAAAGTCGAGGATGAATCAGACGAGAACTTTGCAAGATTTTGAAATACAGAGATTTCAACTAATTATAGGTCTTTCGAAACTTCGATCGAAATCAAACTCAAAGATATATTCTTCGATTATAAATTGTGGCAAATTTGCATACAATTTCTGTTCGTTGCAAAACAATCATTCGTAATACTCGATATCATTCGAGTATCATTCCTATGCTATTATGCAGTTTTTGTTATTTCGGCAAGACCTAGATAATTAAGAAAAAATATTAGAATCTCTCATCGTCAGTGTACATTTATCTGGCATTATAAAATAAAAAATCTTTCTTGGATTTTGCTTTCGGTTATTAGGCTAACGCTCAGGCAAAGACCACTTTACCACTTTCTTGATAAACGATCTAACAACGTGTGATTCGATATTCTGACAGCATGCTTAAAATTAGCATACATTTTTGCTCGTTTATACGAGACGTGCGGTAGCCGTTACCTGCATGTTGCGGGGAGTGTTGTTTGGGGGAGTTCATATCTGGTGGCTCGTCACTGAAGGACACTGACTTTTCAAACGACACCGACTTGTCTGCAATAGATGTTGATCAGCATATTTCTCCGTGATATATCTTAAGAAGCGTAAGAAGCGTGTATGTGTGTATACCGGGTGGAATTAGCGCCGGCTTTAGGTATATGGTATATTTTCGTATAATAATTTCGTATAATTGCAAAAGTTTTATTTACCAGATAAATATTAATTAATCTAGAAACTCAATTTGGAAAAATTGTGCTTCAACTTTGATATCTTCGTAAATTGTATGATTTCAAAAATTTAAATTAATTTACAAATATTTTAATCATTGCAATTGCGGAGTAATTTCCATTTCTAAGCAGCTGTTTTTCTGTTAATCATCCCTAAAGCCGGTAGCGGATAAAACGATTATGAAAATATGAAGGTTTCGATGTTACGCATCGTGCAAACGAAAATCGCAGATAGTTCAAGGGGACATAATAAATGTAAATTAAATTATTTTATTTAAGTGATGTTTTTTATATTTCCACGGAAAACAAAAGAGAAAAAAATAACCGCGCGATTTGAATACGAAAAGATAATCACGACTTAAAAAAAAAAAATAAAAAAGGATAATCTTACGGATGTGATTACAGATTTAATAAAAATTTAAAATTATCGATGCTGTTAAACTTTTGGGGGAAAATTATCGTAAAATTATATATAAGATCGTACAGAGAAAAAAGTAGAAGAAGATAAAATAACGTGAGAGAGGCACGAGAGTGTGCGACATGTATAACGATGATAACGCGAGATATGAGAAGCGGCAATGCACTTGCGAGAGCATTCGCAAGTGCGTGTATATAAAGGAAACATATATTGAAGCGCACCTTTGCCTAATTTTGGCGGTTTAACGTCAGTCCTTAAGTACGAGTCATCTGTAACGGCAGGTTGAGACACTTGAATTTTAAAGGATACGCGTTTTATTGACGGCAATTAAAAGATAGAGATAACGTTAAATATAATATGCATAAATATGTATATATAACTATACAAGTAAAGATAAAGATATATATCATAATATATATGTATATATAAGTAGAGCGGTTATACAATGATTCGAAGGTGAATAGAAGATAGAAGAAGATGAGAGACACACCTGGCAGTGAGGCAGAGCTGGAGCTAGAATGTTTGTCGAACTCATCCCCGGCGCCTGGTGTGTGCGTTAGTCGGAATAACAAAGCAGTTGTACAGCAGGGTAGTTTCGGAGAATTCAATCCGTGAGATTGTATCATCACGAGCAACAATATACCGTTGAAAGCAACGAACAATGTATACAATTATTTATCCATTGATTTAAATTAATTTTTTTTTGCTTCAGATCTTTTTTTGCGCTTCTTATTAAATCCCAAAACTATATGATTATAATATATCGCCCGCGAATTATTTCTAATTTTGATATTAATCAACATAAAATAAATTAATAGCAATATATTTTTTAATCAATTATTTATTTATCATATTTCCAATTCGCTACTTTTTGTTCCATTTTGTTTGTTCTATTATACTAACTATGTTATTGATATCGACGTATATTCGAAATATATGTATACCGCGTTTTTTTAAATAATACATGCGAACATTTCCAGCTTCAACTTCATTTCGAAATATGCTGGATATTAATAATTGGCATATTGTTGCTGGCGCGTAATTCACGGGATAAATTCTTCCAATATATATGTATGTATATCTGCATGTATGTATGCAACATACATATGTATACGCACGTTTATATCTAAAGTTATGTCGTTTCAGTGAATTGCGACTTATCCAGAAGGCGACTACGACGTTTATTACAAATCGTTCAAGACTGAAAATACAAAATGATGCAAATGCCAAAAATTTTTGCCAATTTCTTATACGCTATATACATTTTCATATATACTTTCTGTATTATTTTTTTCTTAGTCCTATTATCTGTGCTTCACTTTTATATTTATAATTGTAAAATAGTTTTAATAATAGTGAGTTTTTATTTATCGAAATTATCATTTTGACATTTACATTCTTTTTGAATTTCTTATCTATAATGATCTGAATTATGCCAAAGGAGAAATTATAATTATTAACTATCAAGTCTATTTCATTAAAAGATCGACGTAGCCGCCTCGTTTTCGGCTTCTAATGATTTAATGATACGTTTAAGACATGATAATGTTTATAATTAAAAAAGTGGTTTTGAGATGTCTGAGAGTGGTTGAAAGACGATGAAGTGGATAGATGAACAGGCACAGATGAAATGGACAGATGAATATTAGTAGAGACTACTTTATACATATATAAGCTGTGTAGCAGTCTCTCATATGATGCTTCTTATTAGCTGAAACTATCTTAGCGAATTAAGTGAATGCTCTTTTGTAAAATACGCATTAAAATATATAGAAGAAACTGAATGAGATGACATCGCTAGAACACTAAATCGATCGTCTTTGTTAGGAAAAAAATTTGCTAAGATTAAATCATGATGACATCTACACGATTTG
This sequence comes from Polyergus mexicanus, assembly GCF_030449975.1. Lineage (NCBI taxonomy): Eukaryota > Metazoa > Arthropoda > Insecta > Hymenoptera > Formicidae > Polyergus > Polyergus mexicanus. Next base: position 10,235,865 of record NW_027223329.1, read on the forward strand.
TCTCAAAAGTAAGAAGAATGATTTTACTTATAATCTTTTATTAAATTCGTCTAGAATGAAACGTGATTATTTTATATCGTACTTTAAGGAAAATATCAATTTTCTTTTGCAAAAAGTTAATTTTCTCTCATTCGTTAAGATATTTAGAATTATTTCGTAACTTCTTGGATATTATTCATTATTCCGTAGAAATATAATCTCACTTGCACATAATTTTTCAAAAGAGGAAAAGATCGCACAGAGTCAATTCTCAGTTGTAAATTACATACAAATAACAAGAATTTTTTTCCAACTAAAATTTTTTTTAATACGGCATCTAATAGATAATAAAACAGTCGTTTTAAAAATTTTGTAAACTTTTAATCTTGTTATAGAAAGATGGAATTGTTGCAATTTATTTTCTCGAAGAAGATCACGCTAAATCAGAGATAAAGTTTAATAGAAAGAAAGAAATCATATTTTCTGATTTGGAGACAAGTTCATATTCTTTCGCGATGGTATGTTACCGAGAACCGATTAGAACAATGCTATGGCATGTTAGATGAGAAAAAAGAATTCAGAAAAAACGTAGAGAAAAAGCAAAGCTGTGATGATTTTTACGGGACACGTACCTGCGGCTCTCGCGTAAGGATCTCGTCCTGGCGGGACTTGCAAGTATTCTCGTGGCGAAGGGCTGGTGTGCGGAGCGTGTGTCAGAGCTTTCTGCACGAGACCGGTCAGATTGGCCAACTGTCTTTCCATGTGCTCCACTCTTATCCTGCGACAGATAATTTTCCGTTAAAGTATCATGATATTGTTAATCTCAGCAACATCTATCGTTTCAAAAAGAGAGAATCTCGAATTTATTTTCTCGACAATGGATAACGTGACGTGTGAACGATGCTGCAAAAATCATAGCTTTGGACAAATGTTATCTATCATCATCTCTTTGGACAATTTCATGCGTCACAAAGTATGATAGATGCATAATAAAATTAAATAGCTTCGTTTTTATTAAATTAATCAACTAATGGATATTTTAATCAACTAATCAAAATTATTTCTAATAATTTTGATATTAAAAGAGATTTTATTTTAAACTGTATTATTGTAATAAAGAAGATAGTAATGATAAACTGGATGTCACGTAAAATGATGATAAATGATGTTACAGCGAATAAAAGACAAAATGATATATCGATACGAAAATGTTAATATATATGTTGTATCTATATCTCACGTATTTTCTTCAGTATTATTTTATAATCTAATAAAATGGCATTATCTGATTTCTAAAGCAAGAAATCGAGAGACTTTATGTTATGTAAATAATAATAAAAACTGATAATAACTTCTACACATATCCGTTCTCACTGAAAGGACGTAAAACAATTTTCGATGCACAGGAAACTCTTTTTTTATACAACGTTATATCTAAAAATTCCATCGTAAATTTATATTTCTTGTCGGTGAAATCGGATATGAGTTACACAACACGATGCTAATCACGTGCATCTATCGTTTTGCATGACAAGTGACAGCAGTGCCTAATCTACGTCACGGTGACAGTACATAAAATGATATACAGGGTGATATATGTGACGCACGACGGAACAGATCGTTTACGCGATTCTCATGGCGGTCAATTTCGAAACTTGGTATAACTTTTGTAAAGTGCGAGAGGGTTTGTGTGGCCGACGAGAGAATCCATTTCAGTTTTCCGATATGTACTTCATTCCATCATAAAGTATTAATCCTGTCTAGAAAGTTTTCATACGAGAATGTTTGTGACAGCCTCCGAACATCCTCGTGGCTAATAAATTTATTACAGATATAGCTTTTTTAAATAAAAATAATAATATAATGTTTTTAATATATAAACTTTTTATTACCGATATATTAAATGGAAAAAATATATCTTTCATTAAAATTGTTGTTATTTAATGCAATTTAAATAATCCGATTACTTGTATAAAAATTTAATCACCTTTATACAAAAACAAAGCAAGGATAAAGGAAAGTATGCAGGGATTTTATATAAAATAAAATAATTATCTATAAAATATAAAAATATGACGATGTATCATGATATATTGATGATCGCGACACGGATTGTTATGGAAATGGTATTAAGGACAACAAAGACACTTTGTTGACTCTATCATGTTCATTATTGCAGAGGAAATTATTGTAAAGAATTTTATAAAAAAATTATTCGTTACGTTATTCGTTAAATTTATTCAGATGCATATTAATAATTTTATGATACGTGGTTGTGTATATCCGTTTTTTTTTTTTGCGGTACGTGCAAAACACCCTGTATATGACCAATGCATTCTTCTCTACGATCGCTAATCGGCATGCTGCATTCCACTGAAAGTTACAAGTTATATAGTTTTATATGTGTCATATACAATCTTCGAGTCACAATTAATTATGGCATATTTACATACATATGGCATATAAAACACACACACATCTTGTTTTTGAGCAGTATAGAGAGCATAATTGATATTACTTTGCAATAGTATACGTAGAATGTTCTCTAAAATATGGGTAACATAAATAGGATATTAAATAATAAATACTAGAAATGTGTATAATGGTATAAATAGAAAAGAAAGATGAACAATGATTCGGATGACGCTACTATATTGAATGAATAGCGATAGATACTGATCAATATTGCAGTTTAATATCCAGGCTTCAGGAATAGCAATTAAATAACTGGAAATATTCCATTTATCCGTGAAATAACGAGTTACAGGAAAAAAATTTCGTCTTCTTCAATATAAACGAATCTGTTACTAATTGGATCATGGTTATCTCAAAATGGGCAGAAAATATAATTCATAATAATTCTATATATTTATGAATAATATTCGTATTATAATGAAAGAAATCTTTCTGTCACTATTAACCGAATTATAAATCTTGTTAAATTTATGATACTATGGAGTTTATATAATTTCATATAAATAAAATTTATCAAAGTTACAAAATTTAAAAAGAGATATGATTTTAATTGTACCAATGTTATCATAATATATCATATTTCACAAAATTTAAAGTTTACCTATTAATAGTAACAGCTGAAAATGAATATGTATCTAATTTATGAACAATCAAACATGAAAGAAATTATTTTAAGTCTTTCATATCTGACGTTTTTCACCATGCATCCTAAGACAACAGCGTTAAACGTGTTCACCTCCGTTTCAGTGGGAAATCCAGATCCCCCCCCCCCTCTCCCTCCTCAAAAGTAAGATAAATTATTTGAATCATTTAATTTCCTAGAAAGCTTTTAGATAACATCTATGTTATTTAGAAAAATCGTCAATTGTGGCTACATTTCGAGAGACGTACAATCGATTCTCGAAATTAAAAAAGACATTTGCCAATGGAGGAGTCCCGGATTCGCCACTGTCCTGCTTTTAGAGGGAAGTACGCTCGAAACGATACTCGTGCAACCCGTATTCATTCATAAGCATCCATCTAGACAACCAGCCGGCCATTCTTGTGGTGGTCGGTTTTTATATATTCTCCTTTTCTTTTTTTCTTTCTCGTTTTATATTCTTTTTCTCATTCGGGGTGTTTTTTTTTTTTTTTTTTTTTTTTTTTTTTTTTATTCCACAGCCAGGCAGACGCTTTACGCAAGACTAACACGCAGGCGAGGTACGAGTTGTGTGTGTGTATGTGTGTGTGTGCGACACGTGGGTGCAGTACCGAGTAGCGTCGTAGCCCTGTCCGCCGGATGGCAGGGGGGGTGCCGCCCCCGTAGGGAACGGGGATCGCGGGGGACCAGACGGCGGACGTCCCGGTGGTTTCACGCCGTAAAGGCTGTACGATTCCTCCAACAGCTCCGTATCGCTGCACCACCCACAACAGACATACACATCCGCGCTATCAGACATCCAAGTGGAGGAACGACGGTGCGGAGACCAGTAATGGGGAAAAAGAGGAGAGAGAGAGAGAGAGAGAGATAGAGTGAAGAAGGTTAGCCTGTCGTCTAGGGTGAAACGAGACGTTGGAAACAGAGACGACAACGTTTTGCTGGCATGGGGGTCGTCATTAAGCGAAAAAAGGAAGAGGATGGGCAGGGTTGGTTTCCAGGTGAGTGGAGTTTATTCATCCGGGCAGAGTGCACGTTTCTGACTTTATGGAAAATCTTTCGACAGATGTAAAGTTTACGCGAATTGGATATACTATATGGAAGTTCTTATTAAGGGCATCACATTATATATATTTAACAAGTTAATTTGTGCACTTATTTCTCGATCAATTATTTGCCGGAACAAAACGTCCGTTATCCATATTAAATTTGCGATTGCGTTAATAATATTGTAATTCTATTCACAACTTTTATAATAAATTCAACCGGTTCCGATATATATATATATATATATTTGAGCAGCATGATAAAATATATTCTACGTAAATAAAATATGTATGCCAATAAAGCGAATGAAGTGAGTTTCAACGTGATGAGATATCCAATATTCTCTTTCGTCGTTATCGGTTATATAAATTCTGCTACTTTTTCCCTGTGAAAATTTAAATATATATTTTATTATTTACATACAACATCTTAGATTTCCTACATTTCTTTTTATTTATACAATACATTCATCAATTTGCAAATTATTAAATTTTAAATTAAAAAATTATATAACGGCTAAATATAAATTCCATAACAAATTCTCATAATCTTGTTAAATATTATTATATAAACATATAAATTTATAATTGAATAAAAACTGAAATCATTTTATTCACTCGCGCTCTTTTGAAACTTGATTAATAAACTAGATTTTAAATTATACATCTCAGAAAGTTATGTTACTTTTATAAAAATTAATCTCACCATCAGATTGATTTCAATAACAATTTATCGATAAAAAGAATTGGAAATCTAAGATACTCAAATATGTAGTAATTTTGTTAATTACAGCCACAGTACAATGTGTCTCTTTAATTGTTGTGAACTGCAATTAAGTACAATCGCGGTTCATTATTAGTTATCGGAAATGCGTGAAACTCCGGTTACCTGGCTTCTTCGTCGATAACGGGAGTAACGGTGCCCGAATATTGCGAATAATACGGATCTTCGTAACTGCTACCGGCGCTGTAAGGCCCGGGTGGATATCTTCCGCTTCCGGAACCGACCCCGCCACCACGTTCAGGGCTGCTCATGTATCCGCTTTCCCCGTGTAGTCGATCTGAGAAGATTTAAATCAATAATTTATGTTATATATAGTCGGAGCCAGAAATATCCATTAAAGCTATCTTTTCTTACATTATTGTATTATATTGTTATATTGTTATACTAGCTTAGTTGGAAAAACAATGACTGGTTTTTTTTATGTATTTCGGAACTTACAATAATCATGATTAATTATACAAAAAATACTGACAGCAAAATATAAAATATAATATATATTAATAAAATATATATATATATATATATTTATTAATAAAAAAAAATATATATATATACACACACACATACATATCATTAAATTAAAAAAATATTTATCTTGTAATATAAACAATAAAAGTTAAATAAATAGATCAATAAAATATCAGTAATAATTTGTTCGACGAGCTGATAATAAAGAGTTAATTGCACAGCATTAAAATTTTTCGTTTGTTTCTATGCAAAATATCTTTGTGCTTGATGTTTTCTTTTTTTCAAACTAATCTTCATTATTGTTATATGTTTGTGGCTCGATACCTCCGTCGAGTTTCGTGATGCGTAAATGTGCAAATGAAATTACGATGAAGGTCAATAAGAGTCGTTTATCAGTCATCATGATAGAGGGTGAAGAAGAAAGATTCTTCATGATCGTGCTTCTTATGGAAGGGTACACAATCTACGACTCTCAAATGACAAGGAGAACGGATGAAAAATGGAATGAAAGGAGATGCTGCTTTTTGTATATTATGATATCACATAGCGTTTTGTAGAAGGCAGGCGATATACGTAAGAAGTTTCTAAAGGTTTTTAAGAAGCTTAGCTCTTAATGTTGGAAATATATCGAGTTTTACTTTATAACTTTGTAATTATAATACATACAGTTTTATATATCATAATATAATCATATTATTAAAAGACCATGCTTATAACACGAGTAGAATTTCTTAAATGCACTTGTATGTTGAAAACAAACGTCTTCGGAAAAAAAAAAAAAAAAAAAAAAAAAAAAAAAAAAAAAACATTAGTAGGAAATAAAGATGAATTTTGAAATGAAATTTAAAATGCACTAATATGTATCGCAATTTCGAGAACATTTCAAAATGTATAACGCAACTATGTGTCTCACTTTGAAACATAATTAAAATTCCAAAGGATTTTGTTAATCGCAAATAAGAATTAGAAAATTAATACACATTATTTGTAATAAGCACTGCATCGTAAGTATACATATCTGGTTAATTTTCGTATGATTAATAAAAAAAATTTAATTAATATGAAACACGATAAAAAAATTTGCATTGAATAACTTATTCGGATCTTTCAGTTTCCGAGACAACATCCGATAAAATTTCAATTTCTTCTTCTTTGCGCAATATGCCAATAGCATTCGAAGTTCACCGGCGGTTAAATTCGAAACGTTTCGATTCAATCTATCCGTTCCAATCTATTCCCAACACTATCTCCACGATCTCGAGATCGTTTAATTAAAACTTTGCTCGGCCCAGCTTGGCTAATCGCAACTGCCAATTTCATGGTTTTCCTGCGGTTATTGCATTCCGAACAACCAAAATCACTTTTGTCTTGTCCTTATCACGAATGCACATTCTTTCTGTCATGTTATACTAAAATATTTTTGTTATATTAAAATATTATTTTCGTATTTCCATTTATAGTTTACATATCGGTCTTTTATTCCGTCCCCAATAATTTACTTCTATAAAATATAAATAAGATTTTGAACGAACAAAGAAAGATTAACTTAAAATGCGTCAAAATGGTCTGTGTATAAAACCGACAGAGATTTACCCTATCACTTGAATTATTCTTGAATCGCAATGGAAGCAACGATAAATTATCATCTCCATATTGTTAAAAAAATAAAACAGAATTATATTTTGTGTTTCAATTGGATTCTATTTCGCATCGAACACAGTTCAGTTCGTTGATTGCACGGTTTCAAAATTTACAAGGTATACATATACAAGGTCTACAACGTATTCGTTTCGGAACAGATTGCATCACGATGAAAGTCCTTAACCGGAAATTGTATCAAACGCAAGTGTTTGTATATGGCTGCGTGATTTGATCGCGTATACGTTTTTCGATGCATATCCGTCGTGCTCCATCGTCAGTAGGTTATAACATTTCAGTTCGGTTCGATATTTCCCCTGTGAATTGTTAACGATGTTGTCCAATCTACTGCTCGTGACGGAGAGAAAAATTTATTATTAGTTTGGCACAAAAGTCATTTTTTTAATTTTATTTATTCATACAAGCATACTTTTCTATGATCGTTAGTTGTAAATTGCATATAATTGTTATTTCGCGTATCATTGACAATGTTAGTAATAAACGGCTAATTAAATTTTACAGATAAAAAATATTCAATTTCAAAACTTTACATCAGAGTTTAGTCGATTCTCCACAAAGCGGATAAAAATATATAATCGATCGTCGTCCCATTGCGGAAGGATCGAGCTGTGTCTGACGAATGTTTAAGGATACTACTGACCTGGTATACTATAGAGGGAGACCGAGCTGTCTCTAGAGAAGCGCGCCGAGCCCCCGAGGCTTCCAAGGGGACTCTTACCACACTGGTAGCTGCGAAGCGGCTTGGCCGGCGGCACCCCGCCACCACCTATCCAACCATCCAAAAAACCAAACAAAAAACCAATGTACCCAGGTGCTCCGAAGCACGTATCTCTCTGCCACCTCGCTAAGCCGTTCGACGTTCAGTGCACATGCAAAAGTGAACAAGAGGGGATCTCGATCCGCGCGGTCGTTATCCATGTCTTTTCGCCAATTTCTCCGAGAGAGAGAGAGAGAGAGTTAAATAAGTTTAGATTTACATAGTGTCTATATATATATGTATACAAACATTTGATAATTTTGAATATACAGGGTGTCCCATTTTAATCTCCTCAGGCAAATATCTCAAAAACCAAGCCCGGAAGAGAAAAATGTTTCAGACAAAAGTTGTTTGGTTTCGAGGGGGCCATAAGATGGTACCATTGGTTTGACCTTGGAAAATCATTTGACGGTCATATGAAGGTCAACTTTAAAATCTTAAATGGAAACCCCCATTTTTTATTTAGCATTCTTGTAGCTGACATCGAGAGCTTTCCAAAACACTATAATAAAGTATTTTTTCATTAAGTACTTTTTGAGTTATTTTATATTTAAATCTGACATATTTTGATATAAAAAAATAAAATATTTCGTAAAATATTCAGTTTTCGATAATCTTACCGTAATACTTTTATGTACAGAATAATGAGACAAATTAATTAGTGCCAAAAAAAAACAAATAATTGTTTAAAAAGATACATTGTAAATAATTTTCTTAAAAACAATTTTTTTTTAATACTAATTGATTTGTCTCATTATTCTGTACGTAGAAGTATTACGGTAAGATTATCAAAAACTAAATATTTTACGAGATATTTAATTTTTTATATCAAAATATGTCAGATTTAAATATAAAATAACTCAAAAAGTACTTAATAAAAAAATACTTTATTATAGTGTTTTGGAAAGCTCTCGATGTCAGCTACAAGAATACTAAATAAAAAATGGGGGTTTCCATTTAAGATTTTAAAGTTGACCTTCATATGACCTTCAAATGATTTTCCAAGGTCAAATCATTGTCACCATCTTATGGCCCCCTCGAAATCAAACAACTTTTGTCTGAAACATTTTTCTCTTCCGGGCTTGGTTTTTGAGATATTTGCCCGAGGAGATTCGATCGTGTATTTCCTGAGCTGCGATTGCGCATGATTATCAAGCGGAAGATTTTTCCATGGCTATCACACTCACATTTTCACAACAATTTTGTAATGAATGCGTAATGATTACGAATGTCATAGAAATTTAGATGCGACTTTTACATATATGTACTTCTCGATCACATTACAATAATCGCGGAGTGTCAAGAGAAATGTCTTTCTTGCTTTCGTTCAATAAAATCGATTCATCGGACCGACAGTAAGGTTTTATTCTGTAAGATAGATTCGTCTCGTCATAGTTGTCGATGATTAATTATAATTGGTCTACGATCAGTTATTCACCCGTCCTGAATCGGTTCTTTTCGGCGTCTTAGTATCTTTTAAATTAAAGCAAAACGTTTCTCTCGACAACAAGGAGAACGTTCATGGCGACCAGAATGAGGTCATCCTTTCCCTTGGAATGGCATACGGCTTAAATGTTTTTGAGTCATCCCGAGTAGAGCATTTGGCCAACGCCGACAGTCGTAAACGATTTCAGATGTTGAATAATCAAGAATCGAAACGACCTTGCAATCGTCGATCGGAAGAAATGGAGAGCGATCGCGTGTACGTGCGTCTGCGTGCGGATGTATGCGCGTTAAGCTTAAAGCATGGGGTAATGCGATGAAAAAAATTGGTCGAGTCAGAAGAAATTTTCAGAGGAAGAATCATTAAATTAAATTAAAAATAACCGTTTCTGTAGCCTCAACACGCGTTTATCGATTTGTCAGTCAATCGTATCGCAAAAATAATGTTCTCTCAATTATAATTAATAATAAGTATAATGAATAATTCTAAAATGCTATATATAAATATATAGCTTTCAAAAAAAAAAAAAAAAAAAAAAACTCGCAAATAATCATTGTACGAATTCAAATAGTTACATTATACGAGAAATATTATCTAATATAATATTATACGAAATAAATATTAAACAATTTTCAAATTAAAATTACTCAATTAAAAGTACTCAAATTTATAAAGTTGATACACTTTGAACAATATAATTATCGTTAAAATATCTTTCTATCTTTCTAAATGTTTGCGCTATGGATAGAAGAGTAAAGAAATAAATAAATAATAAAAAATAAATAAGTTCATTTAATACTCGATTCGACCAATTTTTATAGGTAAAACGATAAAAGGAGTTCTCTCATGTTTTTTTTTTTGTACGTCACGTAAAGATTGTCAGAATTGTGGACAAATAATTAAGCGTGTTAATCGCATTAAGACAACCAGAATTTTACAATATTAAAATCTATTTTGTATATGAGTCAAATGCAATTCTTTTGACTAACAAGAACAGTCAGTCTATTATCAACTTTTAGTTCCTTGCAAAACTTTAACAAGAATTAAAATTTTATTTTCCCGATGTTAAAATTTTATTTTACAAACCTGCTTTGTTTTGTAACTTCAAGAATTTCACGTTTCTGGTCAACTTAACGTAAGAAGTTTGAAGGAATGCAAAATTATGCAGAGCGTGCGCGTGTAGATTTCGGAAAAAGAATGTTCCAATGATTCTATATTACATAGAACATTAGTGTGTGCGGGCGTGAATGAAATGTACAGAGAGTAAGGCGATAAATTCTCATCAATGTAAATAAGCGGTCCAAAAGCGTTGTTTTTAAGTGACATCTTTGTCTATTACATTAGACGTATAAGGACGCGCGGACTTTGTTGTAAATCTATGAGTTGAAAAAAAAAAATCATTTCACAAGTTAATCGTTTCATCCAAAAAAAGTGATTCGATACGTGCATATATATTATATATAATAATTTAATAAGGATTAATTATAAATTGTAATTGCGATATATGCACAAAGAAGTTTGCGAGTTGTGAAACAAAATTCTCAATTAATTTATCGTTTAATCTAACTACAATGTCAGATGTTCTTTGATTTAAGACAATATTTATACATCAACAAATTTCATACATCGAGAATTTAAGAGAGAGAGAGAGAGAGAGAGAGAAATGATTTTTATAACATTATTGGGCCGCTCATTGGTGATCTCGAGCGTGTAAATTCGTCGATCGCGAGCAGTCGGTTATCACCGTGTCCATACGTAACGCGATGACATATAAATATATTTATGGGAATAGAAAAAAGGAAGAGAACATGGGCATTCGTATACCTGGTGTGGTAAGAGTCTTGGGCTGCGTCGGCGTCGCGTTCGGCCCTCCGACGCTCGACGCCGCCGGACTGTACGCCCTTAGGAGCGATCCACCGCGCGGCAGGGTGCTGCTTCCGCCCACGTAATATCCGCTACCGGACGTCGAGTTCTTGGCCGTCTGCAAGCAAAGGAAAAAAAAAAGATGAGTAATTTACGCGCCGATAATCCGAAAACCGGTGAATCATTTATATTGTATATCATTTTTCAAACACCGAGCGAGATGACAATCGCGAAACTTAATTTGACACGTAACTGACAATTGATGCGACAATGTCACAAGCTATTGTCTCCGAAACGGCAAACAATAAGTTTGTTTCGAGTTGTGGTATATGTTTTTGCGTTTAAAATTATTCGTATTTTTCTTAGAACATGTCGGCATCGGATACGGTAGAGATCTTTGCAGACAATTGAAATTTCTACCATGATTATTTCAGCACTGCTATCTCAGAAAGAATTGTCGAGACAGATTCTTATCCGTGTAAATTCGTTATACGAGTATCCCTTCAAGGCTAGCGCTTTCGCAACAGGTTTCCAAGTTTCGGTACCGTTAACGTTAACTTTCCAGAATGTATTTTCGATGTGGGCATTTTTACGATCACTTTAACGCTTATGTTACGTATCGATTTCCCGCATATAAACTATCATCAAGTTTGATTAATGATTTTAATTAGGTGTGGTTTTAAATTACTGCGCAAATAAGTTTCCTTTTCCATCACTAAATAATAATGTTTAAAATTCTAAGATTTCTTTTTAATAAAAAAAATTATTTATAGGTATTCGTTACACGTATCCCTTTTTAAAATGGCACGCGAGTTAATAATAAGGCCTCGAACTCTTCCCTGCTTAACTTTCAAGAAAATGCACTCCGAGATATTCACGTGCGCAATAAAGCGCGTTTGTAATCCCGCTCCTACTTGCGGCATGGAATGTTTAAGTTATTCGCCGTATCATCTCGCTTATTCTGCGCTGCGTGTTTGAATAACTTTCCACGAAAGATCAGCTTTCCCATATCGATCGTACAGTAAAACGCACGTTAGAAATCCCGCATACGATGGTGTGTATAACAATTTAAGAAAATAAAACTCACGCTGTGTCAGAAATTGATTATTAAGGAAAACACGGAGGGGGGTAGTAAATATTATTCAACTTAGAGATCAACTATACTCAATATATCTGCAATAAGATGATTGTGAATTTTCCTGATATATTTATCTCACAATTCATACGCGGGCGATATCGACAATCTCGTCATCTCTTTGTACAGTGGTAAAGATTACGCGCCGTGCGCAGTAGACTTAAAATGGGCAGCCTTAACCCATGACTGCCAAGAAAGGTCCTCCCTCTTACCGATTCCACTCCGTACTCGCGTGCTTGTGCTCGACCGATTCACATCGATTTCGCTTTAGTCGTTGTTTACCGTTGTCGTGAGTTCGGCTGGTCGTTTCACTCGTTGGGCGAACCGAAAAAAAAATAGATTCGTCGATTCTAGAGAGAATATATCGAAATTAGAGCGCTCTTAATTAACGAGAAGCGACAGAAATCGATTGTAATAAAAACATCGCAAGAAAGAGAAGAAAACTTTCTTCTCCGAGAGAAATTACTCGGTTATCTTTAGTGATTCATGTGCATCTTTCTTCGTAATAAATAACACAACTCAGCGACAATAATTGAAAAGGAAAAGATAATTACTTTTCTAGGCATCGATCATAAGTCGAATGAAGAGACAAGGAAAATAACTATTCTTCCTTTCGCGCTTTTTGCACGTCTATGGTATATGGGATGTGAAGAGAAATCCAGAGAAGCTGTTGAAGGGCCGTCTTTCCACTCTTTGCGTCCTTTTAATTATAGAGATCATCAAACGAGGACCAACAGAGTTCTGTCGAGGCTTTTGATTGCGCGAATGGAAAAGGAAGGTCGGAGAGAGGACTATCGCTGCATTTTGTGCTTTCAACCATGAAAGCTATCACATCACATCGAGCGAAGAGAGTCGGCAGCAAAGTACCTTTACATTCTTCAGCAAATATATCAAGTGTCAAGAAAGTATACGCCACGAAAAGTTTATAGTTTCTCGTTCATGCTGGTTTTATTTTTCGGTTTGTAGGTATAGAAAATTCACCCTCTAAAAATTTAATAGCGAGCGTGGACGACATAGGAAGAAAATCCACTTATCGTTGTCCCGATCGCGAAAACTATCGATCAGTAAAAGATAAGTTAGGAGAAAATTGTGCGAGAAACAAAATAAAAAGATCTCGCAATTAATTAAAAAAATCTATACAGCGAGTGCAAGGTAGATTTGGTAGATGAGGGGAGATGCTAGACAATTCTTTGCAGTTTGACGGAAAAAAAGGGTGAACGAGAGGAAAAAGGAACCTACATCATCGCGTGCAAAAAAAAGGGTATTAGCAGGAAAAGTTGGTAAGAAAAGTTGAACAGATGTAACGGCGAAAGACAATCCTCTTTTTGCGAGCACGATCAGATAGACGTGGAATAAGATTAAAGTAAGGGGCTGCATCCAAGTGCGAGAGATAAAAGGAGAGAGAGAGAGAGAGAGAGAGAGAGGAAGAGAAACCCTATGAAAAGAAGACAAAGCAATACTGTGTAAAAACTAAACGGCAAACTTTCGCTGCGAAGCAATTAAAGAAATAGCAGTTAGACCCAACGAGAGTGATGATAAGATAAGAATGAAGAAATTCGCGACAAACTTTGGAATTGGTGTTCTCTTCTTTTCATTCTCCGTTCTTTTAGGCTCGCTTATTGCGGCGATTTTAGGGATTTCGACTGTACTTGTCGACGCCCAGAAGAATGTCGACAGTACTCCGATGCATAGCGTCGAATTGACGCAAAAAGGCTACATTCAGGTGAGAAATAATTCGAGAGAAGTTTACACAAATTTTGTCGTTTCCTGCTTAACTGTATTAATTCCCTGCAGAAAGTCTCGTAACTTTGCTGAAATTCTTCATTGACCAAGTAAATGGCTATAGATCGCGCAGTGAAATATTCCGTAATCTTGTGTTCAAATATATATCGAGAGTAAAAAGCTAACAAATAAAGGGGGACAAATAAAAATAGATACGTTGTCGAATATAACGAATACACATTTTTCAACGAATCAAGGTAAATCGCGAGATTTCTATCGATTACGTGAGCGAAAGAGAATTATTCCATAACACGTGGAAAAGAAATTGGTTTCACATTGATTGCTTAATTTTCATCGTCTATTCTAAAATACGTCGGACGTGATTATAAACTCGTTTCTACATATACAAGCTATTTCAAATCTTCTGTATCTTCTTTTATTTATTTCGCTTATTCTCTTCGACTGATTTCTAAAGTAAAAAACTTTCTGTAGTATAAATTTTCTTTTACCCTTCTTTTTTCGTCTCTTTGAATATTTTTTCTGTAATTAATTCTTTCGAATTATAATTTTATTAAAACAATTTTCTTAAATTTCAAAATATCTAATAGAATTTGTTTAAAAACATTGTAAGAATTTCAGAAAATTTCTCTTAAAAAAAATTTTATTTTATATCGATTAAAGAATTAAAGAATATATAAATATAAAGAAAATATAAATATTAAGAAAAATGATAATTAAATACCTGAGACACTATCACTCTAATTAAATAGTGGAGCGTGGAGCAACATACGATGTGCAGAGCTAATTATCCTCACTTTTTAGTTTCTTAGATGGGCAATACCCGTGCCGGAGATTCACGAGTTTACATTCTGCCTTTGGATAAAGTCAACTGATCTCAAATATCCACACTCGATCTTTTCGTATTCGAGTAAGTATTATCAATGAGAAATTTTAATTTAACATTCCCGTTGTAAATGAAATTTTTGCAAAATGTAGGAAATAGAGACTTACGGTTTGACAATTTAATAATGAGACAAGCAATGTCATATATATGTATATAAAAAATTAAGGAATATAAAAATTGCTTTCCAATTTTAAATCTATAAATAAAGATTATAAATCTATGCGTTACATCGCATACTGTTATGCGAATTATATCGAGACAAGTGCAATATCTGCGAACGAGTGATAATAGGCGCCCATATTTATGGGCGTTTCGGCACTATTTCCTACTTCTATCTTGGAATTGTTTTAACCGCTTTGAGACAGGCTGCTATTATCTACTCCGGAATTCAACGAATAGTTACACAAGAGTCATTTTCCTATGGAAATCCATAACGAGAAAAGTACCTTCGCTTACGAAAAATCCTCTTTTTGCTTGCACGTAGCGCGTGTTGCGTGTGCTACTTCATTACAATTTAATAGTATGTTAATGGATACGTTAAATGCCTCGCGGCATTATCCCTTTTATGTGTAAGAATTAGACGTGCTAAACTGCGTCTCTCTCATGAAACGCTAATTGCTCGAACTACGAAATTTTGCGAGATTTAACTACTCTCCAATGTAAACAGCATTTGAATATTTATGATGAAATAACCGAGAAAGCTATCTCACATTCTTGATGGAAAATATCACTTCGTTAATTGTTCCACGAAAATCTCAATCTTCTTGTATAATAATATGTTGTCGTACTGTAAGGAGATATAAACCATCTCTGAACGTGTCATAAAAAATTAAATGATACAAAAATTGTTTTTCAATTTTAAAAATATAAATGTTAAAAGAGAAATTAGTTTTGTCGAAGGATTGAGCGAAACCACCATCGGAGGTTACTAAGACGAAAGAATTTTATTGATGGATAACATGTTATTTAATGAATAACAAATATAAAAATAAAAAAATCATCTAATTTCTCAAAATCGTATGAAATTATTAACGAGAAAGATTTAGAATGCACACCAAACGCATAAATTCTGGCTTTATATGTCTCGTTGCATTTTGATCGCGAGACAGCAATGTGCAAATATAATCCTCTTTTGCATCAAAGGGAACGAGCGGGAACGTTTGATTCGATCTTGGATATCATCGCGCGGAAGAAGCATTCATCTGGAAATCGGCGGCGTGGAGATATTTCGAAGGTCGATTCGTATACAAGAGCACCGCTGGTATCACATATGTCAAAGCTGGGAGAATCGGGTCGGTCGTTACGCCCTGTGGCTTGACGGGCATTTGGAGTTGCAAGGTCATCTCGAGGAGGTATAAATTGTACTCATCCTATTAAAATATCCATAAATTTTCGCATAAAGATACTTTCGTATAATCTAAATTCAGATTATGAAATGCAGATTTCGGTTACCGATATCCTCGACTTAAAATATTTATTTCTTCTAAATTCTTTTTCGCGTGATACTACGCCACATAAGATTGTCAACAGAAGATTATCTTACAGATAATCGAACACGTGATTCCGGGAGGCGGCGATATCGTCTTAGGTCAAGAATATACGGACTTCGATAAAGGGCTAGAAGAGGGCATCGAGGGTTCGGTCTTGGGTTTTAATTTTCTGCTGGCCTCGGCGTTTGATTCTCTCGACAGCGGCCATCAAAGATCCTTCCGATCAATCGATGAAACTACGGATCAAACCATGGTTCCTCTTGTCGCGGCAACGCGGACGAAAATGGCAAGGCACGATTCGAATGTCAGAGCGGCGCGTGCACTCGATAGATTAATTTCGATGCAATTCGCGTCCAATCCTAATTGGTCCCGTAAAATCCTTCAGCAGAGTTCCTCAACCATTTTGCCGTATCGATTGAATATCGCTAACGGCACACGAAAAGAGGAGATACCACCGATTCGTAGAAATGCGATAACTTTTGTCGATGACTTGATCGAAGAAATCAGCCTATCCGGAAAACCATCGGATCATCCCTTGGGTTTACAGTTAATGAAATTGTCCTACTTCCGCTGTCAACTAGGCAGAGGTAGCCCGTCCATAGGTAATTCGTTAATGTTGATTTCTTGGAGCAGAACACCCGTAAGGATGTTTGGCGGTGCCACCATAAAAAATGTCGGCAATGAATGCGGTAAATTTTAAGGGATTTCCCTCGAGCATACTCATATTGTATCAAAATGGAAAAGATATAATTAAAAGATATTTTTCATAAAAGAAACGATGCTTTGCCATAAAAAAAAAAAAAAGGATTTTGTCAGAAAATTAAAAGTTAGAATTATTAAACTTAAAATTTAATAAATTTTTAATTTCTCTAAAATGTGTATTTAAAAAAAATATTGATGCAATATTAGAATACTTTAATTGTGAAGAAAATTCCATAAAATTAATTAGCGCGCGTCGATACGTGAAGCGAGATTGTCGATTGCGGATGAAGTTTCATTCAAGTTGAATCGTAATTATACGCGACTTGGAACTCTGGAATCGCGCAGTCAAAGTAATATGATTCTGAAATGTATTAATAAGGCCAAAATTATCAAATTCGTCTACGCTTATCGTTTATTAGTGACTGCAACAAGCTTGCTACGTATGGTACTAAAATATGGAAAATTTTTAAATGCTTACAAATGATGTATTGACATCCCGCGAATGCAGATATTCCATTGATATTGATAACGTAAATGTACGAACATTCTAAGGATCCGGACGCTTTTCACCGGATGTTGAAATTCCGTTTTCATTTCTCGCAATCCGGATCGCCGCCGGCGAATAAAATATGCTATCGTAAATCTCTATGTATGTAACTCGCGTTACTTTCGTAGTACAGACATAGTTTCTACCTCTATAACGACAGTGCTTTCTTTGTAATTTTCCTCCGATAATGTAAGTGTTGTAATATATAGAATATTGAAAGCCATATAATGTGTTTGTATATTTCGCTAAAAGTAGTGTTGTATAACGATTATTATTATTCGACTAATAGACGTTTTTAGAATTTAGATACGCTTTTTAGAAACATTCCACCTCTTCTTTTCTGTTTATAAACATGTATATAATTATATATCTATTAAATTGTACGGTCTACAAGAAATAAGTCATTGCTGTGAAATAAGAGCTACACACGTATCTAATTAGCAATTAATAATTAGACTAATCACTATTATATCATGCCATTGGCATTGCAAAGGTACAATGCTAAATACAGTTCAGTAACAGAATTACATAATTGAATTACATCGATCATATGTTTTCTCTCCGGCTATGCTTTATTTGGCGAATTTCGAGCGCCGGTTCACAGGGAGCTCACAAAGTCATTTCTATGACCATTTGAAGAGCGTATTACGTTTTACGACACGTGCCATGTAATCAGATGGAAAAGAAAAAGGATACTTTGTTCTTTTAATGCTTTCGCTACATGAGGCAATGCGGTCTATGTGGAACGTATTTCTCTTTTATTTCAACGATATCTGCAGGCCTCTGTGACATTAGATGCTCTTGCGAAGATAAAATTTGCAGATATTAATGTACCAAAGTGGCGTACTTGCAAGATACGAAAACAAAATTATCCCTTCATTCGCGCGAATATTTTTCTTCCCCCCCCCCCCCCCAAAAAAAGAAGAAAAAAAGAAAAAAGAAAAATTCAAAAGTGGAGGATGTGGATTTCTAAGAAGTATAATAATAAATGCACGTTTATAACATTGCTATCTCGAATATTCTCGCTTTGTACAAAACAATTTTGTTGATTCTCAACTAAATTGACAATTAATATTATCGATAAAATAATTGTGTCCCCGCTATTAATAGATATATTAACTTCTTAATAGATTACAATGGTAATCGCGTAGCTATAAATGTGTTAATAAATTATATTTTATTATAAATATAAAATATATATAATTATAGATATTATATTATTAACCGCAAATGTGTATGTGTGTTTGACTTTTATTATGTATCATACATTTACGAGATATTAAAATCATGATAAAATTTTAAAGAGAGTTTTTACAAAACTAATATAGATAGAAATTCATCGGTAAGTATTTATGATCAGTAAATATTTATTAAAATATAATAATTATTAAGCGGATCAACCAATCAAGGGCTTGTATGAATAATGTGGCGTATTAACGGCAAACGTGCTTTAGTAGTTCATTAAACAAGAGGATTTGGCTACTGCTCAAACCGAGTTAATGAATGTTTGCTATTCATTTAGAGGCACATGTTTATGCTTCAAGAATTTTAAAATCCAATATATAAATAAAATGTAATAGAAATACTATATTATATTACCATTTTGCAAAACAATTTATATAGTTTTACATAGTTACAATTTTTATACAGTTTTAACAATTTTGTAAAAGCTATTCTAGTAGAACATTTTTTACGATCGTTGTTATTATAATCTTGTGTGTTTTTTTGTTTTTTTTTACAAAAAACAGATTTGAATAAATTTAAATCTTTAAATCTGTTAAAATCTCGATAAATAATAAGCACAACTAAAAAGTCGATGTGATTGCCACATATACTTTTTTTTCTGCCAAGTTTAGCTTGAGTTTTCACTATTGCAATTTCATTTCAATATATTCTGTAGCAATTACACAACATCGCTTGATAGTTTCAAGGATATGAGAGAAATTTAATTTCGCTATTAAAAAAAACGAATTAGAGTCTCTCAACCGATATATAATCGTGCGAAATATGTAATTCTTTTTATTACAACATTTATACGACATCGCGATCATCGTGTTCATCTGAAGTAATAACTATCGTAACGCCGCGTAATGAGTGACAGGCGCGGTTCTTATATAATGTACGTAATTAAAAACCGCGTATAATATATCCGCTCATCCGCATCTGTGAAATTAAACCATACGAAAAAATCCAACTACTTTCACGTCTACGACTGATACAAAATTTATTTTTATTTATATAATATTTTTTATTTATAAATTTATTTTTATTTATTAAATATGACAAGATAAACTTTATACGCGAGAAAAATTGGAATACTGTATATATAAAGTTTGCACGAAAAAATGTATTATAAAATTTAAGAATTTTATGCAAAAAAATCAAGATTACATATACCCTATAATTCACATACACCAAGTTTTCTAACTTTCATATTCCGCATAATGCATATCTCAGCAACCGTATTCCTATGTTATGTATATTATATTAAATATGTATTATATTTGTTCGCGCATTTATTTCAGCGGATTTTTTGAAATTAGAAAATTAGCTTTCGCTTTCTCCAAAATCGCTTATATCTCATTCACGATCGTCGTAACACATCTGTATCTTCCCATTTTAATGAACAGCATTACATTTTTTAGCATTCGCAAAATTATGATGCCGTCTATCATAAAAATTTTATTGTCTAATGTATAATGTATTTTTTATGTCTCTTCATTTATATTCCTAGGAAACTTTGCTGATTCGGTTAAAAAATCTCAAGATAGCTCAAGTATTTCGTTGTGTCGTCGTTTTCGCTATTTTATGATCATCTGATAAATGTCGAAAATATTATTTACAAAAAGAGATATAGTTTTGGGAAAAAATCAAAGACACAATCTATACATCTATATTACAGACCTATATATAAACGAATATATGCGAATCTATCGAGATTTTTTTATAAACGAAGAAATAACAAAAAAGGAAAATGTCGATATTGTGCAACGTGAGAACGATTCGAGCTTGGTGATGTATAATGTCTATCTCATTTGGAATTAAAATACGATCGTTGTTAATTTGTCTTGCGGAATGTGCGCGTTGTCGACTTTCATTTTCCGTGGTAAATTTTTGCATAAATGACATTTTACGGAGAAATCAATCATGATTTTTGCCGATCACGATTAGCCAAGATACCGATTACGACAACATAATTATTAGGCTGTATATAATAGTTGCATGTGAGTTAAGTTTCATAAACATGTACAAATAAGTGACTAAACAAAAATGTTGTCAATGTAAGAACATATAAGATAAAAAATACATAATTTACTTGCACATATAAAATATCTATTATATTTAAAAAGATAAAAAAAGATACAGTTAATATTTTCTTAACTATACACGTTCATAAGCTTATTTATTAATTTACATTTATAATTATCTTCAATTTTCTCAGATTCAGCGATTCTGTTTCGTATTTTTCATCAATAATAAAACGAAACTTATAGAAAAAAAAAAACTCATAATAATATTACAGTTTATTCGAGCAGGATAGTTGATAATTAAATGCACTGTATCCGCGTGAAATTACAGAAATCCTATTATATAATGAAAGCATCCTCGTACGATATTACATTTGTAGCCTCTACGAAACATAATAAAAAAGTTTTAACGCTGTTGGTTAATTGCTAGGTCGCCAAATGCAATATTTGTGTGTATTTTTCTGACATTTAATAAGACTGTTCCACATTCAACGAAGCGAATAGCCTATTCCTAGCTGGTTTCATTTAATTATAAACTTCTGCCATTCGTCTCTTCTCAATGTAGCCATTTATTATTAATAATACTTTTAACGATGTCACACACATTTACGATCTATTAAAAATATTTTATTACAAGGCTTATAGATCCGCCGTGAGAGACGAACTCGATTAATTCGTGACGATTTGTAATTTGCACTTATCCGACCGCGCTGTAGAAAAGATAACAAGCGAAGGATAATTATAACTAACGTAGTAAACGTCACTTTATCCGAGCAATGTTAATTACAAGTTGAAAGTAATCGTACGGTCAAAGCATTTATTAGATTCATGGATGTAAAAAATCATCACATTAATTGCATCACGATTCTTTGAATATTTCTTTCTATTTTTATATTTATATAAATTTTTTTCTCGTTGCAATACTATCGACAAAAATTGTATAATAAATACATATAATAACAAATTATATATAATTATAAATATTTATATTAATTATAAAAAAATATATTATAATCTATAATATATATATATATGGTATCTGATAAAATTTTCTCAAAGATCCATGTAACCGGTTAATGATGCTCAAACACATACTATCACTCTCTAACATGCACAGGCTTTCTATGCAGTCTATTCTGTACAGTAATTATACACGCGAATCGACTTTCGTTTTCCAGGGTAGGGTCATCCTTTCGCCGGTGCGATGTCGGTTTCTTCCGGTATTTGATAAAAAGAGAAATGTTTTGGTAGATTGACACTAGGTAGGTGAGGGCAAAAAGAGAGAAAGAGAGAGAGAGAGAGAGAGAGAAAGACAGAAGAGAAGAAAGGGAAGAGGGAGGGAGAAGGCAATCAATGATCTGCATTTTTTCCAGAACCCAACATTCCCCGCGTCTTCCCACGAGTTTCCCTTTACATTCAAGTATAGATAAACAGATAAAGTTACGCTTGTACGGTTGTCTGAATAGACTTTCTTCGAGGACATTGCGACCGACTTCCGGTAAAGACACACACCATGCGTAGATTTAAGATCGTTAAAGTTCAGATAACGGAAATATCGAGTTATATATATATTTTCTATTCGGAGAACTTTAAAATAAATAGATAAAAATATCTTTTTTAAATTTTAATTTCTTTTTTAACTTTTTGATTTATTAGAATAAAAATATGAAATATTTATTTGATCGTAAAGAATAATTAAAGATCTTAATATTTTTTTCTTTTATTTTTATTTTATCCTTTATTTTGAAGAAGATACACGGGCGAATAAATTATTTAATTCTGTCTTAATTCAGATGTCTATTTCAAGTAGAAAGGAGAAGATTACGTTAATTGGGACGGGAATTGGTAATCCTCCTCAAGTCCAAGATTGTAATTTATTACCGAGCGGAACATATGGTATATATAATGGTATTAGTCCTGTTATTATAATCGACCATGCGTGTCGATGCTCGTTAAGAGAAATCGTCAACTTGTAATGAGGAAAAGATATAGGTATACGTAATTAAAAGTTCGATCAAAAAGCACGAAGGCTCGCACGTAGCAATGAGTCGTTTGACCTCGTCCAACGGCTTTCGACAAGCGTATTATGTACGTGTTCACAACGCATGAATATCAAGTGCAAGGATATTCCCTTTCCCCAATCTTACTCTGCTAGAAATAACGCAGCATCGTTTGTAGGATTATATAATTTTCCTTTTTACGAGAGTATACATCCATTTTTTTTTTTTTTTGCATTCTGAATACTCGAGCGTTACGAATTAATATCGCTAGCGTTAATATACAAAGTTACAAAACTCATACTCTTATATTTACAGAGAATGCGAAAAAATTTCATAAATTTTTAGATTCAATGGAATCGATATAAATTTCGTCGCGAAATATGTTATCGAAGATAAATCTAATATCTCGAACGGATAGACAAGGACAAAAACTAGTTTAGATAATCGTTGCAATTATATATCGATAGAATCGCAAATGAGACTAGACTTTTTATGGCGTGTCGGGCGACATTCATCATTGCTGCATTATAAATTGTGCAATAAACTTGAAATTTGCTGCGATTAAATATCCAGTTAATTAATAAATCGATCATCGAAACCAGATAACACAAAACCTTTCTCATTCCTTCCTAGTTTCTCGCGCATACCATGTAATATGTAATATACAATATATGTTATATTATCTGTAAAATTCTCTGCTGCTATTTTTAATATTATGATGATTAAAATTTGTATATCAAGTTTTTAAATTTTTATCTTAGAAAATAACATGTTATTCTGAATTCCTATTAAATTCTCTTTAATATAATTTTATTGAAAAGATTGATTCTGAATCGATTAAATAAAATGAATCATGATAAAAAGAATTGACAAAAAAAAATTTAATTTTGCTGAAAAAAGTCGCTTCGTCAAAAAATTCGTGATCGTGAAATCGAGGATATACAATATTTCATTGTTTCAATATTAAAAGACTTACAATTAATTAGTGTAACACGAAAGAACATAAAAGAGTATACTTAAATAATTGCATGGCTGGTTTACATCGATGCTATTATACACATCCGGCGAGAAATAACACGCAACAAAATGAATTAATGTTATATATTATGCTGCAATAGTTTGAAATGAATGCGAGTGCATTAAAACAGTAACGGCAATTATAACAAATTGATTATCAAGCAGTTTTCACGCGGGCTTTATCGCACCGTTTGATGCAGAAAGTGTGTCAGGAAAACGCATCGTATTTAAAATGTAAATGCGATTGCAGCGCGTACACTTATACATCTACGCACTGTTTATGTATCGCAACGCGTAATAACTGTGTAAATATTACAATGTGTATATATTTTTATGAGAATTATAAGAAAATTATTAACTAAATAGAAAATGCTGCATAAAAGACAATTGAAAATTGCCGATGCTGCGATAAACATTCCGATAATAACGAGACAAAATTAAAATTAAATGAGGAACGTTAATAAGTAAAAGCACGAAATAGTTCGATTGAGCTCAATTAGTCGATCACGGTTCAAACTGAGATCGTGTCAATGATCAGAGTAATGCTGTCCTAATTCGCTCACACAGGAAGGTCGAAACGAAGTCGTGACCGCAACTCGATCATTCAGTTTCGTGGGAAACATCGTCGGTCGAGCGTTTACTCTAATTCCAATTTTCTCTTCATTAGCATCCCGAGTGACGCAAATAAACGTAATAACGTTGGTGAGTCATAGTTCTTCAAACGCTACCCGGTCCAATGCGCGAAACCCCTAACGGGTAGAAAACTCTTTGGAAGCCTATCCGATAAAATCGGATTTTCTCCCATCATTCTGCCTGTGTGTTGGGAAAGATTCTATATACAGTTTATGTAACGCGATCAACGATCCCGAGAGAGAGAGAAAGAAAGAGAAAGAGGGAAAGGACTTTTCGGCGGGTAGAATTGTGCATTCTCTTAATCCAATTTTGAAATCCGATGATGCCGATACGCGTATGGCACCAGTTACATGACATGTAGTCGAGCAGGATATCGTTACATGAGATATATGACTGTCATGCCAATTATAATTGAGCTGATATTCCACATTTGCAATGATTAAATGAATATTTTCGTGTATAAAAAATACGCAACGAGAGAGAGACAGAGAGAGAGAGAGAAAGAATCTAAAAACCACAAAATTAATTTTTCTTTTTTCGTATAATAAACCATCAAGATCGTTGATTTAACATCTCAAACTAATTGTGACCGAAACTGTTATCTTCTTTCGCTTCTTCCTTTTATATTATAATTATTATCAAATCTATGTAATAAAAATAAATCCATCTAAAATTAAACTTATAATTTAACTTTTAAAAAGAGATATATATCTTCTTTGAAATTCAGAATAATTTTGTACGTGGTGCAAATTATTCAATTTTAATTGTCATAAAAATTTATTAATGTACATGAATATATTGTAATATATATTAATCGATAATTAATAGTTAGCTAATTTGATTACGTATGCGAAATAATCCATAACATGGTATTGACATAGATAATTATCGTCAGTAAAAGTAACAGTAACAGTAAAAGTGACAAAATTTGTAGTTATACCGGTTATCATTTACATGTTGTAAGAAAAGAATATCAGCCTTCTTTTTTAGGGAAAACGACTCATATGCAACTTCTAGGTCCGGTTTTGATAATTAATCTCGTCGACTCGGTAGCTCTATTATGATCTAGAAAGGAAACTTTTCGGCCCTCCAGCCTCGACCGGATTCGATTTTTAGCCGCGAGGCATCCTCAACTACCTCGAAAGCCGGATATTCGGGTCTGGATCGAGGTGTTTCGTAATTCGTTATATAGGTTTCTCTTATACTCTATACAATACACTTACGCACCACGCCTGTGCTCACTTTCTATAGCGAAGGAGAACACCGAGAGGGGAAAAAGGATTGCGGTTGTCGCGCGATGACGACACGTTCGCCGCCTTCGTCAGGACTATCCACCTTTATCAGATAGACTGGATTTCCGATGCTCAATCGCGTTCGTGACCATCGTTTTAATTCATTTTAATGCGAGTGCTCCTTTAGTCGTAGAGATTCCGAGACAAATTTAAAACTAATTTTTCATCGAATTTAATGTTAAAAAAAGCTATTTTATTATGTCGAATAAGATTCGAACATATTATATTCTCGTCAATTGCATAACATATTCGATTGTATAATATCTGTTATACAAATTTTATTACATTTATGCGAGAGCCTTAGAAAGTTCAAATTAAGATGTCATCAATATTCACCAAAAAGAAATTGACTTCGTTAAGAAATCTATGGTTCAAGGAATTATCCGCTACAAACGTATGCAAATTACTGGCCAATGTGTATATCCGCTGTCATCTCCGATTACGCGAATTATTCAGGTAGTCGTCTTCGCATCGAACGCCTCTTTTAATTTCGCGAGTAAACGACGCTATAAAGGCTTCCGGCAATCAATGGAAATATGGCGAATATGGAAATAACTCGATAAACCTCGATAGCGGAAGGATCGCTGACACATAATACGCATATCGATCTATGTCATTTCAACGGGATTCAATAAACTGTTCACTGCCAGCGCGTTTCGCGCAAGCACCGTTATCTGCGTTATTATCTCTTCGATTGAAATTTACGTCACACACGAGCCTGTTATAACAGAACTCGATCTCATTCCCATCAAATTTGACAATTACACGCCACGTAACATATACGTAAAATACCGGAGAAAGTAAAAGCAAGGAGAAATGTATTCGTGTCTCTATATATGGGCTTACGCTAATATATACGTAATCGAAAAAGCGATCACCCCCTCATATATGGTATCTTATATATTGCCCCTCTTCAGTTTAATCTATTCAAATTTTAACACATTGCTTTATATACAATTAAACCTGTGAAATTAAACAAATAAAGCGATAAGTAGTAATAAAAAGTATATTGATATAATCTATTTTTAAATAATCGTTTAATTTCGGATAGTTTTAATTGTACATTAAGACAAAGTGTCGAAGTACTTTAGAAAATCGAAATCGATTGAACTCTACGCATTTGTACAATAATAATAATTAAATAGAAATAAATAATTACAAGATAATTTACGACATAGTGATCGTATTAGCTATAAATGTAATAAATGTCAAGTTGTTACGCTATATCATATTATACTTGCATATAGCTTATTGCATCAGTGTGCATTTAGGCTGAAGGCCAAGTGAGCCGATATTTATTTCAATCAATCAAGCTTGTACGTTTATTATACGTAGTAGAAAAAGAAATACCACAAAATATTAAATTACGGATAATAATGTAATAAATTAACAAAATAAAAATGAAAAAAAAAAAAGAAAAAAGAACTTAAAAAATTAAAAATTGATTTGTCTAATTTACGTATGATTCGCGCTCTCCATACGCGTATGAGCGAACGTACGATCGGATGTACAATACAACGTCTGACTACGTTGGGGAAGAGCGAGACAACAGGCTCGAAAACGAGGCAAATGGTGTATCAAACAACCAAGTAGAGGAAAGGTGTGTACCTTCTGCGAGCTTACCAGCTCAACGAGCGGACAGTTACCTTTCCGTTCTACGACCGCGAGGATCTACCTCCCTCCATATTGTAGAACTCGCTGATCGCTATCTCTAGGTGAGTTTTACGCGCGAATATAAATCTCGCGACTCTTAAAAGCAACATTAACAACATTAAGCGGATTATCGTCTAGTGTTCGATCTTTCGTGACGCTTAAAGCGCTTGAAAAAAATACTGTTTGTAGAATACAGAATTTGTGATTCGTTTTACGGATGTGTCTCTATCTATCTACTCGATTCTATTCGATTGAATTGTGGTAAGTTGTATAGTAGATAATTTTATAAATCGCTATATAAAACATGGAAGTCCTATAAATACAATATTTTCTGATATAATTATAAATCTTTTGATTTGTTTATTGATTTCGTTAATCAATTTCGCGATAATGATATTGCGTATTAGCCAGATGTAATAATGTTAATAACAATATACAGCTATATGTTACGTATCGTTTCTTTTGCAAAGAAGAAACTTATATACATTTGATGTCATATAAATCTGGCAGAAGATTGGCGTGATTCATGCTAAAGGATATTATAGTCGTTTCAACGTCGCTGGAATATTCAGGACACTGCATTTTAATTTTTGCTTCGATAGCTTTCACTGTTGATCGCAATTCGTTTGATCATGATAGTGTTACAAAGTAATCTACACTCTATACAGATACGTCAGAAGCTCTTATGACAAAGTGAAAAGTTGCATTAATGACTCCGTTGATGAGAATGATGCAGCTTACATAAGCATTAAAAAACAATGATACAAAGGGATAAATTTCCTCTCACACTTGTTAAACAGAAAGCATTATTATAGCGAATTATGCATAATGTTCAGTAATATTGTATATCTCAATGACTAAAATTTGAAATGTGCATTTTTTTCAAAAATAATAAACCGGTATTACTTAAAAAAGATTAATTAATGAATAATGCAAATAATATTAATAAATTTTCGAGTAATTATATAAAATTGTTAGCAAATTTGTAAAATTATTAAAACTATATCAAAGAACGGTTAGTATGAATTAAATATAATTACGCTATCAAATAAGAATTATTTTATACATGTATTATTAATATTTTTCTTACATAAAATAAACCTTTCATTATATTAATTTTAGAAACATTCTTATATAAAGATCTTGATATATTCTACTTATCGTTAGTGCCGCTTCAACTTCCAATTTCATATCATTTTGAATTTCTCACGGTTTTATATATAAGCATGAGAGGACTCATTTTTCATTTTTAAAAATGGGAATGAATTTTCTATATCGAATATGCAGATCTTTCGATGCCGGAAGCTAATCTGATTGATCTGTTGATTACATTTTGCTTCATTCCCGCGTTTGGGTTCCGTTAGTACTGCCGTTTGACATATATCTGGGTTTAGCCGTACCGGTTCACTTACGACCAAGGCAAGGTATAAAATTCGTCTCTGATTTCATTCAATGATATTAACAAGTAAAAGACCTTTTCACGTTTTTCGATTATTAATATATATGATTATTAATATTATTAATATTTATATGACAATAATAGGACATATTTTCATTACTCTTTATTCTAAGCTAAAGATAAATTTTAATTGAATTTCTTCATGCAATTATCAATAGCTCAAAATCTAAGAGTGTACTCTAGCGCAATGGCGATTAGTAATTAGAAAATTATTAACGCGTTATTAGATGCATGGCGAACTATTGCGAGAAACAACGAGATTTAATAGACGGTGACTTATATCAATCGTAAAATTCATTCCCGTTACTTCTTGACGCGATACAAATTTCACGTTTTTCGTACCAACTACCGTTTCCATCGACTTTACGATCGTGAGATAGATATTACATAAAACAGTGTGTCAGGAAGTGTGGTTCCGATATCGAAGTGTCTTGAAATATCTACTGACATAAATCTAAATAACAAAACAGAATTTTTGTATTTGCGGATACGAATAAATTGCATAAACACATTATTGTTAAAGATAATCCACTATGGAAAATATATTTAATTGAAAATTAAAATGCGAGATTATAAATAAAACGACTAAAATAGAATTATAAATAAATAAATAAATATTGAGATAATATTATTAGAGTTATTACGTTGCCAAAATTCAATTATGTACTTAGAAATTAATTATTAATTTCAAGAATAGGCATACTTAGCTAAAGGCACTATTTATCTGGGTATGCGAGAAGAAATGCAGAAAATATTTAATCGCAGTATTTACTTATATCTAGGTCTTAATCTTATCGCGAGGCCGTTTAGCGAGTCCTATCACGGCATCTCGAAGAGACGCTCGACATAACGAGATAAAAATATCGCGTCTTCTAGTACGCAAACAGTATGAAAAAAATAGCGATACTATCGTCGCGATCCTTGCATTCTTAAGCGATACGCAACGTTCGTTACGCTTGCCTGAATTAAATTTCGCAACGAAATGATGCTGTTGCGTGCGCGCCGTATTTTTTTCTGCATTATATTGTATCCAGCGAAGCACACAGCCGAGATGGGCTACGTTCCATCGGAATCCGATTCGACGTAACTTTCCCGGGATTTGTTTGCCTACACCGCAACAATGTAATATCGAGCAGTCGTAAACCCGCGATTATCATGAACCGAGGGAAAGAATCTACCGGCTGCGTAATACGCGTAATACCGCACGCATAAATTGCAATTTATTTGTGCAAATGTGCCTAGCATAGCAATCAATAATGTCAATTTTTGTCTCAAAAATATAGATGTAAATTATTTTTTTTTTTTTATCTTCAAATAATGCGATACACGTAAAAAAATTTTTTTACGAAAAAGATCGAAGAAATTCGTATAAAATATGAACATATCAAAAACCACATTTATTTCCGATGCATTATTTTTAAATAAAACAAAATAGACAAAACAGTTTGGAGCACAAAGAATTTATAAACGATTTCCAAAATGATTATCAAAATCAATTAGAAAAAAAAAAAAAAAAAAAAAAAAACTAAAAGGTTTGATCTGTCAACTTGCAAGTAGCTCGAGAGGAACGAGCCGCCCGACGATGACGTCGATCCTACTCGCGTACGCTACTCTCATTGCGTTTTCGTGCGTGGCGGAGGCGATCTCGTCGTCCTGGAGACCGATCCTGCCGGCCCATAACGTCGGCGCAGGTATATTGCATCAGGAGGCATCGATTTTCGAAAATGCGCCTACGCAGACGCTCTTCGACGTGGACAGCTCTTTGCTACTGGCACACGACCAAGAGAAATGTTCTCTTTACAAAGTCGCCATGACCCAGCAGTTGTATTTTGAGGTAGGTAGATTACCGAGTATGGCAATAGATTTTTATATCGTATATTTTTATATAGTAATTGTACCGATAAGTCAAAGTGTTTAAATGGAAGATATTCAAAAAAATTAGCGAATAATTATAAGAGAATTAATGACGTTATAATTAATATTTCGATCGAATAAAATATTCACTTATTAATAACTTGCTATATTGAAGTAACCAACGTTGACAGACGTTGGTAGAAAAGAATTGTGTACGTCGTATAACAAAATGTGAGACATTTCGAGTCACACATCAAGATTATGTATGTGGCACATGTATAAATATATATACATATGCAAGATGAGAATAATCATAGCGATTGAAGAATGGTCGATAAAGTCGCTCGCAGAATTTTTTCCTACTTGTTGTATAGAACAATGTTTGTTCTAGTTTCGCGATATCGATATTCTTGTATTCATGCATGTATATGGTATATTAGGAAATGTGAATTGCATTCGCTATTGTCGAATACAAATTGCTCTATCGATAGCGATTAGATATAATTGGAAACGCGTTGCTAATTATGGTACAATTTCGGGATCATCTGATATATCCCATAATTTGTAAGATGTGATTCCGTCATTACAAATTTTATTGAATAATTGCAGTGTATATCTATATATTATTGGATATACAGATATATGAATAAAGGATAATATATCCTATATAATATTTTTAATACATTAAAATTAATTATATTGTATAAAAAATACAATAATCTGAAATATTACAAATTGCAAATTTTATCAGTGGATTCATCGATAAATCTCAAGTTTCCATTGTAAAAAAAATATAACAAAGTATAAGTTCCTCTTAAATAAATTGCAAAAATTTATATAGCAATTTCCGCGGCACGGTGGCTATACTCTTCCTGATCCGCGTCTCGCGTCTAACTAAAGCTAACGGAATTTTTTCTGCCATTCATATGCTACGTGAAGCGCATTTTACGCTCGAGAGAAAGAGAGAAAGAGCATTGGCATTGCACTGATCAGAGGATTCGCGATGCAAGCGAAATGGCAACGAAAGTAGGAGAAAACACTCTCTCGAGATACCAAATCCCTCCGGGCGCAATCTCGAAACGAGTCCTGAATTTCTTACCGATGCGATCCGAAATGGCGAAATCGTTCATCGGTTTTAATTGGTTTACTTATCGTTAGTCTGTATATCGTAAGGTTCGTTAAAGACAGAATACATGAGCAATTTCGTCTTAAACTCATAATCGAGAAAGCGAACGTTCTAGGCAAATTATTTGCTCATCTGATACAGCAGCGGCAATATTTCTCGGTAATTTTTTTTTGCAACAACCGGAAAATAAATCGTAAGATCACAGAGACGTGATTAGCGAAAGTGAGTGAAGATAAATCCAGCAACAAAAAATTATTATTTAAACACATATTTAATAATTTTATAATTGCTATTAAATTTTTAACTATTAATCAAATATTAAACTATAATAATTGTATACTATAAATTTTTGAAATAATCGTTATTTCCATTATTTTTTTGATAGATCTAAATTTTAACGTTAAGAAATATTGCGATGTCACATTTTTACATTAATTAATATTCAGATTATGATTATACAACACATTTGATGAAGACAGTTTTGCTCTATCGAGTCATTGAATGGAAGACGTTTACTTGACACTTTAACGATCTTTCACGTTGCAAGTAATAGACTTGACTCAAAGAGAAAGGAAGTTAAACTATACCGGTTTATTCAGAGAATATACAACTGTATATATTTCCATTAAAAAATCTCTTATTAAAATCTTATGATATAATTTAATATAATTCTAATAAATCTCTAAAGAAACATTATAATTCAACATAGTCTTTATAATAATAATTTAATCAAATAGCGTTAAATAAGCTAAGAGACAGTGCACGATTCACAAAAATGAGAAAAATGTCAAAAATATAGGACTAAATTAAACTTTCGCGCAATCTACAATTGCAATTTTTGCGAGAATAATCTATCGATGCGATCGGCATGGCAAAATTGAACGCGATGGAAAGCGGGCAGAACGGATAGCACATTTTCTCTGTTCATCAAAATCCGTGCCAAGTAATATCATCGGAAGAGCATTTACACTGGACGTAAGAGAGCTGACAATGATTGCGCAGCTGCGAATACAGTAATGGGAAAGATGCTGTCGAAATTGCCGATCGTAAACGAGAGGATCCGCAAACAGAACAAAGACAGCCTCCTGTTTGTCGTATGACTTTCTACGATCGTTACATGCAATTATCTTCTTGCAACGCTCTCATGATGGTCGATAATATTAGCCGGGATATTAAGATCTCGGTGGCCGAAATAAATTTGTGGAAAAGCGATTTGCGAATAAATTATGCCGAGAAAATGGAATTCAATAGACATTTTCGCTAAAAATGGCAATCGAGTTAAATACACAAGAGCGGAAAAAATTGATTTTATTACGGAGGAAGCGTTTTCACAGAAAATATACCGCGTGTGTCTATGAGATTATAGTATCTCAAGGTAGATTGTTTTGGACAGTCTTTCTTCTCTAAGTAGATCTCAGCACTAACAAGAAACATTTATTTGAATAAATTAACATACAGAGATGAAGGATTCATTTTTAAAAAGAATCAATTTTTTCAATCTTTAAGTCAAAGTCAAGTTTTTCGACAACAATAAAGAAAGAGAATTTATGTTATTTTTACATTTTTATTTTATCTTCTTACGTAGAATCACTTTCCTTTCAATTATATCATGATTTCGAACACATTCTGCCAGTTATTTTTTTTTCTTTTGGATAATAATAATTTTTAATATTTATAAAGAGAAATCTATACACAAGCGTATAAATAATGGTGCGATGTCACAGTTTGGCGTGTCGATAAGTCATGTAAATCGCTGATACAAATCACTTTAATGCAAACACATGCAAGGACATTGAGCGAACGCTGGATATACGCGATTGAATATTTCATCCTGCTCGTCAAATTTACGAGATCCCCTCTTATCGTTAGAGATCGGTTGAAACATTACCCGTCAGGTCCTTATTCGACAAATGTAATGCGCGTTGACGCGTATATTTCTATAGTACTTAGTATAGTGAACGGCAAGTTTATGTGAGTTGACGACCGTAAAAGGAATTGGACGTGCAATCTCGACCGCAGTCGTTGCCACCGCGATTTTGCGGCCCGCTTTTGGCGAAATCCGCTCTCCATACAGAGCCCCTGTCAGAGAAATTACGCGCGCAAGAAACTATGCCTCTCTCGCGTCAATAACGCACGACGTAATCGATTTAACCGTGAATTCACGCAATCACTGTAGAAAAATCCTGTACTCTTACAGCTATTTCTCTAGGTGTCGAGTCACGCTTGCGTCGGCTTTTAATAGAATTTAGAATTTCCGTTTTAAAAATCTTTCGCGAATAATAGTGACATCCGAAGAAAAAAGCAGTTAAAAAAATTTGCATCTGATATTTTTTAAAGCATATTCTGAAAAGGTGGAAATGTAATCTGAGAAAAATGCTTCTTTGGAAGTAAAACAGAAACGTGGGGGAAAAAAAAAAATGTAATTTTATTTTCGTCGCAAAAAGCTTTTAAAAATATGATTGTATTGCGATGCACTATTGCATTCCTGCTTGGGAAAAAAAACACACACACACACACAAAACAAAACAAAACAAAAAAAAACGACACAAATAAAAAATTTTGCAAAATCTGTCAGTGACGAAAAAAATCAATGACAATACAAATAAATACAAGAAAACAAATAGAAATAACGTATTTGGAATTAAAATTATTATTTTTGTAACGGCACCGTATAGTTTCCCAATTTTTTAATTTAATATAATGTTTCAATTTTTATTATTCTGAAAAAAAAAAAATAAACTATATATTTTTATCTTCTATAATATCTTTTTCATAATTATTTTAATTTCATATACAATATTCATATGTAAATTCAATTGAGTGCCGGTATGTATTGTCATGACAACGGTCGATATAATCAATTGATACGTAAATGCAATAATTGTTGCAATTTCGTGTCACAAATTTAAAAATTATATATTTATAAAATTATGCTTGTGTGTGGCAATTAAGACACTTTTTCTTTTCCCATGTTTTTTTATATTATTTTTTCACTTGGAGAAACATTTCACTATTCGATTTGGTAAGATTATTTGACAGATCGTTTAATGCGAGGATGTAAACTCAAATGCCTATCAAATTTTAATTATCCACATTAAACAACAGATGTTGTCTCTTCTGTGATTGCTTGATTGCATCCATTCAAATGGATCCGAGGGAATGTTTACTCGCATAGACGAGCTTTACTTTAACGTGCGTTTTAGTGAGAGATCATATCGCGACGGAATCGATGCCGACGATTAATAATGTAAGATCCGATGTGATACGCGGAAACGCGCGCATCCGGTGATTAAATCATACGGAGCACATTAATCTTCGTTGTACACCAGAAGAATTGACAATTTAAATCGCGATGGGTACGAAATTAATGTCACCCGAGCATTCGCCGACGCGATCTAACGATCTATCTCTCTCATTCTGTTACAGTACATCCATTACAAGACAGATCTGCCAAACATGAAGGAGTTCACTCTCTGTATGTGGACGAAATTTTACAATCATTCCAACGATCATCCTCTGTTCTCTTACGCAGGTGAGTGCGCGCTGAAATTCATTTCTTTCTCCTTTCACCTTGTATCTTATTGTGAAATATATCGGATGTGAAAGCGAAAGTTCGCCACATTTATTGCCTAAAGTTCCGCATATTATGGCGTTAAAAATACAATTTGCATTGTGAATTAATTCCATCTCTAACTACAAGAGAACAAAAATATAGATTACTATTTGAAATCAACTTTTTTTTTTAGCAAAAATCAACAGTTGATCATTGTTTTATAGTTTGATTAAATCTGAAATAGATATTAAACATAAGATTGTTAAAATCAAATTTATTTGAAATACTTTCACATAGAAATTTTCGTGTAACGTTTTGGCATGTATAGAAATTTGTTATAATATAACTTCTGTTCAACGATAATAAAAATCTTTCCACTTGAACCACGTAAGGAAGAAAATCACCAATTTGTCATTTAATTACACGTGTCTCATTTATCTATAATTGAAAGATGATAAATATAAAGAAGAAAGATGAATGTTTTTTTTTTGCATTGAAAACTCGTTACCGTTATAAAAACGCTGTATAAACTTGCGGTTTTAAATTGTAGTGCAAACTGTGTGTTTGTTTAATAAATTTTACGCCGCCGTTTTTAATTTGCCGTTGACCTAGTTTCTCAGTAATTGTTTACTAACACAGCGGAAATTGTGGATAAGAAAATTTGCAAATGAACGGTTAGGTAAATTAAATTGTCAGCATTTGTAAAAATGAGCGATATGTCCATGATATTTATTGTAGATACTACGTACATATCCGAAAAATAACAAATGGCTATTTTTTTTTGTTTTTTAACGATCTCTCTAGCTATGTTAAAATATTGTCCAAATTATTACGAATAACATTTTCTATTTGCAGAGATATATTGTTTCCATCATGAAAATTTAAACATTATAAAGTTTGATATAAAATTCAAACATATATGTATAAATATTGATAATATCGATCACTTTTACGATATTTACATTTAATTGTACTTGTTGTTTTTATGAGTTTATTATAATCTATTATAGTAACGTATGATAATGTTTTTAATACAATAACGTAATTGTTTTTATGTATGATGAGTGTGAAATAGCATTTCATTAAAATGCTCTTATTAAATTCATACACTCTATGTGTGATTATAAACGATACAGCAAATAAAATTACGATAATATGATCTTTAAACGCGATTTAAACGCATAGAGACGCGGTGCAACGGTCTTAATCAGTCTCATTGCGTAATCGATTCCCACACAACATTCTTTCTTCTTGCAAATTAGTGATTTAACTTTATAAGTAACAGTCATGCAACAGACAGCCATCTCTCTCATGTCATGTTAAGAATCGATTTACGCTCGTGTATTATTATTCACGCGCGAACAATGATGTCGTCCGGCAATGTTTTCAATATGCAGTTTAGAAAGGTTCCACGCGGTTTGCAGTTTTTGTACGGTTGCGTTGTAGAAAGTTGCAAACGCACACCCGTACACATACAGATTGTTCTTTTCTTTCTTTTTTCCGTAGACGCGAGAGAACGTGACAATAGGCGGATATGTGCGGTGTCATAAATACACCAACAATAGGTCCCTCCCTTCGCTTGTGTCTAAAAAAAAATCTCTCGGCTTTTAGAATCAATAAATATAGTAGAAAAATGTACCATATATTATAGTATATAAAAAAATAAAAGTATCTTTCTCAATATACGCCATTAAAATTTTAATCTGCAAGTAATTTTTTTATATTTTTTAAAACAGTTAAATTGATTTGTAATAATCTAAGTAAGAAAAATCGATTATATTATAACTCGATAAATAAGATGGAATAGGGAACTTTATAAAATGTCGAGTTAGAAGTTATAGACATGAGCTCTTTAAACTTGTTATGTAATACAACAAGTTAATAATTCTGGAAGCGTAGATTATAAAAAAATTTATTAAAATATCGTAATATATAGAAAATAATTATATCTAATAAACTGTTATTGTGTTAAGTATCGGAAAAATTATTAATGTTGAGATTAATTAAAAATGACTTTAAAACAGTGAATAAAGATATAACAATCTAGTATTAATTTTTAATTTGTTAATAAATTCATAAAATTTATAAAATACGAATGCAAAAAGCTCTTGTACAATATATTCCCACTCGATTGTTTATAGCGCGAAAGCATTCAAAAATATCAAATGCGGATTCTACATTTGAAACTGTCAAAATCTGCACTGCTGATTCTATTAGGTATTTCACCCGTTATCGTGTAATAGGGATGTTGCATCTATTCTACTTGTGCACAAGAATCCTCTGTCTCTTTCCCTTTCTCATACGAGTTAATTCTCGCCCTCGACTTCCAGTCAGTGATCAACCACGAGGAATACTGTCGTGGGTCGCAAACACAGCGAGAAGTTCGTACTACATGCTTAACGTCAACGGTCACAACTTGTACAGATTGAATTATCCGTTGAGACTTAACAAGTGGTACCACTCCTGCCAGAGCTGGAACGGTCGTACCGGGGAATGGCAGATCTGGGTCAACGATGAGCGCGTAGGTCGCGGGTTCAACAACAGGGTAAGCACGACTTTATGTTGCCTTTGACCCTACTGCACATACTTAGATAGATAGACGTATAAAAAATTCCGAAATTGGCGAAAAGCGAATAATTCAATTTTTCAAATTTCAACATTTGATCATTTTATTCAACAGAAAACTTCAAAAATTAAAATTATACTTCTTGTTGCGTAATCGTGGCGCATTGTTCTTGGCGTTCTAATAAAAAAATTGAAACAAATATTTCTTTCGTGTTCGAATCAAACTTTATTATCGTGCCACTAATCGCTCCCTCGTGTTTTCTCATTTTTTGGAATCTAAAATAATCGTTCTTTTTCGTTTATGCAGCTCTAAGGATATTAATATTCATTTAGCCTTCATTAAAATGCGCATTATGCCATTTTTTCAGTTTTCTTGGCGCGATATGCATTCTTTTGTGACCTGCTTTTTTGCTTTTTGTCAGATATAACAAAAAATGGACAAGTCTCGCGAAATTCAACAGATACCTAAAATCCTACTGTAAAAACGATGACAATTAATTTATTATAATGCAGCAGTGCAAACTTGATGAATTATAAAGCGCGATTGTTATATATAATCGTTCAAAAATAATAAATATTCAACTTAATAGACATGCTGTAACTTAATATACAAAAAAGCTACAAACGATTATTCTTGGGAAGATGCGTCCGACCACACACGTGGTTCTACTACTAGGATGGAAAAAAAAAACTACCGTAGCTATTAATTTCGAGCTATTAATCTTCTAGCTACTAATTAACTTCCCGGTTTTATCTAATTTTTCAAATTTTTTTATGTAATATAAAAAATATTTTTAAGTGTTAAAGAAATATTAAAAGAGAGTTTTAAAAATGATGACATATTATAATTGCGTTAAAACAAAACGATTTATTGAAATAAACAATCTTATTATATTATGGTACTTGGTATTGTTTGCGTTAAAGTATGTATGTTGCAAAATTTTATAGAAAATATGCATTGTTTCTCTTGCAAGTTATATACAATAATTCAAGAATTCTTAATTTTGTATAAGTAAAAATATCCGTTTTAAATTCTTGCAAAACAGAGATGCACTTTATTGTGCGCGATTTCACATATCGTAATATAATTTATTATCATTCCGCAAATTTTTGGCGCGAATTGCGTACGTATTAGAGTAGAGGAAGAGAAATATTCATAAGCCACGTGACATGAGAAGACATGTCCTGTTTCGTATAAGGGTACCGTTGCATAAGGCCGTCCCACATTGCAGTTTTCTCAATTATCGTTTATGTTAAACGCGCTAGGAATTTCTTAAACGAGCGTACTTCCGGCATTTTCTGTACACGAGTCACGTTTAGTCGTGCCTTTCCCACGCGAAAGTTGAGTGCACTGTCATCGCGGTTTTGTTATACTTAATGTGTGCTTTTGGTTGGACGACACTTGCACACTTGCTCACCAAGTGCATAATATAATACATTCATAGAAATGCAATATGTCAAGAAAAATGTATCTATCTTTAAGACGTTTGTTTATAGAAATTTCCTTCATTTCTATTCGAATCTATTAATACTATAGAAATTTAGTTGAATATATTTTATAAACATATATATCACAATAAATACGATATCTTTTACGTGATATAATATTATAATTAAGAAAAATGACAAGAGTAGTTATATATTTTGAAGAAAATATTGAGTCGAACGGAAAGTTTGTGCCGTTTTTTCGGTCTTCATCGGTTGGTAAAAAACGGAACAAACTTTCCGTTTAACTCAAAAGTGATTTTTATACCGATGTAAAATTAGATAAATAAAGTTATAATAATCAAGACGACGGCATCCTGCATTCAGATTGCGTTGAACAGAAACGAAATGGCGAAAGAATGGACGGCGAAATAGAATAAACGGGAAATGGAAAAAGTATAGAATTCCATATATCGCGATATTCTCGTCCGAGGATACCAAGGTTACTTTCAAATAAAAAAGCACAGAAACCAATTAAAATTTTCATATGGCGTGGTGCGCGTGACTGCGGATGCGCAATCTATCCGCACATAGGGAACGCAAAATCCGAGGCTTTTATATATTCTATTTACGTCAGTAGTTTATATATCGCAAATGTTTGCGTTTTTTCTTCAGCAATCGATTAAATCACTGTTGGATCAAACTGTATTTTCAGATTAAAATTACACGCGTGTTAGTTTAATAAGTAAAAAGGCGGTTATCGGAAAATACTCTTTAGATTTTTTTGTTCTATCCATTATGCGAAAAAAAAATTGTATTGTTGTGCTTATTCCAGCTGGTCGGGCACGTTATCAAAGGCGGTGGAATTGCCATTTCCGGACAACAGCAACGACAACTGGGCGGTGGTTTCTTAGAGGGTGAAGGCGCGCCACCGGGTAAAAATATTTTTACATTATATCATTAATTTTAAAATAAAAAGACAAATGTTACTTTTTCTTAAAAACACAGGTTAATTATCCATATATATATATATAATGTTAAATGTAAACAGTTTCTTCACATGTGTGTCTCTAAGCGTTGTATCTTCTTTATCGAGATTATTATTGATTGAATTTGAATATATTTGAGTTTCCTTTATATTTTTAACATTCTTAGTTAAATCAATTTTCCGATATATTTTTACATAGGTAAAAATTTTGTTTAATATATTTTTATCATATATATACAATTTAAAAATACAGATATATTCTGAAAAAAAAAAAAAAAAAAAATTGTTTATGCTGCCAAAGTTAAAATTTAAAATATATATATAATTTACTTGTAATTTAAATATGAAAGGTGAAAACCTATTATTGCTTTAAGAAATGTTATAGCATGTCTTAAGATGATAATGGAAAAGATTTTTCTCCAGGTTCCGGCGGTTATTTAGGAGAATTGACAATGGTACAGCTGTACAACGTAGCGCTGACCGCGGGAAAGGCGCACAAGGATCACAAGCACCATCACGTCCATCATTACGAACACGATACGAGTAATAACATACCGAGGACCACCACGCAAGCACCTGTAACCGGACCATCTTTGCCAGCGCATCCCTTCCTCACTGGTGGACAGATCAATACACAAGTACAATTACGTTCTCTCACTTTGTTACATCTGAGAGTGCGCGTGTGCCGTGTCATCGAGCTAATTATCTTCCCACCGCTCCTTAATTAGCGTCACTGTAAACAACGCGGAGGCGTCTAAAAGAGGCGTCTATGAAGCATCTGAAAAATTAGGACGTCTCGTAGGATGTTTATATGCTTCTTGAAGCTTTTATAATTTCTTTGTTCAGATACCTTTTAAACGTCATACGTGTTATTTGAACCGCCTCTTTATCTTCTCCTACGTATTGCTACGCTCGATCAAGCATGAATATGTCATGCGTGCGAACAAATGTTCCAGGTGAAGATCAATCCAGGAGCAACGATTCAGATCGTACAAAACGGCCTAACCATTCGTCATCCAGCATTACCACCGGCACCGGAATCGCCCCCGCAACCGCTTCCGCCTTTGAATCTCGATATTTTCTCAACAGCCTTTCCGCCTTCACCGACACAATTCATCAGTCCATCACAGTCATCGATTTTCGCAGACGGGTTCTATCGTAATCTCTTTAAGAGGGAGAAAAATGACTCGAAGAAGCGAAACATTAAGAATGAAACAGTAATATCGAGTTTGATCGAATCGGAGAAATTAATTGCAAAAAGAGATACCGATGAAATTTCGAAAACTAATAGTTCCAATGGCAAGGTAAGCACAATTAAATTCGAAATTAATTTTCTATATGTGGTGCCGATTATAAAGAATGAAAACGTTCTAATAAGACATTCTCTACAATTTCTAGCACTTTATTTATATATATATTTTGCTTTCAATGTCTTATTTCATAGTATATTTTGCTTTGTTTTAATTGGAAGACACTAATAGCTTAAACATCTATTCGTTCGTAAAAATCTCTAACAGTAAAAAGAATTTTCTTCAGCGAGCATCAAATTGTAAGTTCCTACAGTTTCCGATCTATTTGACGTAGAAAATTAAAAGATTACAGTATGAATTAGACTGGAAATAATTTAACATCGGTGAATGCATTCGACTTGCTTGCACAAAAATTCTGAGATTTTTCATTGTATTGCCTTGAGAATATTCGCCGCGCATTTAATAACTTTTGCATTTTCAAGTAAATTTCCACAGTTCGAAAGATTTGTATTGCGTTACAAAGATCATTTACTTAA
This sequence comes from Polyergus mexicanus, assembly GCF_030449975.1. Classification (NCBI taxonomy): domain Eukaryota; kingdom Metazoa; phylum Arthropoda; class Insecta; order Hymenoptera; family Formicidae; genus Polyergus; species Polyergus mexicanus. The sequence goes on from NW_027223329.1 coordinate 10,278,076, forward strand.
TAAGTTTATATCATTTTATAATGTTATTCCATTTTAATCTTTTCGTTTTCTATAAAAGTGTCCGATTAAAATTTACTCAAAAAAACCTTCTGGAAATTGCTTTAAGAGAGAAAGAGAGAGAGAGAGAGAGAGAGAGAAAGAAAAAAAATCTATTCCTATTATTAATATATAGGAATATATGTACATGTTTTAAATTTATTAAATCGATAGCACATATAACGCGCGTTTCATTCCTCGAACTTTCAGGTATCTTTCGTGCCAAAGTTAGAAATCGTGGATGACAAGAAATTAAGAAAACGCGAAGTCGAGAAGAAGAAGAAGCGAGGACTGTTGCAACTGAGTGACGGATCGATTTTCGACGACGGATATTCCATTCCTCAAGGTTTGGACAACGACTACTTCACGGGATTAACGAGTTTCGGATTGCAATTGACGAAGGATACGAGCGAAGAGGACGAACGAGAACCCGCCGAAGGCGAGGTCAGACAAGTGATGGACATTTGCGACGGCTGCGCCGAGGAACCGTTCGAAAAGGCGTTAGTCATGGGCTGGAGAACGGTGCCCAAGAAGCTCTATTCTGGAGCGTTTTACATGCCAGCCACACCGATGTGTAAAGCGTTCTAAATCTCTTCACCGACCATGAGTCAGTGAGCGCAAAATGACATTTAAAAACGTTTCGCGTGAATTCTCAGGGGTGCATCCGCGAAAGACTGCGCTGATAACGACGATAGCGCTTTGTTAAACGGTCGACGAAAGACCGACGAAACATTCCCAGGTATCCCACGCCATGTTTAGATTGACGAGTATCTTTAGTCGTTACGAGCAAAGATATTTGTCACTCGAGTTTTTTGATTTATTTTTCGCTGTTCATTAATTTCTTTTCACGTATACATTATTTTCTGGCGATGAATCGTTATTTTTCTCTATGTTATATTTGTAAACGTTGGCATTTATGAACATTTAAAGATGCCAAGAACATTGCCATGAAAAAACTTGTGCGTGATAATATCTTGCCGATCATATTTATTTGCAATTCCTATCTAACTAATTATATGACATTAAAAACTAACTATATAAATTCCACAATTATTTGTGTGCGACGAGTTTTGTATCAATTGTAACAAGAAGAATTATTGCAATCTTTGTTAAATATAAAGAGAAATATGTTAATAAATAATTTATAATAACTATATGACATAAAAAAGTTCAAAAATGAAAAATGTTTTTGTAATATTTAAATATATACAATAATATAAAGAGTAAAAAAAATTCACATTTTTTTTTAAAGATTAGTTAAAAAATGGCTACAAGTTTTTTGTTAGTATTGTTACATGTGACCGAAGACTTTTCTAATGAAATAAAGGTCCCGATAATTCATATGTAAAAGTATATATATAGAATTTAATTAAGAGAAATTCCATTAGTGAAATGTATACATAGTCGGCGTAATAGGACAATATTAGCTTGTAAGTTCATGAATAATAACGATCGTTCTTAACAGAATACTCATCATGGTTTTAAAGTGCGTCCTGATCGATTGACCTCGGCGAGACGAAGGAGAATTTAATTGCGTAACGGAAACCGCCTTGATCGATCGGCGACATACGCCTCGGTCGCCTAAGCTCAAGATTTAGCCCTACTGATATGTTTGCGTACATGTGACGTAGATATGCCGAATAAACTTTTATAAACTTTTACGAAATAAAGTTGTATTATGTTCCATTTAATTCGATCTTATAAACCAATTTTTTAACATAAAGCAAAATATATTTCTTAATTAAAATCAGCAATTTTTGACTGATCATATTTCACATACCTTATGATTAATAGTTATCTTGAGATTTTTGAGATCTTGAACAAAATATCAGATTTTTCTATATGTCAAAATTTATATATATATTATCTTTGCTTTGGGAAAAAAAAAAAAAAAAAAAAAAAAATCATGTCTTTTATATTAAATATAAAATAAAGTATATAAAATAAAATGCGCTAAATATCAATATTTCAGCGAGAAATGTTACTGAAATATCTGTATATCCAAAAGAATTTTAATATTTACAGAATATTCTTTATAACTTGTTAGAGATATCTAATAAGCGAGATTAATCATTACATATATATTTCACGTTTATATCAACTTTGAATATTGGAAAATTTTTAAAGATATATTTGCCTAATATGCTTAGGAATCATATTTCACATAATAGAACGAAAGAATAAGCATCTTTCAAACGTAATACCACGTAATAACATATTCTATGAAGTAAAACTCTGATCGTTCTCCGAAGAAAGAGAATATGCAAGCTGTATGGATTAAAGACAGAGTCTCTCATAAACGTGCACTTACCTTGCTCTTGTGAATGTGCTGATGCTGATATTCGCTGTCGAATTCTGGCTCGCTGAAGTAGCTCTGATCTTCCCAATGGGGCGGTAAACCGCCGCCACCTCCTGGTACTCCCAAGGGTCCCGGCATTCCTGTCACTCCGTCGGCACTCTCGAAAAGTCTCAGAACGCTGCGATCCCTGATATCTCTTAGATGCGATCTGAAAAATACACTCAAAATAATTACGGTTATTTTATTATGCTGCAACAAAGTTTTTTTTATTGAAATTAGCCAATATTAAAAGTTATTATTACAACAAAAATTAAATTAATTTGAACTATAATGTTTTTAGAATATTAGATAGTAATGTTTATCTAATAAATTTTATAATATAATTAAATTTAAAATGTTTTTAACTCTGTTCAATTATCGTTGCAAACACAAACAAGAAAAAAATAATATTTAGTAATAAAATATTTTATCAAGAATAATATTTAATTATTTAAATGAAAAGGAAGATATTTACAGTCGCAGAAAAATGTAATACCTTAAATCTTCGAGTTCATAGAACATGTCCTTGTTGCTATCGTGTATGTAAACCTTTACGTGGGGACTATCTAGATATTCCATGGTGAGTTGTTTCGGAAAGCTTCTAACGAAAAGGGCCTTGACCGTGTCTATACTGGTGATTTCGTTCGGTAGCAATGCCCTCTTCGTCTCGTTCCTGTATTGCAGGAACACCAGTCCTAGGGAACCGCATACAGAAATGCATTGTTTTGTCAGCAAAGTCGTAATATAAAAATTAAACAATATGTAAAATATTTTACAAATATAAACATAATCTTACAATTAGTTTTAAGATTTTGTGTAATTAAATATAAGTTTACAGAAGCTATACAAAAAAAAAAGAAGTTAATTTTGTATCACTTCGATTTTAATACAATATTCTTTTTATCAATTTTTATAGTTTGACTTTACACATATTGAGAAATGTATAATAATATAACTTATATTAGTGAATCAATATTAATTCATTATTATTTCTTTGTCCATGTATATTTATTTACATTTTAATTATGCTTTGTGTATTACCTAGTGGTCGCTCCAAAGTCTTGCTGGGTGTTCGTACAACGGGCAAGCTGCTCCTTTGCTTGCCGCCTCGTCGGAATCCTGTGCTGGAGGTCTCCACCTCGGACATAATGCCCGGGTCGTCATCGAAGAGCATCGTCGAAGATGGGGGCGGATACCCGCGCGGAAGAGGCGACTAAAAGCACATAAATTTTATAAGATTTCGATACATCTGTGATCTTCGAAAGTACCTCATTGTATCCCAAATCGCTCATTAGTGGCATTCACACCAGAAAATTTTAGCTAATTTATTTGAGATGTTTAAAAATTGCAATTTCGCATATCTAATTGTACACCAAACAAATTAACACAAATTTATTACAATTTGTTTATAATATTTATTAAAATTTAAATATGTATTTGTAAATTGACAATTATGTAATTGTAATGATAAAATTATAAATGTTTAGATGAACTAGATAAATATAAATTTAACGCGTAATTATTACCAGATACTATAAATATATTCACACAGAAACATTTTTTCGGGCGAACAATTAAAGACATACGGTTGGGTCGAGAAATTAAATGCCACACAGAGAAAAACGATCATGTCAGCATGCCGACATGCACGTTGACGGAAAAAAAGAATTGATTGCGCAGGCAATCTTGCGTAAAAAGTATGAAAATTCGAAAATTACCTTTCTCTGGCGAGACTTGGTCCCCATCTGTCGGTGGCACATAGTGGGTAACACGGAAACACACACAAAGTAAAAACCAGTTAGAGATATGTAATATGTGTTGCGGGATAGAAAAAAAAAGACGAAATAGAAAAAAAGGCGGAAAAACGATTGTTACGAATAGAGAGAGAGAGAGAGAGAGAGAGAGAGAGAGAGAGAGAGAGAAATATGCGATGTTACAACACTTTGAGAATCCGAACTGCTCTTCGCTCACAGATTAGTCGTTATAATTTGAACGTATTGATGTAAAGATGGCCACAAAATACTATATAAATAGCCAACTTCTCACTTGTCGAAACGAATTCCGCGAACGATATTTTGATTTTGTCTCTCTCTCTCTCTTTCAAAGTGAAGAAGTTTTAGCGATAATTGATTTATTACTTTCAACGAAATATTCGCGTGTATTTTCATCCGGAAATTTAATTAGATGGCAAATCTATGATTGAATGTAATAATTAATAGATATATTATAATATATAAATAGAGCATAATATATATGCAGATATATATATATATATCTAGTAATATTTTATACACATTTGAATACGCGAGAAGCGTTTTATGTTGCTTTACCTTAGTAGAAGATATTACATATGAGAGTAATTAATAACAGCTATGTGTGTGTGTGTGTTTAAAGGAATAAATATTTGTAGTAAGTAAATAATGGCACACGAATTTTCGGTTAATATTACGCGAGTAGAGTTCATGGCTATTCAAGATATAATATCGAAAGAATCGACTAATCGCATGCATTAATAATCGCAGAATGTAATGATTGCGCGTATATATATATATATATATATATATATATATCTACATACCTATATCCGCTACGTCGATGCGATATATTATGAGAAGATCGGCCGATAGCTTGTTCAGCATTCGATTTTGCTTTGCGCGATTCAAATGAAGCGTCCCGACGCCACGAGTAACCGTCGCGATATGCCTTGAGTCGTAAATTAAAAGACTCCCTATCGCGAAGCGCGAATGTGAATCGTCACCATACGCGGTTTGTACTTTAATTTCGTCATCTCGCGCTGTGATTCGTCGCTCGCGACAACGAGTGCCGTCGCTCGATTGACCAATTAAGAGCAAGGATTTCTTTGCTTCTGATTGGTTAATCAAAAGTTCTTCTCTGAAATCGGCTCCGATCATAGCGCCGTAACGGAATCGGGAAACGTTTGGTGGTTTTCGCGCTAGTTTACAATGTTGTTTATGGTTGTTAATAGAAGACGGTGAGAAAGTTTTTATCGCGTCAAAGCGCGGATTAATCGCGGGAATCGTGTGCCATGGTGAGCGTTAAAGGAACGCGATCGGTTCATCGTTCTCGTTAATATCGTAATCCGTCTAATTATAGTAACGACATAACTGAACATCGTAACTAATAAATTATGTGCGATATTTCGATCATAAGAATTTCGCGTCTCGTCCCGTGCGCGCGAACGTCAATCGAATTAATTTACGTATAAATATCTAAGAGTTTCCAAGTAAGCTCATAGTATCGGGAGTGCCGAATAAAGTATCGGGAGTGTCGAATAAAATACGAGTATCGAACGATCCTCGTATTACGCGTATTTAGAATTTGTCGCGTCGGTAGCGCGAACGTATTTTTTCAAAGGGTATGTGTTTTAATAAAATTTATGCAGAGTTCAATCTCGTCGAGAATAAATGTCGCGTGTGTACGATATGCAGCCTATACATGTATGGTACATACAACTCATGGTTCGAGAATCATGGTAAGTAACCCTATGATATTACACTTCAAGATAGAGATAAAGGAAATGAAAAGTAGGAAAGGCGAGAAAAGAATAGAGGCGAGAAAGAGAGAGAGAGAGAGAGAGAAGCCGGAGTAACTTGAGGAGTTGGGTTGCACACGAATGGATACGAAAGTTACGCTCGTGTATGCGTACGTGTGTGTGTGCGCGCGCGAGACGTATGCGACGAAGTAAGAGAGAGAGAGAGAGAGAGAGAGAGAGAGAGAGAGAGAGAGAGAAAACTCGCCTGCTTTTATTACGAATATGACCACTCGCTTTTTAACTTCCTCTCTCGCGTGTTCTCAACGTATAGATTTATATTTTATATTATATACACGATGTGTTTTAAAATATCTCACGAATCATATAATCTATGTTTTTTTTTTTTTTCTTTCAAAAAAGTTAACGACTTTTCTCAATTATTTTCTACTGATATCGGTAAAGAAATATTATTTATTTCAGCTTTTTCCTATATATTTAATTAAAGCATTTTGAATATAATTTTAACATTTTAATAATTTTAATATTTAATATTTAATATTTTTGATAATTGCGATTGATAGCTATAATTGCTGTTTATATATTTTTTTATATATATACTTTCCAAGTAGTCCCTCCCTCTGCAGCCCCCCATCCCGAAAAAACTCTTTTTTTTTCTCAACTCGAGTTTATTTTTAAAACTGGAAATAGGTTTGGATTAGGTTTATATCTTCCGGAAGTAGAGGTTCCCCATAGGGGAGGGGAGGGGGGGGGAGGGGGCGGAGTTGTGTCCACGCATATACTTTACAACGTGAAGCCAGATCCACTCCACAATTGTTGTGTGGATGGGAAAACGTCTGCGTGGACGCATTGGATTTCGTCCCCCTACGGGGGATCCCACTTGCGGAAAATATAATATCCTAAGCCAAACCTATCTCTGATTTAAAACTAAAATTCACTATTAACTTATTCCTATCTTCTACCTTATTCAATCTTGTAGTCGCAAGCTCGTTGAAAGCTTTCAACGAACTGCGAGAAATACAATAGATGAAACACATTATTAACAAAGTATCCATGAGTGTATACTTAAATAAATGTAAACAAACGCTTTTTCCACGTCTGCCCTACACAAATACAACATAAACAAACTTTATGATTCTTTATTTTATAATAGAAAAAGCATTAAAAGTACGAAACTTTAATTCATTATATCTCCTAAACTAATGCGCCGTCCCCTACAAATTTCTTGCGGAGAATTATTCAGAAAAGTCTCCTCTATAACATATTTAAGTAGCAATAAAATTAGAGGTACGTTACCTTTTGTACAGTTTTACCAATTTTTTTAGTTTATGCTTGATAGAGACGCGAATGTTTATAATTCATAAGACAAATATTTCTGAGTTAAACAACGTAGATATTTTTCTCTGATAAGAAAAAGAAAGAATTCGTGGAAAAAGAGAATTCGAGATGAGAAGTAAAATTACACGTAGGCAATCACGTGTCAAAATAAATTATGGTCCCTGCTATACATATATAGAATTGAAAAACTGAAATATTTTCTATTGTCTTGATCGATGATATAACTCGTATTTGGATATGGAAATAATTAAAGCTGAATAATACAGCAAAATGATACGAGTTTTATTTGATTTAAATAATACAAATTCTGGTAATATATTTTTATTTCAGAGAAGATACAAAATAAGTTGGATTTTTTAATTCGATTCGATTCTGAAAGTGTTTTTTGTTCTAAAAATAATATTATTATTTATTGCAGCATATTCGATTATGCGTATTCTAAGTTACGATGCCACGTTGGAAAAAGCAAAGTAATTTAAAGTATCGTTGATAACATTTATCTCGAGTGTCATTTATCGTCCAAATTGCTGGAAATATGAGAAGGAAATGTGAACGTGGCGATAAAATGCCATTTCCATTTTTTTCTAATTAAACTCTCTCTCTCTTTCTCTTTCTCTTTTACATATATTGTAACAAAATTAAATTAAATTGCACAAAATACGCGAGTAGTAATACTTGACGTCATAATAATAAATGAGTTATAAATATGGATTGTGTGAGGTAACAATTTTTAATATTTGTTAAAATATAAATTTGAAATTTTTTTTTCTCTTTTTCGATTCCATAGAAAACTCTGTCTTGAAATAAGAGCTCAGATATAACGTATCCTGAACTATTCATTTATGCATTGAACGATGCGCGATATTAAACTATCATTTTGTGATAAAGAAAATGTTCAGTTACCCATAAAAAATCAGATCATCCGAAACGTAAGATATAGAAAAAAGAAGATAAATTCTATGTATGAAAATTTCGACATGTAGATAAATATAGAAGTTTTATCCAGAGATAACATTTTTTTGAGCACAGTAAAATGTTATAGTAAACGTTATACGTATATCTTAATGCATAATATAAAGTTAAAAATATATTCTATAATATAAACATGTATCACACGGCAATAGTTAATATGACATGTTAGAAATGAAAAAGACAAGTATGTCATAAATATGTAGAGAGGTAAAATTCTCAAAAATATAAAAACAGGATGCGGAAATTCTAGTATAGAAAGTACACAAAATGAAAAATACATACCACAATCGAAGAAAAAGAAAGTTAAATATTTGGACTCTGGTTATCATACTTTAGGAGATATAGTAGAATTTCGATACTTTGAATTAGATAGAAATGGCACTAATTCAGGCTATTAAAGATTCCGACTGTGTAGAATATCATGCGATTTAATTTAAATAGTTTATAAATTACGTTGCTTATGTAACTGCTATTTTTATTAGTACCAATAAAATAATTTGTCGGTGTAATAAATTAAATCACAATATAATAATGAAAAGTTATTTCGCGATTAATAGTTGATAATTAATTTATATTTCGTTATTATTTTAAATTTAATTATTTTTTTAACATTCATTAAATATAATTAATTGACTCATCATTTTTAAATCGCTCAAAATAAGTAATACGATTACATAAGATCTCTAATTATACCAATTGATCGAGATTCTACACATTCATAGAACAAATGTCAATGAAGGATAAGGGGAAGGAAACGAATCGAGATTACGAAAAATCATCGCAAACAATTAAATATGTGTGTATTTACATGTTGCGCGAGCAAAGATTCACCTCGAGATCCATGGTGGTGTGTCGTGATGGCGGGGTGCCGTATTGGCCGTGTGGTGGCGGCAAATGATGTGGGTGTAGGGGATGCAGCTGCTGCGCTGCGTTGAATTGCTGATGATGAAGGGACGGTTGATGATCGCCGCCGAGGGTGTGCCTTCTAGGCTCGTCCCTCGAGCGGCCACCACCGCCGGAGGAACCTCGGCTCCCCGAGCCACCACCCCCGCCAGCGCCGACACCGACCCCCAAGACGCCACCGCTGCCGAGGCTGCCCCCGCCAGCACTGCCTGCCCGTCTACCAGGTGTGAGGTCGAGGTTTGAGCCGGGTTCAATCTCCCCCCTGACGGACCCCCCTGAAATCAGAAATGTTTCTAGTTAGCGAGATATATCGTTATCGAGACAAATATTTAATAATAATCCTATATATTTTGCAATTTACATAGGTATATCTTATGAATAAATATTCTCTGTTGAAAATTCTTTTAATTAACAAAAATTTAATTAAACGCTATATATATATATATTTTTTTTTTTTCGGAATTTAACGTTAATTGTTTTAGTTCCACAGAATTACTCTAAAATTTCAAGTATATTCGTTACGAATTTATGAATCGTATTTATCGACGATGATACAGATATCAACAAAAGGAAACAAGAAAGAGAAGCATTTTCTTTTTTCAATTTTTTTTATGGTTAATCTTATATTAATCTTTCAATTTTTTATAATACAAATGCATCTTCATCAGATTAAAAGCTTTAATGGTACATCCATTTTTTACAATTTATTCTATTTTATCATAAAATGTGATTTAACATTTTATTAGATACTGTCAAACTTATCCATGAAAGAAAGATTATAAAAAATAAGATTAAGTTTCACGGGCGGAGAGGCACGGGGTTTGCTACTATTAATAAATTCTCGTCCCCGATAAAGAATCGAGGTAAATAGCCTGTGTGTCGAGCCATTTGGCAGAAAGTAACCGCGACAAAGCGTATATAACCGAGAATAACGCGTTCGCGAAGGTGGCCGGAAATAGTGACACGTGTGTACAGATACATGGGTGGGGGGACGTGTTCTTGCTTAGTTATTTTTCATCGCGAGGAAGAGTAAGGTTGCGCGTTAAATTAATAGTATCCGTAGTTACGCCTAAAATAGTCAGGAATTCGAGATAGACAAATAGGCTATCCCGTTCAAAATTTAATATTTATTTTTCCTTTGCTCGATATACATGTGCTTTTTATGCTTTTCACGTTTGAAACTTCGGATATAGATTTATTTATTCGTGTGTAAATCATTTTTGTGAGAAAGGCACAACGCAACGAGAGAGAGAGAGAGAGAGAGAGAGAGAGAGAGAGAGAGAGAGAGAGAGAGAGAGAGAGAGAGAGAGAGAGTGCGCATACAAGATGGATTCACTTCCGGATTACAAAAGCGTCGCGCTCTCTCTACCTTGTTTACCCGCGTTGCTCTCGACTTAATGAAATACAAACTGGCTGATGAATACTGACGGGCGTTCCCTCTCTAAACGAACGTACTTCTCCTGATCACAATCAATCTCGGCGAATAGTCACACGGTGCTTAACGACGTCGAAAGTTCGAGCGCGGAATCTGGACAGAAGCTTCAGAGAAAATGGGTCAGAATGGCGAATCGAGAGAGCCATCGTTCGATTAATGACGAGATTCGAATTCCGACGGAACTATACGCGTCATGGCGGCGTCATACCTCGCGTGGGTGGCCAAACGTCGTGCATTTCGATGTTGCGCCGAAATGGCCGTTCCGCGCAAACGTCAAATCGCTATCTGATAAATGTATGTCGTAAAGCATTATGTCGCGCCGGTGCTCGATTCATCCGCATTCTTGAAAAGGCGAAACGTTAGCGATTTTACGAGATAGATTTAACACGTGATATACGTGTGTTACGTTTCTGCTACGGAAAAGATCTCCGAAAAATAGAGCGAAAGTTCACTTTCTCGGGTTGAGTTTTATCCGAATTTCCGGATGTGTCGCTTCATTATGTGATAAATGACGGATTTGAAGCCGAGCAAATATGTGCATAGATTATGTGCACTTCTATGTGTCAGCATACTATGATGATTATTGGAGCTAAGAGAATTCGGGGGGTTGTAAAAGCTCAGAGCGTAAGCGAGTTTAAATTATATAATTAAATGAGCGAAAATTGAAATATATTATATAATCATCAATATAAACATATTATAAATTATGTCAATCTTAACGGAATTAAAATTTTACTGTCGTTTAATCGTAGAAAATAACGAGAATTCAGTGAATTAAATATAAGACGAGTGAAGTGTCTCATTGATGATTAAGATGACTTGGTAAATACGCGTGTGAAAATTAGTTGCAAGTAATATCGATGCTACTTGCGTACCCATATAAAGGAGTTTACGCGCCATGGTGCGACACTTGTAACTGGCAACGTGAGTAAACTATTCTCTAAACTTTGACAAATCGCTTTGAAATTTCAATAAGCATCTAATACGAAAATGCAAGACATACAATTGCAATATTATAAGACGATTATCGTCGAAAATGAAAGATCGCGTCTCGATTTTGCTTTAATCGTAAGATACCGTCCAGGATATAATAATAATATATTTACGTGTTTTAATAACCATTTTTCACAGTCAGTTTTTGAATTGAAAAAGTAAAAATGATAATTACTAAACATACATATTTATTTTATTTCAATTCACAACAAAAAAATGTTTGTCCAATTAATCAATTACATCCATTTTATCATTTTCTTTTTTTCTTTTTTTTCAATACGGCTGTCTCATATTTTGTCACTTTGTATTTAACGATGTAACATTATCCGACACGACACGTGTTTGGTATCAGTGCTTATTAAAATATCATCCGTCAATGCGATTGACGCCTCTCTAAAACGAGGGCGCAAATAGAATCCCTCGGTAAACTGCGTAAAATTATCATTCGAGAAATGCGGAACCTTTTGCGGAAAAATGCCGAGAAAAATCACGTACACGAGAGTAGAGATATAGGAAAAAAAAATTACGAGGAATGACAGATTCTGAATTGGCCTCTATTTTGGATAACGTGCACTAATTACTGTCGCATACTACACGTTTCGTGCAAGACGGAGAAAGAAATGGAAGGGAAAAGGAAAATATATCGATATAATTCCCAAAATTTTAGAATAGACAAGACTCACGAAAGTAAAATTAAATAAAAATATTGATCGCTTAATTAATTATATTACAGTAAAAGCCAATTTTCATTAATACCACTAATTTGAATCTTTCTTTAATTTACAATAAATTTCAATAAAATTAAAATTATACCGACAGTAATGTTGAAATTTGAAGGACTAATAAATACTGACCTATCTTGATATTTTCAGCGTGGAAAAATTTGTTCCAAATAATCTATCGTTGAAATTCAATCTGTTTAAATTTACACTCTATTTATCTATGAAACATTATCAATAATTTAATAAATCTTCCTCACGAAATTGCGCGCACTCGCGTCACTTTGTATACGCCGTACATAAACCTTATATACATGTCCAAAGCGCTATACAACGTTACGTACAACGTCGAGAAGGGCACTGGCGACGATGACGATGTATCCTCGTACGCGTTTATTTTCAGAAACCGGTGTAGCTGAGCGTGCGCGGTCGTCGAGAAATCTAATCTAACGCTCGAAAATTCGATAATCCGCAGCGCAGAGATAAGATTTTACACGTATACCATATATATTGTATGTATGTACAATAGGCATACCTGTATCAACGAAAATCATTCTGATTTTTCTCGAATGTACATACAATACGGAGCGCAGAGAGATAAGATAACGTTTCGGATGAAACGAGATACTTAAAAATAAGGAAAAGTAGAAACACAAAAATGTAATAAGAATAACAATTTTAATCGAGCAATATAAGCTGTTGTATTTTTTTTTTTTTTTTTTAATCGTTGGCTCTACTTTTTAATTATTCGTATTTATTATATAATATCTACTCGTTTTGGGTTCGCGTCGCATACATTTATCTAGATTCTAGATAACTGGAAGGCAAGACGAGAGGCGATGGGGAATCAAGTGCCTTTAATGAGAAACAATAAACGTTATTTACGATCGAATTGTCTCGACTATATGACGGAGATTGTTTCATGCGCGGCTGCAGAAACAATCGATTCGTAAACCTATCGTGGCAAATATAATTTCGATACGCTAATACTGTTGTATATCGCTTTGGTTACGCTACCTCTGTATCCCTGTTCATCCCAAGTATGTCTATTCCGGTTGGGTGTAGTCGAGGGAAAATAATTCGCTGCACCAATAGCAGAATTTCATCATTTCTCGATTCTTTTAGGACAAGTGATTTCGGAAAATTCAAATACGATGTTTCCTTAATCAAATAAATAAACGGAATTTTTAATATATATATAAAAATAGAATTTTTAATATATATATAAAAAATTTGAACATCATCTATTATATCTTTAAAGTTTAAATTGTATGATTGAATTTTGTAAACGCGTCTTTTGCTTTTACTCTTGCCTCATGGTGTTTTTTTTTTTCTGATATATATGTAAAAAGTAATATATTTATACTTTTAAAACATTTTAATTTAAACGGTTAATTTGACATTTTGGCATACGTTTTAATTTGATTCCATTCTAATAATTAGATATGAATTTATTATTGATACATTACATTTATCTTCTATTAATATAAGTGATCATGTCACTGCTTTGAGGGCAGTCACGAATCTTGAAATATTTTTATAAAAACATAGTTTATATTACGCGGTCGTTACAATTAATATATAATCATGATAAGATCGAATCTCGAGCTTATCGTGACGAACTTGCAACGATTGTTATACCGTCGCGTCGGCGGGATACTTAGGTTCTACGACCTCGTTTCTATCCGCTGCGTGCCCCGAGCGCGAAAATAGATCAAATCGATATACCAATGGAGAAAATACACAGCTGGGAGCGATAATTGAGGCGAGTGTCATGTAAACTTTATACTTTGCTATGTTTTATCACGTTATATTTGAAATAAATAATTATGCAAATCAAGAAATTAATTCCACAGAATGAATCTCACATTATCGTTCATAAACATATGTACTTGCAATTTTTTACATGTTATTTAATAATATTTAATTTTATCTCGATATACCTCGTAACGGTCGTCACGATTTTTAAAGCACTTACAATAATCTGACATAAAAAAGTTTCAAACAAAAGTTGTGTGGCTTCAAGGGGGCCATAAGATGGTGACAATGATTTGACCTTGGAAAATCATTTGAAGGTCATGTGAAGGTCAACTTTAAAATCTTAAATGGAAACCCCCATTTTTTATTTAGTATTCTTGTAGCTGACATCGAGAGCTTTCCAAAACACTATAATAAAGTATTTTTTTATTAAATACTTTTTAAGTTATTTTATATTTTAATCTGACATATTTTGATATAAAAAATTAAATATTTCGTAAAATATTTAGTTTTCGATAATCTTACCGTAATACTTCTATGTACAGAATAATGAGACAAATCAATTAGTATTAAAAAAAAAAATTGTTTTTAAGAAAATTATTTACAATGTATTTTTTTAAACAATTATTTGTTTTTTTTTGGCACTAATTAATTTGTCTTATTATTCTGTACATAGAAGTATTGGGGTAAAATTATCGAAAACTGAATATTTTACGAAATATTTTATTTTTTTTATCAAAATATGTCAGATTTAAATATAAAATAACTCAAAAAGTACTCAATGAAAAAATACTTTATTATAGTGTTTTAGAAAGCTCTCGATGTCAGCTACAAGAAGACTAAATAAAAAATGGGGATTTCCATTTAAGATTTTAAAGTTGACCTTCACATGACCTTCAAATAATTTTCCAAGGTCAAATCATTGTCACCGTCTTATGGCCCCCATGAAGCCACACAACTTTTGTTTGAAACTTTTTTATGTCAGATTATTGCAAGTGCCTTAAAAATCGTGGCGACCGTTACGAGGACCACCCTGTATATGTATAAATATATGTGATTTTAAAAGAAGACAGATTTACTTTCTACGCGTAAATAAAATACGAATGAAGAATATTTTCACACTTTTAAAGAGTTTATCTAATTAATATCTTTAAACATTTCAATATATAAGTATAGAAAAAGAGAGAAAATTCGCTTATATATAAATATATCGCTGTCGATTTGAAATTCGTCGACATTAATCAACAATCGTCGCAATATAGACGGTTAAGGGGGAGATGATAAGTTACGATTATGAATCGTATCAATTACGACATTCTGATGTGGCTGAACGAAGGAGGGGGCGACAACCACGTGATTAAGATTGCATTATGCGTGTGCTTTGGTAAAAGCCGATCGATTTCAATTGCCGTGACGGACGGACTTGCTTATCTTAATTAATATCGCGTGAAGCGTTTTTAGTTCCCTGACCTCCGTTTACCATCTGTTGCTCTGTAATTTTGCATAATAATATCTCGCACGACGAGAAGCGGTACGTTTGCGAGAAAAGCGTTCCCATGTATAAAAACATCGCGTTTAACAACACTAACGAAACATCTTTTAATTACGTTCGTTATTTTTACATTCGTTCGCATACGTGGTTACGAGACGCGTTTAAATAGCCGCTGCTTGAAAGCTAGTTAAGATCTCTCATACTTCAATCAAACGATTAGGGATTCGTCGTTAACTAGCTGATAATTGATCCGGTTTTGCTAATGTCAGTGAACTCTAATCATCCGAACTATTTAATTGATTCTCTTTTCATAGATTATAGCATCAGTTATAATATATATGTGATACATATTTTATTGTTGTGTAAAATGTGAAATGAGAGAATATAATTCTCGTTTGATAAATTAAAAACAATTTCTAATGGTGTTGCAATCAACAATAAGTTATGAAACAGGAATAAATAACGCGCTATTAAAAAAAAAAAAAAATCAATCAATCAATCAATTTGCTTTATATAATTAGATATACGTATATTCGGAAATAAATATTATTAACAATTAAGTATTAATGGCCAATAATTAATTAAATAAAGTTTTGTGTTACTATGTCGAAAATTACGATTACGACGCAAAATTATATTGCCTTTTTTTCTTTGGAGATAGTCTTAAAGGTTTTGATATAAGAGGTTGCAGGCTCTAATAACGACAGAGTCATTACAGGAAAAGACAAAATCGTGATTATATGGGTACAGGCGTCACGTATGTATTAATCTCGCTGATGAAAATAAGACCCGAGGCTTATAAAAAGCTGTCGTCGACCAGAATTGGTGATGATACATATGTACGTCACGAATAAAACTTTGGACACAAAAAGTAAGGAATAAACGAATAATTACAATCTTTTCAAAGATAATTTCTTTAGATTAAAAAAAAAAAAAAAAAAAGATAAATTCATATTCTTTCTTTAAATTTTGATGACGAATAAAATAATTCTTTCAAATATGAGATATGTAAGAGAATGAAAAAAAAAAATATAAGATCGAAAATTATAGTAAATTATGTGCATCTCGGTATAGAATAACGACGTATAACGATACGAAATAATATATCGCATACGCGATATGACACAATCGTGTAAAATAATTGGATATATGATATTCGCGGGTGATTATTGGCGCCGGTTAATCGATATTCGATATTCAAAAGCGATGATGATAATCGTATTCAATGTCATTCGTCGTGAGAAAAGCCACATAATTATATCAATTTTTATATAGTAGTACGCGATCAGTATTAATTTAATAATTTATTGAAACTTATTCTGTTACTTATTTATTATTTATTATTCTTATTTATTAATTTTATCGTATACTAACATATTTGTGCAAAGACATATTCGGCTTTATGTACAAAGAAATATATCGGCAGATGTGTATGATATTACCAAACATTATATACAACAAGCTATAGCGAGTTATGACTCATGTCAGAATATACGAAACGTCGTCCCTGTATATGTTACCATCTAAGGCAATTTCGTTTAGGGGTCGTGGAAGCAATGATGTGATAAAATCGATTTAGAAACCGGATGGATTTTCTCCCGCGGAAGAGTGTGTAAAAAGAATATATACATATTGTATAATAGTTTTGTAATCCAATCGTTTTCTTCGTATCATAAAACACAAAATGATTTCGCCTACTTTAGACGATGATTTGCTTACGAGATCGAAATGTTCATAAATCCTGTATTGGACGTAGCTCGCATTCCTTTGTCGGCATTCCGAAGGAAAGGTATCGTCTGTCCTTAGCCGAAGCGAAATTACTGTCACAATGGGACAATAGTATTTCAGCGACTCTCGGGCAGGGCGCGCTTATCGATTATCGTCGGCCAAAAATACGCGCGAAAATACGCTTCTGTCTCTCTATTTCTCCTTCCGATACTCGACGGCCGAATATCGTGTCTCGAAAATATAATAAATGCGCGTATCTCTTTCTCTCTCGATTTTCCTCCCTCGAGTGAGACGTATTGAGAGTTTAATGATGGATAGTGAAAAAAGTGTGAGAAATTGCATGAAGAATATCCATTGCGTAATTCGCTGCAAATATTTCGGAAAAGATTTATCATGTTTCCTTGGTATAAGGTCAACGAACTCAGTGTCTAGCGCACAATCTGTCTCGACTAATTATTCATTCAGAAACGGAGTGACTCTTCCGATTGTGATGGGAACTTGCATGTTCTCTTCCTAAAATTGATTAATTGTAAGCTGTCTATTATTATAAAATTGTCTGTTAAATTTTTCGATATTTTTAGCAATTATTGAAAATTTAATTCAATTTTGGACTTGCACGATGAAACAATAGTGAATTCGTAAAAAAAAAAAAAAAAAAGTGTATTTAATTATTATTTTATTCCAACGAAAAGATATCGCATTAGTAATTTTTATATGTCGCTCACTTTTAATAAAAAATTAATTAATGGAAACTTGTTTTATGAATTACCCGAGACGTTCGCGTATTAGATCAATGAAAGTGCATGCCCTTGCGTGCTCGATGAATCAACACTTTCACGCGCTGTTGCGTCGGTGAGCTCCCGAAAGGCTTATACTCTCAAATTGTACGGCTTCTTTTAAGCACAAGTTCATCGAACGAAAGAGTTACAAAGCATGGTGCGCGTTAATTCTCCTTAATTGTTCGAGTTGAGTCAGTAACTCCAGACGACCACTCGTTCACTTTTTTAAAATAACCAGATGGACTTACGCACAAACAAGTCCGCCTTCCTCTCTATTCTCAAGATAATTGCACTGCGTCGACAATCAAAATGCATTTAATTCGTAATATCAATTATGATAAAATCTATTAAAAAGAATAAATACTACCAATTTCACAGATAACCGAGCAACGTGTTGTTTGATTCATTCTTAAGAATTGACTGAAAAATTATTTAGAGATCTTCATTCTGTTTTAAAATTACTGATACCATTTCCAAGTCTTACGATGTTGGGCAATCGTATAAAAATCAGGATGCTTTGATGCGGAAAAGGGGAAATCGAGGAAGGCAAATAGAGAAGGCGAATCTTTAGTAAAGCGAAAGCGTGGCGCGAGTCTATATTGGGACGGTGCATTCGTTATTCCCTTAATTCCACTCCTTCCGTATCGATTATGCGAATACCATCGCCGACTCGACGGCTTACGCGTATGCGTTCGTGTGCGTTATATGTTTGTATAGGCGCCACTTTGCCCGCCATCGAGTGCGTGCGGAGCGAAAAAATCTATATCACTTTCGGACTGCGTGCGTATAAAACAGCTTGCGGAGGAGAGACCGTCGCTTGCACGCATACACACACACGTGTACGTGTGTTTTATCGACTCGCCTGTTTGCGAGATAGTATCGTGCCGGCGGATTTAGCCGGTGAGCTTCGAGTCGAAGATTTTTCGAGGTTCCTTTACCGTATTTTATAAACGCCGTTCTCATATAACTCCATATTTACTTCGACGTCTTCATTTTTTTTTTTTTTTATCTTTTCAGTGTCTGCGATATTTTTTATTTCTTACGTTGGATATTAGAAACAATGAAATTTCCAGAGATTATTTAAAGAAACTTATTATGTTACTTTTGTATTTTTGTTATTTGAATCCGATAATGAGAAAATTATATGAAATATTTATTACTAATGCTTGAAAAAATAGTAGTTGTAGTTTCAAAATTATGCGAATCATCCTTTGGCAAATTTTTCAAATCTTAAGATTTTTGTAAACGTTTCTTGCTTCGAGCGAAAAGCAAAAACTTTATATAATATAATATGTGTGCCCTTGTTTGAAACTGTAACTTTGGAAACATTTTCGCGTTACAAAAGGTAAAAAATACTATATGGGAACACGCGCGTAAAAGCAGTTTTGTGCCCGAAAATACGAGTCCCGTTCCAAAAGTTTCAAAATCGAAACTTTTTAAGCTCCTTACGACACTTTTTCTCAGTTTGTCAGTTTCAAATAGTCAAATAATACAATGTGCTACCTTGATATTAACTAGTAAAAAAAAAAAAAAAAAGTTGCAACTTTTCACAAGATTTATACTATTTATACGTCAACTGATTAAATGTTAAATATATTATTAAAATAAAATAAAATAAAAAAAGAACAAGAAACGATTTAATCAAGAGTGCCATAGGTATTATGAATCGATAAAATACACGCGTACGACATATGGTATGAAAATAAAACTTTATAGAAATTTCGTGATATATTGTACGTGCGAAAAAGGGGTCACCCGTTACAAAGTCGCAAATAAAGAGAGACGATAAAATAGAAAGCTCTTTTTTTTTTTTTTTTTTTTTTTTTTTACGTGTCTCTCGAGCGTAATAATGTCCCAAACGGAATGTGAAACGAAACATAAAGTGAAACGATGCGTTTATGAGGATTGTTGTATCTATGCGTATAGCATTCGATTCTAACAAAACCGCTCTTTTATACTAAAATATCTCATCTGTTAGAGATTTTGCATTATATAATTGAAACGCAATAACCCCATATTTAAATATATTTCACGTGAATGTGAATTTAAATGTATAATACTATTCAAGTAAAAAGTGCAAATTGTAAATATATTTACAAGATAAGTAACACATTATTTAATTTGACAATCTATAATGGCTTTTTTTCTGTTCAAAGTACTATTGAAAATAAGCACATGTTTTTAATAATTACTATTTTTCTTTTTTACCATCGAATTCTATTTGCAATTCTATATGCAAGAGTTTTTATTAACGAACATATTCATATAACATTTAATTTAGTTTTACGATGTATGACGACCGACGTAACAAAGTTAGAAACATAGTTACAAACATGTAACCACGTTGCAAACTTTGATCATTTATACATTCGTGTATCGCGAGCGGATTACAGTAGGGGATATGTATCTATTAATTATATTAGAGCGCGCCAATGTAAGTTTCTACGTAGTTTCTATAGACGTTATTTTGACATATTGTTATTAAAGAAAAACTCTCTCTCTTTCTTCGTCCGTCAAACGAAATGTATCACGCGCGCTTACGAATATCCTCAACGCCTCCTATACAAAACACGGGCATATATCCTTTGCCAACGAGATATTTATTAGCTAAGTTTGCCTCGCGAAGATATTTTAACGGAATGATCGCGTATGTCTTACGCGGAAACGTAGGCGCGCATGCTATCGACATATCGATTTTACGCCGGAAGGCACCGACAAAAGGGGAATCGGCTTTACTCAAACGGGAGTACGCTTCGTGTGTGTCTTCGATGAAATATCGTTCGAATATGAATGGAACCCAAGTCGGCGTCGTCAAGGCTCGTAGTCCCAAACTAGCAGGAAGCACCTCGTTCTCTCGTCTCGGTCTCGTAGCTCACATATCGTCCATTCCGGTCTATAACTGATAAAAGAGAGGAAGCGTCTGTCCGATTCGATCGATCAGTCAGTCAGTCAATCTTGATTCGAGATCGATCCGTGTTAGCTTTGCGGGTCGCCATCAAAGGTCGTTACGGATGAGCGAAAGATCGACAATGATATCAGTTTCCTGATTTTTTACGACTAAATCTTCTCAACTTTATCGACTCGATTAAACGTTCGGTATGACTTGTCCTTTATCATATTGTATTATCCACTTCATACTCGCTGTAGGAAAAAAATCACGTGAAAAAAGATATTCTAGAGATAAAAGAGTATATCATTTTTATTATTGTTTTGAGATATGTAAATAAGATGGTTTATTTTAGCAATTTGCAACAGTGAATTTAATGACATAAACTCTCAAGAGAGAGAGAGAGAGAGAGAGAGAGAGAATAATATATATTTAAAAACTTTTACATCTTTTATTACATTTAATTATAAATGTTCGTTGTCTAAAGTCAAACCGCTAAAGTCAATTATATCGCAATTCACGAATGTCTTCTATGCCTTGTTATTTGCTCGATCGTATCATTACATCGTTTGTCTAATGAACTGTAATTGGTGATTTTCGACTCGCTGCACGTACGAAAGATGCGATAAACCGATACTAGATAGCTGCGATTGTCTCTGTAATAGCGTATCATGTATATTCCTCCCCGAGAAATCCTCCTCTCCTCCATGCAATTAACCAATAATGTAATCGTTTGGCGGCGCGTGCAACGTCCGAGGTACAATTAGCCACGGGCTCGCTTTTATTACTTTGATTCTATCCGTTTTAATCTTATCGCACGTCAACGATCAACCAAACGCGACGAGATATTAACAGCGAAAAGGAACAATAATCCGGCGATGTAGCGAAACTCGCGAACCCGATACGGTACTGCTTTTGTAACAAAGTCTGCGTGAAACGCGTAATAATATTACCGGCTCGTCCATGCCTTCAGGCGATAATATCAATTCGTATACGCGATTGTGTGTGCAGTTTATCTATTGCGTTTGAAATTGTGATAATTACCACGAGCTTTTGTGGAAAATATCTTATAAAAAATACGTCGTAAAAAATATTTGTTAAAAATATCTACCGTAAAATAATACCTGGATTTTTACAAATTTATCGTATCTCGTATGTTACATTTCGCACTCTGTGCTCAGTTTCATGTTTATTATTTATATTTTTGTACATGTAATTCAATCGTAATGAAATCAAATTTCTCCTCAAATATATTAATATTTTATTTCACGTCGTAGGAAGGAAAAGTAATATTTCTCCTGTTTCAGTTGACGTAAAAGTGTGTAACTGCCATCCGCTATGATTCACTTGAGGTGTCAACGATCTCTAGTAGTTTACCGATGAGATTCTTTCGAAAGGATAAGTCAGCAGAATTTAGCAGCAAGAAAGTTCAACAAGGAGTAAGTATCCAAGAGTAGAGAGTTTTAAACTTTAAACACCCATTAATATTAAATGTCCTATCTTGTCTCAGTCTCTACGAATGTCGATATCTCACGACGTCTATTTATCTCGAAATATTGCATTTCTAACACAACATATCGATAAATCCTAATAATATGTACAACGAATTGCGTCAAACAATTATTAGACTTTTAATACATTTTACATTTTATATTTGTACAATATTTAATGTTTGATAAAAGATCCTCTCTCTCTCTCTCTCTCTCTCTTTCTACATTACTTAATATATTATATTTTGAAAATTAAATCATTCCATAATACAGAGCTATACTTTCTATAACAGATAGCTAATTAATTCACATTAAATGATTTTTTACTAAAATATAATTATAATATACCGAACTGATACTAAAATATCAACTCATTCACATGTTGGTAAAAAAAAATTCATTTTTATATAAGACTCTCGCAAAAAAGATATATACGAAAGACACAATGATTACTATAGTTCTCAAAAACCTATACGTTTTTCACAAATTAATCTTTCATTCTCTAGTCTTCCCCGTTCGAAAAAGCACACTTATCAAGAATGTCGAAACCAAATCGACATCGGGGAATTTCACGATCAAAACCATTGACGAGAGAATAAAAGATAAATGGTTGCGTCGCTTTAAGAATTCGCGCGTGGTATCACGATATTACTTCCGTTTACTTACATCGCGTCCGGAGTCAATGCACCCTCTCTCAGGTCGGAGACGTTGCGAGTGTCCGCACGCGGTTTCCGGAACGGACGCGAAAACGGGACGTGACGCACGACGAGACGGGGACTCACCGCTATATGTCTGACCTGATGAGGCCTTTATTCACTTCACCGCGAGCTAACCGGTCATACCTCCGGTATCTCTCGACGAGAGTAATCCGCCGTCGCTGCTACTGTCGCTACCGCCGCCACCGCCGCCGCAGCCGCCACGACGCACACTACGGGCGTATTGTGTCTCGTGCGCGTGTACTACCGCCCGTGGCTTCGGTGGGTAAAAGAAAAAAAAGGAAGCAAAGAAACCGTCGCCATCGCCATCACCGCCGCCGCCGCCGCCGCCACCACCACCACTACTACCGCCGCCGCCGCCGCCGCCACCGCCACTGCCGCCGCCGGTTTTATAATCAATATTAGTTGACGGAGAATCCGCGCCGCGTCGCCGCTTTGTGGGGGCCGAATAGTGGGAGAGAAAGTGGGGGAGGCGAGCTCACGGCGGTCTCTTCTTTATCATCGTGCTTGTACAAGCGATAAGGCGATAAGCTGTTTGGTGGCGGCATGTTCTCGTCGTTCAGATCGACGGGGTCGACGGTTTAACCCTTGACCCTTGAAAGGCTGTTCAACCCTTTATTCAAAAAAGAATTTTAAGTAGTAAGAATTGGGCAAGTTGTGTAGGTATACATAAACATGTTATTTTTTCATAGCGCACGTGTGATTTATAATTCGTATTAATTTATTCCTACGAAAGGTAGCGGACTTGTTGTAAAAAAATGAATATTATTCTTCAGTTTCTAAAAATATTTATAATGTATATCTCTTCTATGTGAAAGTTCTTTATTTCTCTTAGAAGAATTATTTTACTTTTGAATATTAAAAAAATATCAGTTGCATTTTTAACATTTCTTGGACAGTTTTGTTTAACATTTGACGATTAAGCTATTATTGAAGGAAGTAAGCTTTGTATCGATTGGATTAATTGCATTTGGCGTCGCTGCGCGAATTCAGATGTTCATCCAATCCATGTTGCGAGGGCGTACGGAAAACGGAAAATTGAGTTTATCGTATTATCGTCGAATCGATTTTGTAGCGAGAAGGTAACGAATGTTGCGTACTGTTTTAATTAAAATTAGTCATGCGTATAACAATTTTTTAATCGTATCTCGCTGTGATAATATATATAAATATACCTATTTTAAAGAAGGAACAAAAGTATAACTGAAGCCCTGTTTATTTGCATTGCCTCGTCAAAATTATTCTAATTATAAAACCGGAAAGTGCTTGCTTATTTCAACAATCGGGTATCTTACGATAATATTATTTACATACATGGCAAAAGAAAGAGATTTTATCGCAATATGACTGGGGTGGTGACTCCGCACTTTTCGCTAATAAAAATATACTTTTGATGTCTCATCAATGTAAAACTGATAATAGGGTGTGGTGAAATGTCATTTTTAAAAGAATCAAGTTGCGCGATGTGTTCGTCAGAGGCGCGTCGATTGGATCGACGCCGACGTCGGCGTCGGCGTCGGCGTCGGACTCCGCACGCCATCTCGACGACGTCGATTCCTATGAAAGCGAAGATTATCACCGTCGGCAGCTGGTATACGTCGATGGGTTATCCGCGGAGTTTTATCCCACGGCAATTATCTTTTCGAGGATCGAAAAAAGAAATTTTTCAAGGGCGAACATACACAAAATTCGCATAGAGCATTACTTCAAGTAACATTTCTACGTTTCGAATCGCTTTAAAAAGAAAGTTACTCCAAAATTTACCCCTTTTTTTACATTCAATTTGTAAATATATAATATTTATTTATTTTATATCGTAATTAATTTTTTACAATCTTTTATTCTGATATCGGTGTGATTCATCGACTCTATCAAAAGGACAATTTTTTATAAATCATTTTAAAGTCACAAATGAAAACGATAAATAAAACAAAGGTGTATTAAGTTATAAAAGATTATCGAGATAAAAATATACGTCGTTATATAACGCGATGTAATACATATCAACGATTAATTTACATTATCGTTCTATGATTTATATGAGAAATTAATGTAATCGATGCTTGCGTGCGCATATGAAAATTTATTTTTGAATAGAATATTTTTTTTTTGGTGAACGTATTCTCAATTAGGAGAATAATTAGGCATAGCGCGGCTTTTTTTATCATCTCTGTTGCAATTTTATCGTCATGTCGTTTTTCGTTAACACTAAAATAGAATAGATTATAATATATGTGTGTAGATACAGAAGAGATAATTACGTGATAAAAATTTTCACGTTTTAAAAAAATATTCTTTATTCGTGTGTATACGCGGTTATACGTGGTTGTATCTGTTTTAGCTTCAAGTTAAAAATACTCGGCATTACTTGGAGCATTTCCGTGCAAGGCGATCACTTTGTGCCGTGAATCTGCTGTAGTTGCAGCAGGATGGGCTCGTAGATAAAGACGAGAGACTCGGCGTATCAATTTCACGGCCTACAAACGGAGGAAGGGGAGAGGGAAAAAGGTGCAGTCACTTGAGAGAATAAACGGAGGGAGAAGGGTGAAACTTGAACTCGGGAAACCCGACTGAGACCTCGCTAATTCCGAGGGTTAAGTTAAGCTCGTAATGCGTCTACTTAAAGGCCAAGGAGGAGGCGAGAGCGAGAAGAGAGGAAAGGAGGGAGCCAAAGGCGATTGCAGGCAATGCAATCTGGATAATCCTTTCATGAAATAGTCGATCTCGTGAGACAATAATGACTAGGAAGTCAAATAGATGGCCATTTGTGTGGCTGTGCTACAAATTTAGCTACTTTGATTCAAGAAAAGGCCAAAACTCCTCACATTTTTACGCCGATCGAATAATCTTATTAGCATATCTGTCATTTATTCGGTTTAACCGGCCAAATTTTTTACATCTTATGGAACATACTTAAAAATCCCATTTTTTCTCT
Source organism: Polyergus mexicanus (assembly GCF_030449975.1). Classification (NCBI taxonomy): domain Eukaryota; kingdom Metazoa; phylum Arthropoda; class Insecta; order Hymenoptera; family Formicidae; genus Polyergus; species Polyergus mexicanus. The sequence goes on from NW_027223329.1 coordinate 10,304,106, forward strand.
TTTAACTGTCAGTTGAAAATTATCGAAAAAATAAAAATGGAATTAATTAACAACCAATCATATAATTACATACAATTAAATTAACTAAAGCAAGTAGCGGAGAAAAAAAAAAGAGAGGCTAAATTCCGGACTGCATTTGCGAATAAAATTGTATAAAGACATTAAAACTCACCGGTATCATTCGACTGTCGCCCCTTGCCATCTGGATTCCACTCTTCTTCTATAAACAAACAGAGAAAATAGCGATTAAGAAAAACTATTAATAGGAAAGCAATATGTAGACGATTTAAAATTGACGACAAGAAAATAATTAGAGATATATATTTTCTTTGCGAAATATATATTATATATGCAAAAATTATAAATTATATTCTATAACTATATAGAATATTTGTGGATGCAATCATAATTTTCAATTGTCTGCTATAATATTTTTTTACATATCTATATATATCTTTTTCTAGCTACGATAATAAATACTATCTTTTTTTTTTTTTTCATTTTCTATACAATAGATTACATATATTGTACGTATATGATTAAATAGCCATATATTAGAAATGAATTATTTTCGTTTTAAAAAGGCACACATATTGGTTTCCAGCAAATTTACAATTATTACAGTGTGGTAAGGTACGTGTTTGGGAATTTCTGGAAACTTTAGTAACTAGTATCGGAAAGTTCCGGATCGACTAAAGTGTGAATTTCAGAAAGTTACGGATATTGCGGAGGCCTAGTTGAAATCCGCCATCCTCGTATATGTATATGATACTTTCCAAGCTAGTAGGGACTTGAGAAAATGTAAAAGTATACTTTGCAAAATTATCAAACTATTTTCCTCGGTCAATCGTTGATAATATGTTGTGAGTTTGTATTATGCGATCGATATGTCACTATAAAGAAATCTATAAATGGAAAAGTCTGTGTGTACACGTATGTATAAAGAGGCTCATATGATCATAGTTTTGCTATTTTTTCCTCACTATTTAAATTTTATCGTTTAAAAGTCATGGAAATCATTCAAGCTTAAAAAATATTAATGTTATTAATTTTACAATTCTTAGAATCAACTTTCTCGAGAAAAGCCTCATACGGAAAAAAATGTTATTCTACGTACCATACATCTCGATTTATTTTTGCAAAAGAATATATTTGATATCCATGATTTAGAACTCACCCTCTACAAATTGTTGGATAAGTGTTTTGTAAATTAAAATATATACATATTTCTTGTATATATTTTACCTGAATATATGAATCTATTATTTGTATACCTTCCATATAAAGCTGTGGCCACGCATGCATAATCGCGCGAAAATCAACCGAGCGTTCTCACGATGCCCGAGACCTCTTTTTTTTTTTTCGTCCCGTCTCATTTATTTGCACGCTTCGTATATTTATGCAAAGTGCACGTCGACATATGACAAACTGCAAACTAAAGCGCGAAATCGAACCGAGATGCATCTCGTATGCATGCGCGCGTGTATATGGACATGCGTATACTACGTGCGTATATATATATATATATTTATGCAAAGCGTACGTTGTTACACATACACACACGCACACACGTGACAAATTGTAAATCGAACATCGTATATCGATTGTGCGTATATTCTATGCGTCGCGTATCTATATCCATAGGATGTCCCAAGCTTAAGTAAGTTATCGCCTATGGATCTTTTTATATATTTTTATGTCTCTGGAAACGTAAAGGATATGAATTGCAAAAAGAGAAAAAAAAACTTGTTTATTAAATTATCATATATATTTTTATATCGCAATAATTAATAATTAAAATATCAACACTCTTTGCATGTAATTGATTATGGATATTCTGTGCATGCGCGTGTTTATGTTTATATACAATATATATGTACTATAAACGAAAATGCGAGTCACGTATATTTTATGTCGATTGTATATACATACGGTTATACATGTGTGTGTATGTGTGTATATTGTGTTACGTTGCTATTGCTTATCCGAGTTGACGGTGCATATATACTCGACTATGTAAATTTATAATGATCTTCTATGTAACTATCTCCGCATTCTCAGCCATACGGGAGATATGAATTTAGATTTATACCACGATGACCCATTCTCTTCAGAAAGCTCATTTAGTAGGCCAATATTCATTAATAATACTACTCTACGTCTTTAACGCGTTTTACTATTGTTTATACGAGGGAGGGAGGGAGGGAGGGAGGGGGAGGAAAAAATATATTAATTATAGTTTTGTCGACGAGTTTCTTGAGTTAAACACAATATTAAAATAATAATATTTACGATTAATAAGCAATTAAAAATAAGTAATCTTTTAAACGTACTTTTTATGCGTAAATCGCTCCTCTAAATTTAGTTTTTCAAACAATGATATCAAAGTGCTGATATTAAGAAAAGCGAAGAAGGGTGAACATCTTTCCGGTGCGGATAAGAAAGCTCTCTCGCGTACTTTTTCATCACTTTCTTTCGAAGCGCATAGACTTTGTTTACGAGTCCGTTGAGAATTCGGGACTTTTTCACGGCGCGTTTGGCACAATAAACGGAATTTATATTCCGATTTTCTGGAAAGAATGTTCGTTATACGTACGCCAAGCCCGGAAACAGAAATTGTAGTGCTCTATGTCCACGTCATCGATTGATCGTTCTGTCGACAATGGGTATTTCGCGAATCCCGCGTTGCGGATGATCGTTGTCGCGTAATTGGCGAAACATGTCGCTTTCGGCAAAAAAGCGATCGGCGCGATTGCACCATAGGATATTTTTCGATGAAAATTAACACATGGTAGTTAACACGCATTGTGCGTGTGTGCTGTTTGCGCGTCGATTAAAAGACCGATTGGATGTTGGAGTTTGCGTGAAATTTATATGAAAATTGGGTTAAACCGGTTAAATAAATGATAATATTTTCTGTATCGTTACATATTTGTTGTATATCACATACATATTGATATATTATCAAATATAATATTATATCGCGCGAATATCATATATTTTTTAAAAATATAAAATTGTTTAAGGACAAAAGGATGATCGCGTAATAAACCAAAATAATTTCCTTTGTCATCTCTCATTTATTATCTGGAGATTTTAGTGATAAACGCGGCACCTAAAGATAAAATCCCGGAGAACCCGGGATTCAACTCAGCGAGGAAATAATCCTGATTACTGTTTTCTAGGTAGACGGATTATCGTGATACTCGGTCATGATATGAATTGTATGACATATAAGCGAACTTTGCAAGATTTTATTAAGATTTATTAAGATCAAGCCAATATAAACTTATAGATTATAAAGTATACAGAAGATAATATTATTTTTTTTTTTTTTTGTTAATTTCTGGTCATTATAAAACGAATGATATTTATTTATTTAATAAGTATTTATAAATTATTTGGATATTATGTCATTTCTCTTCACACGAGCATCAAGCATTCAATATAAATTTAAATGCTGATTTTGTCGGTTAGCTGTCGTTGATTCCTTCTTTCAATTTGCACACACGAGCGTTATTCACAATTTTGTATGGTGTAAAATCTTTGACAAACATACCGCGAGGGAGTGGCAAAAAATCGACGGCATACGCGTCTCGGAATACTCATATTTGAGAAAGAGCTCCGCGAATACTTTCTATCCACCTCGTACAAAGAAGAGTTTGTGTACGCCGAGAAATAGCCAGTGCCATAACAGAACGGGAAATTCGCCGGAGGAAAAGCGAATGAGAAAAACAGATTGAACTGAGTTAAAATGTGCGAAGAGAAAATCGATAAAATATATCTATCAGAGGGTCTAACAATAAATCTCGATATCGAACATAATACTCGAAAATATTTGTACCCAATGCACAGATTATAGAAAAGTTTAGTTACATTATTGCTAACGCGTACGATATGTTATGCGCGATGCATAACGATATACAAGATTGAGCGAGAACGTGTTGCCACTTTTACGTCAAGTTAACGTCACCCCTTGATAGAAAAACTTATATTTATATGAAGAAATGTTTACACACATATCTTTCATAGTGGATAATACAAAGTAAAAAATAATTTTTCCATATATAATATATGAAAGAAAATATTTTTCGATAAAGTCGATTTTGAAAATTGAAAAATTAATGTCTGTAAGCATGGTAAAAACTGAATATGAAATCAACGGGAGAAGAAAGTTACGAAGAGAAATGTGCTAACTAGTATTTAAATTCGCGGGGAAGAGGAGAGATCGTGATAAAATAAAGCAAAATAAAGTAAAGTCACGAAAGCTCTGACACCATCTCCGCATCTTTATTACGCTGTCGTTAATCTAACTTTGCGAAAGTTTCTATTATTTTATTGTGTTATAATAAAATATCGTTACTGCTGGAATCACATACAAGTGCCTCTTATACCTCTTTCGTTAACTTTAGCTATATAAACGTTTGCTACAAGAAGTTGCGATAAAGCCACGATAAAGTAGAATAAGATAGATATCTTTAAATACAAATTTTATGAAATTGTTCAATAGTTACAAAAATCTATAGAGAAACTAATTTTTAAAATAAAAAAAGATTTTTCGAAATAAAGGCGGAAGCGAATAATAATTTCGCGCTATATATATGTAATCGGAATATTCTTTTATATTCTATCAGCCTCGAACGGTTTGATCGCGAAAGCAAAAATGATATGAAAAGAAAAGCATCTGAACTTTAACTAAAGTTGAACAGTGTCTGTAGCTATCGAACCGTTGAAAGAACGCTCGAAATAAGCTCTACTCGATGAGAAGCAAACAGAAATTGTTTCAGTAGGCAAAACACGGCAAATATCGAAGCGCGTCGAGATTATGACGAAAGAAGAACGAGCAAAGAAACAGGGGGACCGAACGAAAGCAAAGAGAAAATTCATACGGCAAAGTGAACCCAATCCAAAACTCACACAACTTGTTTTACCAGCTTGAACTTTAATCGAGCTACTTTCTTCGAAAGAGTATCGCGCAAAGTTTGCCGTGTTCCATTATCGGTATTTCTACAAAAGATACTTTTTACGGGTTAAAATGATGATTTTTGGATTTTTCAAAATAAATTATACTTTTCATATATTGATAATTAATAATCGTTGACGATAAAATAAATATGTAGAAAAATATTTATTTTGTTTTGCTAACGATAAGAGACTTTCTATTTAATCGATTTATATCTGAAACCACGTTCTTAGCACGTTCTTGACTTTTTTTTTATCTCTAGATTTCTTTGGAACATTTATATTTAAATGGATTTATTCATTTTAGAAACAATGAAACATCTCTCCTATTATATGTCCTATGATATTAATATTTTTAATACGAACTAGAAAAAATGATTGAAATAGTAACGGATACTCGGATTGGGATCCGTCCTTACAATCAGCTATCGTTACCTGAAGCCTCGGAATCGGAGCCTGGCGTGGGGCTAGCGTCCACACTGTGTCTAGATCCTTGGCAGCACTCACTGCACTTGCTGCACATCGTCCCCGGCAATAAAATCGACGCGAACGGTTCTTAACACTTGTCTTCGATCGTGGCGGTTCCGGTCGTCGGCATTATACGCGCGTAATCGTCATCGTTTGAAAAAAAAACTCGAACGGACGGTTTTAAACCGTAAATCCGGTTTTATCGGCGATTCCCAATCGTAAAGCCGCGAGCATTGACTGCAATGGAATTTTCTACACGAGATCATTCGACTCTTTCATTGATAAAGGAACATGATTGATAAATGAATTCGTGTAAAAATTGTTTTTATAATTACTAACAATTTTACCTACATGATATTCCACGCTCTGTCAAATTAATGAAATTTGAAGATTTGATTAGCATAAAATTGATTATTTATATTTTTAGAGAAATGAGAAACACACACACACACACACACACATTCTCTCGCTTTGTCTCTTTCGTTAATTATCGTATATTCCTCATATTTTGTTAAAAATGCAGACTACCATCGGTCTTGTTAGAGATTTATATACCAAAAAGAAAAATTTAATCCACGTGTGAGATTTTTAATTAATAAATAAACATTGACAATTTTTAATCTAATAACGACTATTAATAACCGCGCCGTTGATATCGGTTAGGAAATATGAATTCGTTATATTTGGCCACCCCCGCGTCATACTCGGCTCCTCTTTTAATCTGGCGAAAGTGAAATATATAATCTACCACGCGTCTCTCTAATGGATGTGAGCACTCGTCGTTAACGAGATGAACGACGATAGTCAGACATGCACGAGTGCATGGTGGAAGAACTCTTCGGGTATGGAATAAGGACTGAAAGCACTGTTGATTTAGGAGGACGAAGAATTCGTTTCGCGTATGCGCGGATTGTAAAATCACGAAGCATCCCGAATGGAAACGTGATTCGATTAGCTGCGAAATTAGGACGATGGAAATATCGCAAAGAAATATGAACGTTGTAGTACAAAACAAACCGAATTTATTCATACGAATGATATCGAGAACTACGTTTCAACTAACGTAAACTCGCGTGTGCATTTTAAAATCCTCAGGTATTCGCGGGGATTCGTTGCTTATATCGTACAAATACGATTAATTGATGATTATTATCAATTTTGGATAGCCGTCGTTAACCGTGAAGAGTTAAAGCCGATAGAGATCGGATATCGACAGAATTGTGAACGACGGCCGGCGATTTGAAACATTCGAGTAGCGATTATTGTTACGCTCGCCACACGATGACCATATCGTTGCCTGGCGCTATTATTCGCAAAACCAACGATTCGCGATCATTTTATCCCTTTTATTATTTCCAATATTTCATCGTAAATATAGCGTATACATAAAACGGTGTCGCAATTATAACTATTTTGCAAGAGAACCAGAAAATATAAACGTGTATTTGATTAGCATCTTTTAACTTTAATATGTTTACAAAATAATTCGATAAGAAAAGTTTTATCTATTTTATTAATAATGTTATTATTGTTAACAATGTTAATACTGTATGTTGTTGATCGTTTCGGACATTACGAATATTTGATTGTGAGTATAAAATGGATATGAGGTTTCGAGAGAAAATTCAACAAGATTATCTCTTATCGAAACGTCTATCAGTTTATTCCTATAAACGCGTTTAGATGTAACAACTATTGCATCAGTAAATAGCTATCGTTGAAAGTATTTTGCAATTATAAATTATGCGATTGTTAAACGTGAAAAATAATAATCGATAATGGATGACAAACGTAAGAGCTCAGTAGTTATGGATATTAAGTGTCAGACAGAATAGGAAAATAATGATAGATGATGATGATATTCCGACAAAGAAAGAAATGATTGGTATCTGTTAATTTTTATTTACTAATAAATAGAAAAATGGATGATGACATTTATATAATAAAAAGAAAATTTTAATGAAAAATAATATATTATTAATAAGTTAGAGATTTTAAAGAAGAAACTTTCTCACGTAGTTTTGCTTTCAAGCTGCAAGTTTGAAATAAGCTGCGCTCAAAGCGAAGTAAAGGTCAGATATTAAAAGCATCTGTGTTGTTGTCGGGATAGAAAAAATTTCATTCTCCTGCCGGTTGCAAACAAAATTATCTCCGCCACGCTCCGCGTCGCAGATTTTATCATATTTAAAATATATCAACCTGTTACACAATAATCCTCAAGTTAATCAAGTGCGGCATGAATATTTTTGAAAATTTATCACACGAAAATTATTTTCACTTTTCACAATTAACGTTCGAACAGAGTTTCAACGTGTGGCAACGTCCTTATCGCTGCACATTCACATCGATTGAATCATGAATGTTCGCGTCTCGGACAATTATTACACCGTTGTTCGAATCTCGAGTCTCGAGAAAGTATCTCTGTATACTTATCGAGTCGGATGAAACTGGATCGAATTGAAATACAGATAAAGATATGTTTTAAACGCGCGCGCGTACGGCGTTTAATCTCGAAGCTAAAAAAAAAAAGAAAAAAAGCGCCTTTATTTTCTTGTTTTAACATGATAAGAAAATTGATTTAATTGTAAAAACTAAACTATTACAATGTTGCATAAATAAATTATTTTTTGTATACATTAATATTAAAGTATCTTTTCCAATATTTTGACTTTTAACTTGACACTTGCGTATAACTTGTAAATTATAATAGTGGATGGAGAGAAAAGAGGAGATATTGTACAAATTGTGGCGCGCTGGTAAAAATCAAGCACCGCAAAGCTATACGCAAACAGAATTTCGCGAGATATTCACTTTTTCACAGTGAAAGATCTGTTGGGAGGTTTTTATGCGACGAGAAAAAAAAAATCGTTCCCAAAGCAGAAACAGTAAAAATGGGGTATGAAAAAAATTGCCGTTAGGAAACACACATCGTGTTCGTAACTGGAACGCGTCTATCCCATGCGAGTGTCGCGGGCGTTGGTGCGTGTTTCGTTTCGCATCGTGGAAAAATGATACGCGTATATACGCGGCTTATGCGTGCCGCGGGCGAGGGCGGATAACTGGAGCGACGGAGGGGTGTCGGTTACTGGGGCAAAAGTGTACGGATGACCGATAGATGGGTGCATGCGCGTGTACGCAGTCACCCCGTCTCTCCCCACGCTCATTCTCACGTCCCCCCTCCTCCTCCCTCTTCATCCACCTTCATCTCCCCGTATCGAATATACGTGCACGCATCGCTTATTTTCCGTTTCGAGAGATCGATCTTGGTACACCATACGCTCGATTGGAGGTACATTTCTGTTCTGTGGACGAATGACGATCCGAAATCGATGAATTTCCCTTTGATACGGAAGAAAAAGAGCGAGTCGTTATCGCAATCGCGATTATTGTGATAATTATGAAGAGCGACGCATGCGAGCGAAATGACGCGGCTGTAATTTGATTAATTCGATCCTCGTTATCGCCTGGCTCGTGGTTCACTCTCCACTCTCGGCAGTGTTACAGCGTCATTACGACTATGCGTGGAGGAGAGAAGGGGGATGGGGAAAATTTGAATATTGGAGCATGGTTGAATAATTTATATAATTTACATATACCGCGCATCATCCGCGATAAGAAGTAGAGCTCGGTGTCTTTCGCATTTTTGCCGAGTAATATTTTGCATCTCCGAGAAAGAGCGGAAAAAGATTTGGGTAGTAAAAGATATTTGCAAACGTTTGAATTATTGAATTACTTTTTAATACGTAATGCCCTCGCGGAGGACGATGGAAATCCCATGCAAAGTGTATGCGTTATTTCCTTGAAAAAAGTTGACGCGATTTTACGCTAAAAAGCTGAATATTGAATATGCAAAAAGGATTGCTCTAAAGAGTCGGCGCTTGGAAATCGGCGCCAGACGTTTTATATCGAAATGGTATAAATTAAAGGGTGGAAATCTGCATTTAGTTATCGTTCTTCGAATATGCCATTACACAAAATACCAGTCCATTTCGCACATTTGTCGTATCATCGTTTGTTATGGCTACCTAAAGCGCGCGAGACACTTTGATAGATTTTGCCGTGAGCAATTGCATTTACAGTTCAAAGGAATATATTGGGAATAGTGACTGCGACATCGACGGTAAATACGCGTCTTTTCTTCAGATCCATCTCAACTTTGTACTACAATCTTTTTTCAATCCCGTATCGCTCTACTTTAAATCTCTTTAGCCTTTTATCTCGTCATCTTATAGATTCTTCATTCGAGCCGATAAGCCTTTCGTGCCTTTTAAAAACCGCGATATTGTGACCATCGGCTATTTTCGATTTGTGAATTATTGATATTACCAACGAATAGCACGATATTATGGTATATATTGTAATGTATGAAAATATGTAGAGAAAATTTTATATCTTTGTAAAGCAGGCGCGTTTACTTGTCGGATCTTGGATTGTGATGCAAGAAAACTAACGTGAATTTCCGTTTCTCGTGACATTCCGTGTTAAAGCTATATGCTTTAAATAAATAAGATAAAGGGAAAAACGGGAAAAAGAGAGGAGAAAGAGAAAAAAAATACCCTAGGAGGATACAACGACGTATTGGATCAATGAGACGTCAATGCGTCTCCGGCACAAAGTAGCAACTACCTCGATATTTCCAGCCTCATCTATTAGGGCTCGCGAATGCGCCACGATCGGATATAAAAATAAAATCTCGTCAGATCTCGTTCCGCTTGTGTGTCCGTGGAGTATTTTTAATTACGTTTAAACGCGGACGGACACGTCGATCTATCGACTTTATGGCCGAACGAGCACGATAAATAGCTCCTATTTCTTTCGCATTTCAGCGACGTGGGGCGGCGCGGCGGCCGCCTTTTACAAGCAGACATCGTCTAGGTATTATTCGCCGGATTTTTCACCGATCGTAAAAGCGCCGACCGATTCGCGACAATGCAATGCCAAAGATATGCGGATTCCCGATCGTTTCGAGATCGGTCGATATCGAAATCATTGTGGCTTGCACCGCCGGTTACACCCCTCTTCTCTCTTTCTCTTTCTGTTTTCTCATTTTTGGCGATATATCCTATACGTCTAACCGACACACGCTTGCGCTCCTCTCTCTCTCTTTCTCTGACATGCATTCGAGAGCCTAATATCGTCGAATTGGTTATGCATGATCGCCGCATAGATATTGGATATCCGTTCCGTGCAGATATCGAATATTGAATTATACAATACTGACAAAGAGAGAATGACTTATGTTTTAGAGAAAAAAATTCTAATAAAAATAAATATTTTAAAAAGAAAGATGTTTCCGTTTGAAATGAAATTTGCATATTAATTTCTATGCGATTGCAATTTTTGCAAACCTTGAAATAAACTTTTTATATTTATTATTGTTTGAACGTAAAAACGTGATGATAAATGATAAATTTCGTGAAAATTTTCCCATTCTTTACTTTATACAAACAGTAAGTAACCAAAGTATTAATAATTATTATATAGTTAATTATCTAATTAATAATCGCGTAATAATTAATATTTCAATTGCATCTTTATAATTAGTTACTTACACGTAAAAAATTATTGTATCGCAGCTATTTTTATTTTGCCGAGAATGTTTAAATATCGCGTGAGAGATAGATTAGAACGTAAGAAAAACCATGAAATTTTAATTAATCATATGAGAAGGAAAAAATCGCGAATAATTAAAAAGACGTGAGAGAGGGAATATAAAAAACAAGAAAAGTGTGAAAAGGGAAAAGAAGTTTGATAAATGTAGCGGGAATAAGTTGAGAATGAGAATTCTCTTCGCGTTATGCTTTTTATTAAACATTGCCTCTCTCTCTCTCTTTTTTATTACTACAAAATATCATCTCTTGAAAATATGTGTGAGGTAAAATCAGTAGCAATATTATCTAAAAGCTGCAGTCAGAAACATGTGGTGCTTAATGGATGGCTGCTTCTATTATAAATTAAATTTTTTTTTTTCTTATGATAATGTGTGTGTGCACATATATATATATATATATATATATATATATATAATTTGTATATTTTCGACTCTTTAATATTTTCCTATTTAAAATCTTTACTTTGATGCACGAGAAAAGATTAAAAAATAAAAAACGTTGATTCACGCTGATATGAGCTTTTATTAAATTCTCTGGATATGATTTTTGAAGCATTCCCCGTATATGTATATGTGTACGGATGCTGGGTCAAGAGAACGTGCACAGTTACGTCATCTCAAATTGAACGTAATTCGGTTGCTGGAATCTGGACACCCACACGCCATGCAGAGTTTGCTCCAACGAGGGATGAAATTCGTCTCGAAATTGGGTTAAGAGAACACGCACACCCCACATTGCGTTCCTAGCCAATATCCCTCAACCGTTTAATCGCGATTATTATTAGTGTTTACCGTACGATATGCAAACAATTGATCGCTTTTATAGGCGCTTAAATTTTCGTGAAGAAAAGACGGTTGAATAATCAATTGTATTATAAAAAGTACTAATTAAATAAAAAATCTTGATTCAAAGAATTTACATTTTAGAAATATATTAACGTTTAGTTTTTATAAAAAAGTGTATTTTTAAGAATATTTATTATTTTGTTTTATATATAAAAATGGCTTGTCGATGTTCGTTTATAAAATAATATTATTTTAATACTTTTATTTTTGCTTCCTACATCTTTAAGGAAGTGAAATCCCTTCAGGCAGGCGGCAGGATATAAAAAGATAATGAGAAGTACAAAGAAAATAAATTGGAAGACAACTCAATGAGAATCAAAAGAACACAGCTTTACGAAAAGAGATTACCTTACGTCGAATGATAAAAATTATCCAACAAAGCATTGCTAAAAAGATATTCTGCAAGCTTTAAGTGAAATTTTGACTTATATTTACGCAAATTTTCTTAAATGTCTACTATCTTTGGAAAAGTATGATATGCGTGAAAATGAAAACGCGCAATATCGCCGAAGATAAAGACTGATAGAATAAACTGGAAGACGACAGTAAATCAAATATTGTCCGAGACAATGTCAGAAAACACGGAAGACTTTCAATTTTATGTCAGTTACGGAAAATTTATATAATTTAGTCGAGATATTTTATAATTCGTCAAATTTTTTTTCACGTACAATACTTTTGTCGAGATAGTTAAATCTTTAAAAGCAAAATTCTTAATTTTTATATTAAAAATTGATTCGAGAATAATTTGTATCGTACATTTTAATGAAGTATTCCAAATTTTTATATGATTTATTTAAATTAAATTGTCGCTTTATAACAACTTGATTCTTGTTTAACACTTATAAAATCACTGAAAAGTTTTCTCTTATTTCTTAGTTCCCCCCCCCCCCCAATAATAAATTGATCTTTCTCTCGCAGTAGACACACAAATTCTTTTTTGTTTAATTTAATTTATTCATAAATTACACAATAAAATACTAGAGATGTAACGGGCTCTACATCTGCAAATTGTGAGATAGAAGAGAAAAAAAATCAAGAATATGAATATAACATACAAAATACAATGTATAGAAGAAAATCTTTCGCTCTTTGTAAAGTTTTACAGCTACGCAATAAAGCGTAGTTGAATTATTTCTTAAGTGACGATTAACTAAGAGTGCTTACGAAAGAAAAAAACAATGTCAGCGTTCCCACGGGTCAATGACTTTCATACTACGTTTAAGATACGTAGTTTGAGAGAAAACGCAAAGGGAAAAAGATTTTATTCCTAAGAATAATGATTCGTTACATTGCTTTCAACGAGATCATTTGCCAAACAAATTCGGTAGATAATATTCGATAAAAGTAGAAGGGTGTCAATTTTAGATATCAAAAAATTATTTGCATTAATAATAATGTGTAAATAATTTAAATTTTTTTTTTAATTACGAGAGAGACTATTTCTCAACAATGCACATCATACGATAATAAACTAAAGAGAAATGTTCGATAGTAGTAATATGCGGAGGCGTTTATTTTATTAAAATAAAGAATCTCGATGTAAAATGTACGATAAAACTTTACAAGCGAATCATGCAAAAAAGTTAAATAAAATTTCGCATAAGTTAAATAAGCATAAATCCGAGAAATATTCTCTTCGTGTTATTTCACGATATTGAGATAAGTTAAGAGAGAGGGAGAGAGAGAGAGGATGTATTAATCGCACGAAACACGCAATGTGATTGTTAAACTTTGATGGTTGCAAAATGTTGATAATGCGGTAACACGTTAGTGTATGCGTTTTAAGAAGCTGATTACGACAAAACACTTGTCGGCACAGAATTGCTGATATCAACAATTTTAAATCTTCTGTGAAATTTCGAAGTGTTCGGGACGTTTCCTCCCGAAGGCATCGCGAGACGACGTTTCAAGCTCTTCCAATCACGCGTATCGTTCAGAAAGTGCCTTCCAAGTTTGCTCCAAGATGGAGTGTATTGGTCAGCTCAGGGTTTCCGTTCTGTTCAATAGAGTATTTCGTCAATTTCGCTCTTCGAACGAGAAAATGGTCTTAAGCTCGATTGCTACAATCATTCTACAATTATCCTCTTATTTTTTGCATTAATCCGACGTAAAGAACATTCGTTGTTATCCTAGATGATTAAAATTTAAAGCGTAAATACAATTTTCGAAATTTTAATTTCCTTGACAATCTTCGCGACAATTTCTCTCTATACTCGTATAAATAAATTATTACAATAGTTTAATAGAATTCGTGTTACTCGTTTAAATTATCCATCATTTTTGTAAATTTCAATGAAATAATCGCAATCGATGAGAAGCGAATTACTTTCTAATATCAATTAAAAATATTCTCAATTTCTTTTCAAAACTTTCGAAATTTTCTATCAAATTCTCTAAAGTTTTAATCATGGTTACTCGTGACAAATTCATAAAGGCAAATTCAAATAGGCTTTAATTTGTGCTAGAATAGCGATAGTCGTACGCGAAATGCAATTACGTTGTAATGTTGGAGAGGGTGTCGTTTTGTGGTAGCGTCAATGAGATCATGTAATTCACGTGCGAGGCGCGACACACGCGAGGGAATATAGATGCACCGCGTAAGTGACAAGCGAGAGCAAACAAGGGGAGTATAACACGAGTTTTCCGTGCAGATTTCCTCGTAACAAGCTGGAAAATTATTCACGCCTGGTTTATGGGCACGGTATAAAATATATGCGGCAGCGCATCGACATTGCCATTAATTATCATCATATTGTAAGGCCTACACAGATGTCAACGGTACCAATGATAAAGGAAGAAACAGTAATTTTAGAACATGAGACCAGTTAAACACATTAATCTTCTCGTCGTCTATCATACCGCTTTAAACGTGTTATAAATATTTCAGGAAAATGTTATTGCGTATGTTTGTGACAATAATTTATGGATTTTTATTGGAATTATATTATAATTTATTAACAATAAACGCGATTGCGAATTGCATAAGGGATCACTAGCGAATTTTGAATAATCCGATGTTTGAAATATTTTCATTAACCCGCTACTCTTCCAAAGAATTCGTCATTCTAGGAGAGAATCTAAGGGCATATCTCTGTCTCTCTCTCTCTTTGTCTCGATGAACCGTGTTAACTCGATGAGTTAATGGTCTCGTAAAAATTATTAAGAAACTCTGGCTAAGATAATAATTGTCGCGCTTGTGGTTATCAACGTCACCGGTGCGAATTACACGCGGGTGTGTCGCGTTATCCGCAACTCTGGAGGAGGCCAGTGGATAATCGGAGACGAGGCTTTCGTCGGGCTCAACTTTGTTACCGCCTGCTCCAGTCTCTCTTTCCTTCTCGTCTTCATCGGATCGGGATCCTTTTTCTCTCTCTCTCTCTCTCTCTTTCTCTCGTTTTTTTCTGTCCAGTACACGTAGTAACGAGATTCCAGAATTAAACCGTCCACCGTGAAACGACCAGCTGGAAAGGATCTCCTTTCGCGTCTTTCTTCGTTCCTGCTCTTTTTACCGGAGTTCCGTTTAATACCTACAACTCGATTTTACTATTCGCTTGCTACATGGCGAATAGTTAATCCTCTCGCGTTTTTTTAGATCGCGAAAAGATTGTAAGCCATTGTAGATGTAGATTTTATGAATTATTTCGATAATTAAAACTGATATTATTGTTTTACGTTTTCTCGTTAAATAAAAATATTATTTTGTAATCAAACTTTTAGTCGCTTATGCGTGATATTATATATTTTCACAACTTTCTCTGATACTACGTGAAACGCGTAACGTTTAATTGATTCGATACTCGATTCGTGCGTGCTATTGCACGAAATATTGGAATATTTTTACGTGGCAATTTCATATCTCGGATATGGTTAAGTATTTCGAAAAATTGAGGTCAAACAAAAATGCATATTTTTACGATATTAGCGAAAAATGATAGAACAGTTGGCGCGAATCGTACACATACGTACATATACATACATAATATCTGCGTCAGCTGCCGGTGGTTAATCGTTTCGCGATTCATGTTATCGTTAATAATTTTAATATCGCGCGTAATGAAGTGCTCCAATGCGTATTAAAAATCTTTTGCTTAGTGTCAATTGCTTTTGCAAACTGATAATTTTGCAAACTTTATTTATTATCAACCGATATAACCGTGATTACATAATTATTAAATGTAAAGCGATCTTTATCTCCTAGATGATTTGTATAAATAATGTTGTAATTTACAAGTGCAACAGCTCTCTCTCTCTCTCTCTCTCTCTCTCTCTCTCTCTTCTCAATTTTACCTATTAAATACGATAAATAGACGTGTACACAATTACGAGAATTATAGAAAAATTAAAAAATGATGGCCCTTTTGGATTATATTAGATCCGATCATATAATAGTTGATTAATTAATTTTAGTTAACTTTCTCTTTTCAGACCATAAGCCCTACTATATAATCTATAAAGGAGAGATGGAAGGGCTTCCATAAAGGACTAAAGAACAAAGTTACCTAGTTTAGTTACCTAACGAACGTTAATGCAATTCGCTTGTAATCGTCAATTATAATCAAATTATATCATGCTTCAAACAATGCCACGTTATCATCTTTGTAATCATTTATGATTGCGCGTTCTGTTGTATAAAAAACTCTATTATTTTCTTAGGATTTTTGTTATTAATTTTATTTCTCACACTTGGTAAATTGCTCTTAATTATAATCATGTGCACGATCAACATGATATTATGTCATTGTGGAAAGGTGCAAAACGCTGTTTGGATTGTAATATCGATAAGACGTATTAAAACGCAGTATCGAGGGCGAAGGGGAAGAAAGATTTATTAGGAACAAAACGAAAGTAGAGTGAAAATATCTTTGATAGATTTTTGAACATCGTAGCTAATATTTTTTCTTCGTCGCAAATTCGCAACGTCAATGCTCTTTGTTAATACGATATTCGTTTCCGTCATCTTCCCCGCTGCTTCGATGTTCCAAATCGTAATAAAGTAATTGTTCTCGTCGCGCGGAAAAGCATCGTACGACGCGCCTATATTTTTTTTTCACAGAAAATCCCGCGAATGAAAACGCTTGCGCGCTCAGGCGAAATTTTCGCGAAGAATTTTCTTGTTTGAGACAGCTTTGATAAGTATATTGATTGCATCGCTAAACGTCGGCATTTTACGCGTCGCGGTATAATTTCTCATTTCTCGGCATCTATCGCTATTCATCCTATTCGTCGAGTTCACTTTAGCCTTTGCGTTTCTGTAGAAATTCAACTATCGGGATCATTTAAGAGAGCGAGAGATTTTTGCACATCTTAATTTATTTATAAAAGAAAAGTTTCGCGTTTACTTTCAATGAATATCATTTTATAGATATCAAATATAGAGTTTTCTTGAGACGTAATAAAATGTAATACATACTTTGTCGATTGTTGAAGATTTTTTTTTTTATATATATATAAAAATATATCCATAATAAAATTCCCCCGAAATCGTGGAACGTTGAAAATTAATGAAATAAAAGATTTCTACGAAAATTAGAGAGTTCTCTTAAGCTCTAGATACACACGCATAAATGTATCCTGCCTACAATATTTAATGGACAAAACGTCGTGGAAAATGGACAAGTCATTTTCCTCTTTTCGTCCCTCGACGTATTTATCGCGAGTAACGAGACGCCGTTCTACGTCTCGAGTGGGTATTCTCTATAAAATTAAAGCGACCCGGGAGAGATGCGAGCGACAGTAATTATGGAGCGGTTTATTTCTCCAACGCCCGAGTTTAGCAACGGTAGTCTTTTATAATGTGGGATTTTCATGGTCGACGACGCGTTTTCGTGTTCCTCGTTTATCGAGACAATTACAAAGTCTTTCCGACGGCGATAACAATGGCATTAACGTGTATGAATCGTAAAGAGTGAAGAGTGATCTGCGCAAGCATTCCTTAAGTATAGCATATAATTCACCAGAATGGAGAACGATATGAAAAAATATATACGTTTCGTACTATTTGCAACAAAGCTTTTTCGAGAGATTTCCTCAATACGCGCGTAAATTTTCTAATGCCATGTAATAATTATATTAGCTG
Organism: Polyergus mexicanus; assembly: GCF_030449975.1. Taxonomy (NCBI): domain Eukaryota; kingdom Metazoa; phylum Arthropoda; class Insecta; order Hymenoptera; family Formicidae; genus Polyergus; species Polyergus mexicanus. The sequence goes on from NW_027223329.1 coordinate 10,322,072, forward strand.
AGACTTAACGCGTGCAAGCAGGATTTAGTTGAAATTTATATATAATTATTCGCGTTTACGTAAAGTTAAAGAGATTTAAGTTCAAAATATTGAAGTAGGATAAATGCCTGTTTGAGATATACTTTAAACAAAAATATACTTTAGGTAGAGGACGCGATAGAAGTTACATGTCTGATTTTGATAGAGTTCGTTTGTGCGATCGTGAAACTTCCGACTCCATTAGGCCGAACAAACTTGACGTATCGTTGAAATTTCCGCTTATAGCGAACGTTAGGTGTACCTCGCCATTTTGCATCTCGCGATGCATTACGGTCACGCTGTGCATAAAGGGCAAGATAATATATCGGCGAAAAGTCTGACTTAATTTATTAATGATAAAATAAACGTTGAAAATCTCATCGTACGTTAAAGCATGTACATATGTTTTAGCTTAAAAGAAAACATTTCAATAATTACAAAATTATTCGTTATCACAAATTAAACTTAATATAATATGCATTATCTTCAGCAAGATCATATTAATTAATAAATTAAAATTGCTAATTACGTTTTCGAAAAAAATATTCTCGTTGAAAATGACATGAGATTATACGTATATTAGATACACATAATATATATTCGTATAAATCGCGTATCGATTCTTACCATCGAATCGATAATAAAGTAGCGAGGGGACAGAGAATCGCGTCACTAGAGAATCGAGGGCAAACCGGATAAGCATCGATTCTTGGTCCCTCGGCTACTTTGAGGGCACGGCCGACGTTTTGTCACGCTGGGTAATATCTGCCCGTGATTATTGACTCGAGGCGATTTCGCTCAACGACCTGACACGATGCTCTTACGGTGGATAATAATCGACCATTAATAATCCGGCATAATCAATTTTGCAAAATACGGTTCAAACTTTGCGCTACTTTTATGAAAACTTGCTTTCGTTAATTTTGTTTAATCTTGGTCAATCAAGTGCTTTTATTTTTGAATGTCAAATCTGCTACGTACATATGTATATCTAAAAAATGTTACTAGAGAATTGAATGAAATTATATAATATCTAGATATTTAACATAATTATTTTACATATCTTACATAATTAACGTATATTTTTGTTAAAAAATCTTAGGCCACTTAGTCTTATCAATCAATTATACAAAAATATGATTTACGACAGTATTTAAGAATCCATGTACATATTTCTAAATGGAGTGAAAAATACTTGGAAGAAAATTCATTAGAGTATACAAGAGCAACAAAGGGTTCAGAGTTCTCGATCGCTCTATTGGTCAATGGAAAACGGCCCTTAACCCCGATCCGTTCTTGCATCGTCATTGTCTTTTCTCTTTGTTAGCTGAGCGAAGAGAGTAGCGGGCATTTCTAGAGCGTGAATGTGTAAACGAGCGGTTATTCCACTTCTTTGCGAACACATTGACGGGTCAAGGTTCGCCAAGCGATTGCACCCCTCTGCAAGATTATTTTTATTCTTCAAGCAAGTGGAGACGTATAGGGTATTTCGAAAGATGAAAAATGAATATATATAATGTCATATCTCTGATGAAATCTCGCATTAAAATTTTGCTAAACTTTGCTTGAAATTCAATGACAAATGTTTCATTATTTATTTATATTTCCGATGCTTCATTGAAGAAAAATTAAATATTCCCATTCTGATTAAAGAAATTAGATTTAGTAAACAGGTAATTCAGTTTGAAAAATTGTTGCAAGGTAGGGAAGATTGGTTGATCGAGGATCGATCTAAATTTACTCGCACAGGTCTCCGTTCGATTAACTACTATTGCGGTAGCTTATCTGGGTCAGTTATAAAGCCTTTTTTTGCTACATGATTGCTCTCATGTTCCACCTTTTATAAGAATCGATCGTAACGCTGCGAATTCGCAGCGAAAAATGTTGCTAAACAATCGCTTATCAAATATCTAATCATCGAATATATATTTTGCATAGTTGCATTAATAAAAATGATTAAAAAATCGATATTAAATTTACAAAAGCATTACACAGATATGTCTATCTTAATCGATTTGTACGTGTTTTATAATTTAAAAAATATGAATAGAGCTCTCTCTCTACAAAACAGATGTTAATAAAGTTGCCATTTAATTTTAGACCCCTGTTTAAATAACGGGCAAAGAATAAGAAAGTCGATGACATTGCGCAAACATCGTTACTCCACATTCGCATGAATGGAAAGGAGAATCCCGATACAAAGACTACGCGCGATCGTTGTTCGTCGCGTCGTCGTCGTCTCTGTCTCAACTCAGTTTGGCGTCTCTTTTAAAACCCGGTCACCTCGATTTTTCAACGGATAAACAAATTAAGGCGATCGATGGGAACGCAGACGAGCGGTTTGCTTGGTCCATGCCCTCTCGCGCGAATACGCCTCCGACAGGTCAAGGACGCTCGATGGAGCTGCAGAAGGCTGCAGGGAGAAAGAGAGAAGAGAGACAAACGCAAGAGGCACCCGTTAAAAAATTCACGCGTGACCTCCCACGCGTTGTCTCGAACGCATATTTCCTGGCTGGCAAAAGTGCACCACCAAGTGGAGTACGATCCGCATTCGGACCATTTCCGTCATATTGACGATGTCGTTAAGAAAATTGAAAGACTCGCTCGCAATTTTATGCGAGCGATCCGGATTATCGTAAAGTGCACAGTTGATACCGTAACGCGTCTCTTCCGATAAGAGACCTCGTGTAGTCAAAAGTAGTCATCTGTCGCTATTATAGACCAACTGTTGCATTTCGGTTTGCGTAGTGTTTATAATTTTCTGCATGATTCGCGATGCGATTAACAGATATAACGTTTAATATTAGCTTCTTTTAACGCGAGTTCTCTCTGTATCCCATATTGATATTTTATACGCGCAGTGTCATGCAAGGAGATTCAAATGAAAAAAAGACAAGATTAGATAAAGATAATCTTGCGAAAGTTTGATCAAAGCTTCATTTTACTTCCATTAAAGTAAATCCTCTTAATCGTCTTATTTCGTCGATTCGTGCTCCTTAGACTCTACAGAGAGTATAAAGGACATTTGTACGTCAAGAGAGATGACGTTTTAACTTGAAACGTTAAATAAATTTCAAAACGATTGAAATGAAGATGAATGAAACAAATACGAGATATCTGTACAATAGGAAGGAAAATACGGCAATACGACAATTGTCAGTTAATTGTGTCTTGGAAAGACGGTCACTAATTACAAGTATTTGCGAAATATTCTATTCGTTGTAATCATTAATTTGAAAGTCCTGTAAACTTCATTTAGATTAATTTATTTAGAAAATATAAAGACATGTTTTTCCTCTTTCAAAACTGTTGTCTTATTCAGCTGTTGTATTATATTGCATGTCTCGCTTGCCAAGGTTTAAAGATGTAAAAAAAACAGCGCATCTTCTACAAGATTTCACGACGCTAACGACGTTCTCGTAAAATCATCTAGACGTAAAGAGACATCCGTGAATTATGAATGACCGTTCACATTTCACACTTATATAATATTATACGATCTCTTACCGATTATCAATTGAAAATAATTACGCAAACATACGTCCCGCAGTTGTAGATGTCGAATGATCTTGGCTGATGGCGGAAATTCGTACGATCGCGATCAATCGCAGCTCGATGTCGCTAATAATAAATTTTTCAACGTGTAAGAAAAATCATTAAAAATTGCAATGACTCTGAAACTCTTTAGCATAAATAATTATGAGTTTATGTTAATTCCAAGATTATTTTGGATAATTTTCTTTAATGATAAAGAATTTGTCATTGATAGCCGATAATTAAAACTACAACATAAACTGTCATTATAGGATATGATTTATGTATACATATAAATTCAGCAATAAATTTCGCTATAATTAATTATGATATCAAATGATTTAGGTTCTCTCATTGACAGTGGACGCTCATGATCGCGAGTAGAAACAGTCACATTATCATTAAACCTAATTCTAATTCTCAAACTATCGCGATTAAATATTCATAAATCTTTGTCGATCGTTAATAGAAAATGGCAATCAGAAAAATCAGATTAATGAGAGTACAACGTGAGGAAAATTATGCTCACTCCAAAGCTCGTCAGCCGGCAAATGTCGCGCACTTGAAATGGTCCGGCATCAACCGATAATCACCGCGATGAAAAATCGCTCGCTCGCGACTCGCCTTCGTAAATCTCGGAATATCCGGTAACGTAACGTACCGTTGCGCTGCCGCATGCACTCTCCGCAATAGCGACGCGAATACCGAAATCTCGCGCGCGCACACTAAACACCGTCGTGTTGTCGTCGTCGTCGTCGTCGTCGTCGACGTTGTACGCAGTGACGCGTTTCGTCACCCTTGGACACTCCGCGTGCACGGATGATGGTTACGCGGTGCGATGCGTCGCGACGTTAACGCAAACGCCGAGACCGATTCGACGTTCGCGTACACACTGACACCGACGGCTGCTCCGAAGCCGTTGCCTCCACCTCTTCCTCCATTCGCGCTACCCACCCTCTCTCTCTCTCTCTCTCTCTCTCTCTCTCTCTCTGCGTTCTCTACGCGCAGTAGTCTCCTGCATCCATAGCCGCTCCCACCGCATTTCTCCAGCTCTCCCTCTTCCGTCGCGTACCATCTTTGCCCTCTTCCTCTCGTGATTCCATCCTCCGTCTCTTTTCGTCCCAACGGGTTCCACCAACCTTCCGCCTCCCCCGCTTCGGCCCCATTTTCTCCATCAAATTCCATATACATATGCGTGCGTGTGTGCGTGCGTTGCTCCTTTCCTACTTCTCGCTTTGCTCCATAGACTCTTGCAATATTTTCCTCTCTCCTGTTTATTTCCCTTCTCCGTCTAAACCGCCGGATATTATGTATCAGCTCGCTCTCCCCGTCATTCTCGAATCTCATCTGGGAACCACCTACGTCCACCCGCTTTCTTTACTTCTCTTCTCAAGCTCTGCCTTCGAGTTTCCGCGTTCCCGTTCTATCCTTTTCCGATTTTTCGAAATTTACGAACTTACTCTTTTGCTATGCCTCTCTTGCTTTATCTTACCGCAATCTAATCGTATTTCGAGCTTTTTCGTCCACATCCCATATTATCATTTCGCATCTCGCTGTCCCATCATCTTCCGCTGTTTTTTTATTCGTGCAAGATATTGCGCGTTAATCGTCTCATACATATATATATATAAAAAAAAATTTATCTACATATATTATTTCCTCGCGTCTAGATATAATTTTATCTAATTATATATTATAATCAATATATATCGTCCTTTTTATAATTCGTAATTTTAATATAGATTTTATCGCGAATAATTTGAATCTTTGCTCTGATATTCTCAAAAGATTAATGGGCATCGAGCATCTGCTAATAGTGAGAATATTTTAGGCTTATTTTTATCTCATTTTAAGATTATTAAAATTATTGAGGGTTACTGCCAAACTTGAATGATGGATGCTAATATTCAAATGATTTGATAATGATAACATTGAAAATTCTCACAGTATTTCGCGATCATAATTATCTGTATTCGCGGAGCTACGTAAATACGCAATTAACATGCAAATTTTAGGAAAGAGATATCCGTGCTATTGTATGCTAATTAGAAAGGATGCAGTAGTAGTAGTTTGAGATGCTATTGCGCTACGATGCATTTAAGCGTATAAACTCGAGTATATTTAAAATTAATATTTACTATATAGACTTCTAAGTCAAAAGCATATTTTACGAATATATCAGGTATATAAATGTGAAACCGGAATTTTTCTATAGAAAATACACGTTTATTGTATGAAAATGATAAAAAATATTTTATTCCAAGTATTGCCCATTGCTAGCTATACATTTTTCCCATCTCTCGGACAATTTGTGGATGCCACGCCAAAAAAACTGTTGCTCCTTTGAGGCAAACCAGTCATCGAGCCATTTTCGTACATTTTCGTAAAAAGTGAAGCGCTGCTCGGCAAGCGCGTGTCCCATCGATGCAAATAAGTAGTAATCGGATGGAGCCAAGTCTGTTGAGTAAGCCGCATGCGAAAGTATTTCCCAACTAAACGCCTCAATCGTTTCCTTGACCGGTTTTGCTGTGTGTGACGGTGCATTATCATGAAGCAAAATCACTTTGCGTTGCCTTTTTTGATAATTCTGGTCGTTTTTCACGCAAAGCTTGATTCAAATCGATCATTTGTTGTCGGTAGCGTTCAGTATTAACGGTTTCGCCAGGTTTTAGCAGCAACTCGCTGTCTTCAAACTTTTTCGGTGGTCTTCCACGTTCTTCGTTTCTCGCGTCAAAATCGCCACTTTTGAATTTTTTAAACCACTCAAAGCACTGTGATTTACCAAGAGCATGCTCACCGTAAGCTTCGACAAGCATTCGATGCGATTCTGCAGCAGTTTTCTTCAAATGGTAACGGAAAATCAATGCTGTCCGCAAATCGTAGTTTCCAGGCACAAAATTCGACATGTTCAACGCTATTAAAAACTATGCTGTTGTATGAAACTTGTATTGTTGTGAGTTGAAAATCTTTATCAGATGTCAAAACAAGAAAATGGCGCCAATGACGCGGTTCGACGGTAACTACATTGACAGCTAGGACCATCTATGGGAAAAATTCCGGTTTCATATTTATATACCTGGTACATTATCACATGTGAATGAAACATGAAAAAAGAAATTTATTTCGACGTATACGGCAAAAGATTCATATAATTTTGTTGCTTCCGACCGATCATAATTCAATATATCTGTAATGAAAAGATACGAGCCTCGAGTCTTTTCAAGCTAAGACGCCTTATCGGGTTTCGTTGAGGCGTGCAATCATTTTCGCGTTCGTCGTCGCTTAATTTAAACAAAATGTTCCTTCTACTTTATTTTTCGTCTTACTATTTAGAAAAAAAACGATTTCTTTTAAACGACTCGAGACGCGCGCTCCGTCGTGAAATCTTGAGACGATCTATACAAAAATTTTTTTCTTTCTTTTTATAATTTGTACGATTTATCTGAATTTATTTACAAATTCGCATGAATAAGATTCGCGTTTCTTACGGTGCGGTTACGAAGGGAACGATCGCGAATACATAACGCGAACGCGCGCGGTGTCAGACACGATTCTCCTCCTTGTTACGATCAATCCCAACAATGGCCCTTGGTATTTTCACGGAATTGCGCGATACGCTCGTAATGTATTGTACCGGCGCGAGCCAAAATCCTCGCTTCCCAAGCGCGCGGATTAATCTCCTTCCTCATCCACGGGAGCGTCTTCTTCTTCCTGTCTCGAATGAGTCCCTATGTCCGGCGACACAGCCTTACCACCGTATCGCTACCTTGCGTATCGATTCAATTTCTCGAGTCCGCGCGTATGTTTGCGCGTCTGCTTCTACCTTCGTCTTTCCCTTCCATTCTCGGCGTCTACGACCCGTGTACTCTCGTCGGCGAAACTTGAAGCCGAGCGGAAGTGATCGCGACCGTTCGCTTCCTCGCCGGAAGACTACGAGAATGATCGACTGTCAACAGGTCGGGAACTCGAGTGCATTTGTACACCGAGTTGTCGTTCATACAACGGAAATTACAAGAGCGTAACGTGCGTTTGATAACAAAATGAATTAACGTAATAATTATCTGAATTATTCGATTTAAGAATAAGTCTCGTTTCGAAGCGTTACGAGGCTACGAGCAAAGTAATAGAAATAAATTTCGCGTCGATATATCAATTTGAGCGAGAATCCCGAAATGTACGACACTATTGAAATAAACGGTTTACTTATCGCTCGATGACATCTAGTCATTCTTCGATCCACGGCACATGTGAAAATACCACAGTATTCGCCTTTCCCATTTCGCGCTCCCCTCGCGAAAATACAACCATCAAAATGATGACGGCCGTAGTTTTCGCAATGTACGCAGGAGAGGGTTAGCGCACAAGGGGTAGATAGGTAGATACGTAGGTAGCGCAACCACGTTTACCGCATGCCACGATAATCGCTGTCGTGCGGAGTAAACGCGCGACGAGACAATGTCGCGAACAATGGCGGTTCCCCCGGTTCATTCCGCGCTCCTCGGTAGAGTTACTCGTCGCTTACGCTCCAAAGTAAAATACGTGGGCGTACGAGCCGCGGAGAAACAGAAGGATAGAGAGAGAGAGAGAGAGAGAGAAGGCAGACGACGCACGTATGTCGCGTGATTCGGTCTGCGTGCTGATGGCACTTGCAGACTACGGCGCACTCGACGCGCACTCGCATGTATGTGCCGCACCGTAGTGGTTGCCGCCTATACAGGGATAAAGGAGGAAGCCTTTGAAATTTCCTCGTACCGCCAACCAACTGGGATTTCGAGATATACCCGGCGCAATCGGCTCATCGTACATGCCACATCGGTCCCCGCAAATTTTCCCGATCCGTTGCATCGTCGTTTTGCCTCTGTCCCTGTCTCGGTCACCGGCAAATTTAACTCTTTTAAATTCTCCTAAGACGAGAAAATTTCAAAGAAATTTAAACGATCGTAGATATTAAACGATAGGAATGATCGTCAAAGCTGCTATGCTATATATTTTAAATAACGGGAGTAAATAACGCGCATATTTTTTTCAATCCTCGATTAGCGCCATTTCCGAGAGAAAATTATGGTTGTGTATTGAAATGCTAAGTAATATAATTTATTTTTAAAAATTTGTACAATTCAATTTATGATTGCAGCGTAACGAGAGAACGTTTCGCGCAAGTGTTCTCATTTTGTCACGCTTTCGCGCGCTACTTTCCGCAGCTTGTTCGCTTTTTCAAATTTAAACTTGTAGAGCATATATTTTTCGCGAAACGTCAAAACGCAAGCATCGCGACTGAAAGCGCGAAGCAAGTTACATTTCTCTCCGTCGTTTGCCTGCCAACGCACTTGTCCTTCTCGTTCCTCCGTTTCCTTTCGATCCTCATTTTATTTTCTACTCGTTAAATTAATTTTCTCCCTCCGAAAGTTCTTTCATACCTCTCAACCTCCTTTTCCATTGCATAAACGCGGGCTTGCACCTCGTCGGCATTATCGTCGTCTCCATGAACGCGCTTTTTGCGAAAGAGCGTAATCAATCTTTCTCTTCGTCGATTTCCTCGACGATTTAAGTAACTCGGAATCGTATTCTCGAAAGATCACTCGCAGGGTCAAAGGGATGCGAAGAACCGGCTCCTTACAAACTCTGGCAGCGATTCAAGCTTAGCCTCGATATCTCCCAACTACCGCGTACCCTCACAATTACGGGATCAAACTCCCCCGGCCAGGATTTGTGGCCAAACCAGATGACTGAAATCGAGTCAATCGGAATCTTTTTTTATTTCAATATGTGGTTATATATAAGTTGAAAAAAAAAAAACATGAATCTCGGGAATTTTCAAACAAGAGACGAATCTGCGAGCTTGTTACAATCGAATATTGTTTGTCTCGAAATAAAATGAAGTTCACGAAAGAGTTTAAAAAAAAAATATTTAAGAATCTAAAGATTTATTTTCATAATATTCATATACTTTTCGAAAGAATGTCTCTCACGATCGATGCAACATAATAAGTAATAGATTTCTGGTTTTATTCAGAAAATCGTTTAATGTACACTGATATTAATTAATACGCGATAATTTCGCTCATGATATTTCGGCAACTTTCGTATATATATATATATGTAGACTCGATTTCAGCAACATTTGATGACTCTGTATTCGGGAAAATTCGATCTAAATAACGAATTAAAATTAATACGATATAACTTTGATCTTCAACTTTTTGTACGAATTATTTTATCCCTTGTCCGGCTTGACGCTGTTTGAAATTCCGAAAGTCATCGACACACGACTTTATTCGACAATACCGCATCGAATTGAAACACCAAGTAGATTAAACTGTGCAGAATAAAATCTCTCTTGTTCGGCATTTACATCTTTTAAGCGCATTATTACCGTTTCGAAAGCAACGCGTTTTTATTTGCCGTTCGATCCTCACCGGCCATTAATCTTTTATCTTACGAGACAGTTGTGGGGACAGCTCACGTGCACCGTCCGGAGCTCACGATGCGCCGGAATACTAACTCAAAACGGAAAAGAAGAGAGAGAGAGAGAGAAAAAGAGAACCATTTATGTTTGCGAACGATGAGAAATTTTTTTCATCGCGGATTATACTATGATTTGCACGAATTACACCGGTTACGCAGGAACCACACAGATCGTCACAGCATACATACGAACGAGATTTGCATGCGATTAATTTACTCGGAGAAGGAAGGGCAACATTTAATTTACGTCCGACTGCGGTCGGATTATCTGTGGAATTTCAAAGTATAAAGCTGACCTGGTTTTTTAAGTATTGTACAAAATTTCTCTAATGATAGAGCGGATTGTTACATAATTAGCCAAAAACGGTATTATTTTAACGTGATGTGAAACAGATTTTTTTCTCTCTTCGTAGAACCTAGTAAAGGGGCGTTAAAATAATGAAATTTACATTGTCTTTTTCATAAACGTCACTTTTATTTTTTGAAATAAGAAAAATTATTTATCTAACTGTTTTTATAAACCACTGCTTCGCATTAAATCTCATTTTACATATTATTAAGTTTACGTTTATATTTTGCAGTTATATTGCGAGCTGTACCATTGCCAGGCGATTAGCAAACGAGTATGCCTTCTTTCAAAGGTAAGCTTTTTACGTGTAGTTGCATAAAATTATTTCCGTGAAAATAAAACGTTCAATTAAGATGTACGATCTGCTCCTCTGTGTGAGATCGATTTTTAGATCGCCTTTACCGAATACATAGCAACACCTTGGGTATTTTTATTATACCGGCAAATGGAAAACAAAATGGAAATCATTCGATAGAGTTACAGTTCTCTAAAAACTTGTCTATAAATTTGACCGAGAAATTAGAAATATTAATCCATGTGTTTATTCTTTAAAAAATAACCACGTGTCGAAATGTATAAAAATAGAAATGCGCAAAGAATCGCAAGAAATAACTTTTATATAAAAGCGTCGATGTACTATACTATCAAGTTGATATCGCTCGTGGATCGTGGGCTATTGTAAATGATCTCCGCATCCTTGACGATAGACCGATCCCAACCCATACGTTCCATTCGCGTATTCTAAAGTTACCGAACAGTTTGTGAACAGTTGCAAAATTATAGCTACGTCCTCGCTCTGGTATAGATGCTAAACCAAAATGGGAACATGAGAACCAACTGATCGCGACCTAACTCCAGAAATCTATTATAATAGAGTTCAAACTCGGTTAACGCTTGTCGCGAACTGGCGAATAGATTTTTGATCCAACGCTTTCCAAGCTAACTTTAAACGCTGCACAAATTCAAATATTCGAGCCTAAAGCTCCAATCTCCCTTTGCAAGGTTTAACTTTCTTGTTCCTAAAAGAGAAGTTTTGAAATTTTGACATATACATATAACATATACACATATTTTTCTCCCAGATGATATAATGCTATAATAAAATATTTCGTAATTTCATATTGATAGAACTTTTATTCCGATGACCTATGTGAAATGTTTGCTAAAAATCGGGAAAAAGTTGCGAGACTTGTGCGGGACGCATATTAAAAATCCTATATAACAAATCTACCTTGTCTTGAAATAGACGATCCGTATCTACTAGAATTAACTGCAGCAATGCCTTTTTATCTAATAATCTATAAGGTAATCCCTAAATGCTAGAAAAATGTTTTTAATATTTTCTCTAATTGCCGAAATTGTTTCGCAAAAATATATACGATCGTGATTATATTTAAATATGGGAAAATTACTTTAGACTCTGTTTTTTTTTTTACTATTATTAATTTTTAGCTTTCTTTCTTTTTCCTGTAAGTATCTCTCTTGTCTTTGCCTATCGTAAAATGAAATTGTAATTAACATTGAGCTTCTACTTGTTGTTAGAACAATACTGATAATATTAACAAATACTCATAAAGAATAATGAGAAGAGCATAGAAAAACGTTAAATATTGTACTGCGCATAGAGATTTAATTTTTTTTTTTTTTAAATATACGTTGTTCTAAGAAATTATATTTATAAAATTATAATTACGTTGAAATACGCCTACGAAATAAAATACGAACGAAAAACAAATGTCTATGTATAAAGTCTTGAATAACACTGATGCTCGCATTCCCATCACTAATACCAGTATCAAACGAAAAAAGCGATGATTTTGTAGGATATACATATATACAATATAATAATTATTACTTAATCGTGTTATTTGATCAATTTATCCTTGTTTCATTCATATTAAATTATTACTCTGGATTAAATTAACGCGTAATCCCTCTTTAAAATATTCAAATAATTCAGATATACATTTAATTTCACCCGATTTTTTTCTCGTGAAAATCTCATCAATATATACTATTGTTCAAGAAATAAAATATTTATTAATACAAATTTGCTAATATGATTATTAAATAAACTAAATACGAATTAAAAGTATTTTGTTTTTATGACACTTTTTTTTTTTTTTTTTTTTTTTAAATGAGATAATATGTATCATATTTTTTTTTAAATTTATCTTGCACCATTTTCAAGTTTATTGGTTGATATGAGAGATATACAAGTCATTGTTCCCTTCATCTACAGCTGTATAGATTTAAATAGCAATCTCTCGCGATAAGACACATATTAACCGCTCGCATTTTAATTTCCAGCCGCTTAACGTTTGTTGGCTGCGTATCGTGCAGGTAACGCGATATTAAACGTTGATAAAACAATATGCATTTATGACAGGATAAAGTGAAAGCGCGGTTTTACAAGAAAAGCTCATACTCGTGCCGACCACATGTAATATGTACACCATTTATCGGAGATGAGAATAAAAGGAGAAAGAAAAGAAAGAGGAGACGAAAAGTGTATACATAGTATGTACATATTCTAACCATAACACACACCAAAGTGGCATCGATTCAAGGATGCAAATTTGATACTAGAATGTGTACGATTAAAAAAAATTATCTATTTAAAATAATTATATATTTTTATATGTGTGCGCGTGTTTAATAATTAAATTATACATTTTTTTTATTTTTTTTTATTTTTTTTTATAGAATATATTATCATTATACGAAAAGACGTTATTAAGTGTACTCTCTCCTTCTCTTTCTTGTCTTAAAAATTCGCTTCTTAAACCTTAACAAAAAAATGATCTTAAAAAAGACAAAAAAAGAACAGAAAGAGCAGAAATTACAAATCGCTTCGAGGTGACGATATAATATGACGCAGCCATGCATATATTATATGTAAAACGACACAACGCGAAACCGAAACGGAAAGAAAGAAGAGTTTGCACGCGAGATAAATACTCGCCCAACTGGAAAAACGCATCACGACGCTTCGTTATCCCAACGCATCTCGGCATAGACTTTTTTTTTTTTTTTTTTTCGCGAGACATCACCGAGCGATGAGAAAAAGCGCGAAAGAAATTACCAAAGAGGGACGAGCGGGATAAAATAGCGGTGATGAGAGGTGGTGTCCCGTCGGAAAAAGTTATTCCCCGCAACAATCGCGTGTATAGGGTTTAAATAGATAGTTTGCCGCGAAATAAGTTTTCTTCGTTCTGGAACAAATTACTAAAATTTATATCTCTGATAAAGAAAATTCCTCAGATTCTCGAAAGAGCGAACAAAATCAGCGCAACCCGAAAATAAATGAAAAAAAAAAAAAAAAAAAAAAAAAAAAAAAAAAAAATGGAGATTTGTCCACGTTATATTAAAGTAATTCTTACATAATCGTTAAAATTAATTGCTTGCAATTGTGTGCTTATTTAATATAAATATCATAAAAGTAATAATCAATAACGTCATTGAAAATTATGACAATGTGGTGTAAAATTGTCATGGATTTTCTCATAAAAGGAATATCCGATGATTCCGAGACACTGGGGCGATGTTTATATGCGATACTACTAGTTTAAATGACGATGATATCTCGCGGGAAATCCGTGTCAACAATGAGAACTCATCAATAGGGATATTAAAGGGGACAGACGTTATGCAATAAAGAGACGTATAAAGACAAAATGTCCATTCGGATGCAGTTTAGGAAGATATTTCATCGCCGAATCTAAAAAAAAAGTATCTCGCGGGGGAAAAAGGAACATTTGCATTCCTCCGATAAAAAGTATCACGCGTAGCTTGTGAAAAAAAAATGAAAGAAGGGAAAGGGAGAGATGTAAAATGAGTTCGAAAAAATTAATAAATTTTTAACATATCAGATTAAAAGGATTACTATTCGATGGAAAAGTTTGCAAGCGAAGATTCAAACGTACTATATAATTTTAGAAGGCAATATCTCCGTAAATTAAGAAAGAGTTATAGGGGTAATTTCAAAGTGAGGAATACGTTGGAGGAATCTTTACTAAATAATTTATTCATATGAATTATATACTATGTTATCAAAAATTTTCGCTATAATCCATTCTTTATATCTCCTAGACTTAAAGTTTTTTAAAGATCTTTGAACAGTTGTGACATTTAAAAATCTACCTAATGAAAATTGGAAGAAAATCTTTTAAAAGTAATAACAACAATCATAATTTCGTATAAAAATTCAAACTTATGAAATTGCGCGTTAAACGTAATTTTTAACAAACATTCTATTTATTTAAAGTTGCCAAGTTTTTATGGTTCCTGCGTAAAAAGTACAAGTACGTAACGTTGAGTTTTACGCGCAAATTCTCTTGCTAATAAATTAAATTGACGTCATTGTTTGTCACTTAATCATCTATCGTACTTCGAGCTCGCATACCGTGCGAGTTTGCATACTGCGAATATTATAGCAGTTTTCTGGCGAAAATGACTGAAACTCGAATATATAATGCACTTCATCGTTCGATGCACCTTAGAAAGAAAGTGCGTCAGTGAAAAAGGGGTGAGAGCGGAAGGAGAGGGCGGGGGAGCGCAGGTAAGGAGGGAAATTTGCGAGAGCGCCGGCTAAGGGTGTAACCCGGTCGATAAACCGGGGTGGGTGCGGTCTTTCCTCATCCCCTTAGACCGACAACCCCGATCCCCGCGGTCCAGCGTCTCCTCTCGCTTCCCTCATCCTCATCCGAGTCGACGACCGAACGTCGCTGCAGCTGCAGTCCTCGCGACGGAATTTCTCTCGACGACGTCAACCCTCTCCGACCTCCTCCACGACATCGAACAATTTCTCCCTGTCTTTACCTCCGACGGGATGTATACGGGAGAAACGACTGCTCCCGTATTCTCTCGATAAGTTTCACACGCATTGAAGTCTATCTAAAGTTTCTGACAAATTAGGCAATAGAAATGCTAGCGATTTTTTATTCCACGAGAATAATTCTTAAAAGGATTTAATAGGATATGAGCTATGTGTTGTTAAGCAATCGTCTGTCCGCCAATTGTTAACATTATTACAATCTATTACAATATATGCTACTTACTTAGAGTACAGACGACTGTTTAACAATACTGGCTCACAATTTGTCAAATATTAATCCTTGAAAATTTTACGATAGAAGAGAATAAATCCGTTATAATTAATTCTTTGTATCGCGATACGACTTATTTCTGAATCTGAAATCGCTCTGTATAACAAAGCGTCGTCTTTTACAACAAAGCATTTCTTCCGGCGAAAAAGACACCTAATATTCATAATACAAAAGGGGTAAGAGAAAGAGAGGGAGAAAGTCGAGACTTTTATCATATTTTATGCGTCACCGGGGTATGCGCGCGCGCAGTTGTCCTAAGGGACGAATGGGTTTAGAGAAGAGTTCAATGGAGATTAAATAGCGACCGACGAGTGATAGTCGAGGATATGCGAGAATAATGATGGGAAAATGTTTTCCCTACATTTTCATCTTTCACAGGTATACATCCTTGTACTTCCGGCAATACTTACGAGAACTGCGCGTGTATGTATGACACAGATGACACGTTCAAGAAATTATACGAGCGGAATGTATGGTATGTAAAGGGAATTAACGTGATAAAATAACGTTTCTCTGACAATAAAAATTTTTTTAATTTGTTTGTATAAAAAATTATAGTGATAATAGTTTTTTATTATTTGCGTTATGATATTAATTTATCGAGGTTTTATACTTGGTTAGTTTTCATATTTTCAATTTGTAACTTATATTTTTTTCCACGTTTCTTCGAACGTCAATATGTCAGAACTAATATTTTAGATCAATTTCCTTCCGTTTCTATTAATTTTCGTAATAGCGATTAAAGAATGCTTTGCATACGTTACAGTCGAAAGAATAATTGACGTGTAAATTACATAAAATATAACTTATTTATTAATATCGCGTACACACAAAAAAAATCTAATATCGCTTTGATGAAACGAGATAAAAATAAAAAAAAAACATACTACATTAATTAAAAGCGCTTCTTTTCGTGAAGATTTGAAAAACATTTTGAGAACGATATATTTCAGGCGAATATCTCAACGAAGATTTATATGAGAATTGTGATTGACTTATTATAACGAGATTAAAGCGAGCTTTCTATGAAAATGCTTAAAACACCATTTTCTGTGAATTTTACATTAAGTTTGCTATCTAGGGAAAATAAAGATTAAAAGTTGAAACGTGATAGGATTAAAACCACCGTCATCAACTCGCTCGCAAGTTTGAAGAATTCTAGCGAGATTATAATAAGCAGATTGTGAAGTTGCTCGTTCGCTTCTTGTCATGGAAAATTTGACAGTCCCATATTAATCTGACGAAGATAGTATGCCATATAATTACGTGAAATGAGGAAATGATCGAAAACGAAAATTAATTGTTTCGAAGAAAAAGTGTACATAATGACACTTTGAGAAGCATGCTCTAGTTAAATTATTTGCCTCGAAACATTTACGGAAAATTTAATCGCCGGTTGATAACGTACGTTATCTTCGCGCTGAAAACTTTCATTAATTGTAACATCTAAAGGGGTACTAAATTCGTAAAAGTTAAATTCTTTTTTTCCAGCGCTACATACGTGCGTGAACTTTGAAAATAAAACAGATAAAATGGAGGAAACAAAACTCCGATAAATTTAAATATCCGTTTTTCAATTTTTTTTTTTTTTTTTTTTTTTATATAGAATTGTTTTTATAGAAATGCATATATCATGAAAAAAA
Organism: Polyergus mexicanus; assembly: GCF_030449975.1. Lineage (NCBI taxonomy): Eukaryota > Metazoa > Arthropoda > Insecta > Hymenoptera > Formicidae > Polyergus > Polyergus mexicanus. Next base: position 10,339,189 of record NW_027223329.1, read on the forward strand.
TATGCAAGTATTTTTATCGGAAAGAAGAAAGATATACTTTTACTAATTAAAGTCTTCAGATTTGTAGATTTTTGACGAGTTTGAAGTGACTTTTGTTCGTTGAAATTTTAATGAGAAAATTCACAATCTTTTCAATATTAAAGTGATATTAGACATTAATAAAAATTTTAATAAAATATTAGATTTTATTTGAAATTAATTTTACATTAAATTTCCATTAAAATAAATATCATTTCATACTGAAAGATTAACGATAGCGCGGATGTCGGAAAAAATTAAAATTTTGTATCATTGTATTATTACATGATATATATATATACGCGTAAGAATAAATCCGCGAAAATATATAGATAAAAAAATATACAATAATAATATCTTTGAATATAAAAAAACCTCCAAAGTATATATATATAAAATATTTTCAAATAATTTTTTATATTTATACTGAATCTATACTGATTGAAGAAACACATGGATACAATAATTAAATCACTGTTGTTCAAACACAAACGTAATGTCATTTATTTTAAAAATCATGCGTAAATTTATATTCCAAACGCGCGTTGTCAAAATGTTCTCAAGAAAATGCCATGTGCTACGTTTTATATACATATAGCTAAACTTATTTCTGTTAGAGATTTTTGCGCGTACTATGATCATTTAAAAAAAAAAAATTGCATTTCCTAGTCCGTAGAAACAAGCTGCGTAAATATTGATACCGATTTTTGCACGAGTGGAGCAGTAGCGATCGCGCTCGATGTTATCCGAAGCACGTTCGCGGCTGAGTAAACGAAACGGGCGAGCGAATGGTGAAGCATATACCCGGTGGTTCTTCACTATCGAAGGAACAGACCAACCGACCAAGTCGATATCGCAGCTCTCTGCTTGCCACCTGTAGTTACGCACCTCGTCACATTCGTGTATTTTATCTTCGAGAACTGCAATACCACATACATAGATAACAGCTGAAATTCCTGTCTGGTGTATGTCAAAAAATTCAAATACTACTAATGAGCTGTTTATTTAGAAAATGACGTAAATATTTGGTTAATAAGTGCGTGTATATTTTAAAATATCTTAATTTTAAATAAAAATTTTAAATTTATAACGTTTGCAATAATTTACAAACGCATAATTAAGGATTTAATAGAAAACCGATGTTTATACGAGAAATAAAAATTTCAAATTTATAGACTAAAAGTTGAAAGAAAAGTTAAATTAATCATTTTCAAAGAGTGATTTGACTTTGAGAATGAGAACATTTTATAAGAATATATTAAGCGGATTCAAACACGTGTTCAAACAAACATCAATATCCAAAAACTAAATCGATATCTACCGTAAATATATTTGGCCGTGTAGTAAAGCAAAGAGAGTAAATTTTGAAAAAGTTTCAGGGATAGAAGAAAGTTTCATACACACTCGATATAGCAATTATCCCGCGAAACGAGACTGATACAAATTCCATTACTTTTTACATTAATAGCTATAGTTAATATACAGTGTAATTAAAAATCAATGCAAGAGCTTCGATGCGTCCAATATATGTTATAAATATCCCATGTATGTGTGACCACCTTTCCATTAGTCTCTTGATGAGCTACTGTAATCACTTAATGTGTAATCGTGCAAATTAGATTGGATGGACTATATATATATATATATTAATATTGTGGCTGTCACGTTATTAAATTGTGAACAACATATTTTATTCATTATTATAACATGGCAAATGAAATATGTATATTTTAGTATTGATTATAAATCAGCATTTTTCGTATAATCAATGCTTTTGAAATCTCATTTGAAAAATATTTTTTGATATAATTATTATTGCTTGGAAAGAAAATTTATGTTAAATCTCATTAAACTGTCATATATGTATACATAGACAAATCCGATATGCGAACAAGAGGGTAAGTTTATGTGAATGAAGGCATATAAATAAATTATGGAGATAAACAAAGCTACCAAACTTATTCTTTAATATATTTCATATTTTCTAAAACTGTCGATATTTCAACGAAATCGTGTATAGCTTTTTCGGCTAGGATTTAACGCACGTCCTACACCATCTCGTTCCTTTCGATCGGAATAAGTGCATCGTCCGATACATCCAATAGCGAGAAGATTGACTATAAAACATCGATATATCCCATAGTATGTCAAAATTGACGTTATCCATTGACTTTATCCAATATTATTGCATTTTATCACCTTTTCCATAAATTCTTTTTATTCGTTTCATACATGACGCACACTTGGTTCGATTTCTTAACTTGTTACAATAATGAGAAATTGTAAAAATATAAAAATATTATTTGACTGGGTAATGTCTGTTCGTAGAATCAAAATTATTAAAGTTAAAAAAAATTTTCAGATGAAAAATAAAAATTCATAATTCAAATATATTTATATTATTGCGCAATATATTGATCACTTTGCGATCTTTATCACCATGGTATCAATAAAGTTTTTCGTATTGTCCGAAAAAAAAAAAAAAAACTCGCTCTTATCAAATTTACGAGAATGCGACGCAAAGCCGGAAAGAAAAAAAAAAAAAAAAAGAAAAAGGAGCCAAGTAGAGACATTCGCAACGATGCGAGATGTACCGAGCATCGCGGGGGATACGCGTATATTTTTCTAAACTAAAGAATATATCCTTTTCATCGACGGTAGCGGAAGTAAAGGGCGCGAGATGGGAGAGAAGCTGACTCCCTTCGGGATTCGAACGGAACGAAACTCGGCCTGAGAGCAGCCGATACTACTCGGGACTTCCGAGCACGTAACTCGACGCCCGGATGGGAGAGCAGAAGAATAAGAAAGCTTACGGGGGACGACGGAGGAAAGACTTTCGAGCCCGTGCACTGGCCTTCCTTTTGTCTTCATTCGTTCGTGCTTTCATCCTATCTCTCACCGGCTCTACGTTACTTCGTTTCTTTCTATTCGCATAAAAATTCTCTCGACGGATTTCAAGTAGCTGCTTCTCTCTCTCTATTGCGACTTTGTCTATCTCGTCTTCGTTACTAGATGAGAGTGTCGCATTTTTGTAAAAGCGTAACGCTAAATTGAAAATTGCCACGTATGAATATCCATCATTCTTGTGACAAAGCGTCTCAAAACATAATTCACGAGACGGAAACAAATATACGTCTAGAGACGCGAATATTCTTACGCGCATTTCCGTAATGCGGATAAAAATAATATTCCTTTTTGAAACAAGAACAAGCATTTTAAAAAAATTCTTATACAACTCGTTCAAGCTTGTTTATATCTTTTGTATGTCGAGTCTTTGTACAATATATGTAGAAGCATGAAGAAATGGGCGCAAAGATAAAAGTAATATTCGCAAGATGCGCAGTGAGAAGCGCGAGAGCGCATGCAAAAGAGAACAGGCTTTTATCTCTCATATCGCGAAAAGAAATAAAATGTTCGCCGATTAAGATTGGCCAATGCGATACGATGAGTCGAGGCCGCGGTCGAATTTCAATTATTCAAATGTATGTATTGTACTTTTCAATAATTCTCTCGCTTCTTTTATGATCCTTACGATCTCCTCATCCGACACGATGTGAAACGTCTGTTATTTCTTTCTCTCCCCTTTTTCTTCACCGATAAAAACAGAGATACCATAAAGACGGCCGCTTCACGAATGATACGCGAACAAATCGAAACTGCGTTATCGATAATATAATTCTAAAATCCAGTGATCGTAATTTCTCGTTTTTCTTCTTTTTCTTTACTCCCTCAAACGTCTGTCGTGAAACACTTTTCCATACGGATTGATTCACGATAACATCCTGAACTTATTTCGTCTCGCGCGCAAGTACCTCAATTCAAAATTCTTTCAGATTTTTTTACAATATTATATTAAAATGCTTTCACGAGTATAAATGTTTTTCCTGGAACTCGAACGAGACAAATATAAATTTAATTATCCACGAAATTAAGGCTGCTCCTTGAGAACAATTTTTTATTAATACAATGGTATATCAAGATGGGTCGTAACCATTTTTCTCTCGACCTTTTCTCTTACGTTATCATAAATCACATCATCGCGACAAAGTTAATGATACCCAGGACCAGGTAGTTGACGCCAGGTAGCAGTTTCGGCCGGAAAAAAAAAAAAGAAAAAAAAACGTAATCTCGAGACGTCAAATACACAAGCCGGATGTTGGAGAACGAAATGAGAACGTCAGAAAATTCCCAGTTGGTTAAGAGGCCGGCGCCGCCGCCGCCGCCGCCGCCGCCGCCGCCGTCGTGATGTAACCCCGTGGCACTCAGTCCTGTTGAAACATTTACAACACGAAACGCCGCCGCTCTCCTGCATTTTCCATCGGGTGGCGAACGGCGAATACGGATAGATTAACTTCCACGAAGCCTCCGAGGCATCGGCTGAATTAGAGGCTCCTGTCCCGCGCGGCTCGACGCGGATGCAATTTATCCGCGAGGATCGAAACACCGTAGACCGCAATTAGGTCACCGACGTGGGTCACGGCGGAGAAGATCAGTTTAAAGGCCGCGCCGCCGGCTCGAATGAACACTCGGCCAGTCGATGAATTTCAGGGCAAAATGCGCGTCGCATCCTCGAACTTAATCGACGAATCTTACTCGACATAGGGGAGACATCGATTGTATTTTGACACATCATAAAAAGAAATGTCAAGATAGAGAATAAATCTTGGTGGATATAAAATCAATTTTTTCTCAATAGAAATGCCATTTTTCGAATAATCTTGTAAATATCAATGTTCAATATTTTAGTAATTAAATTATCAATGAATTAAATTGAATTTATCTAAATTGAATACAAAGATATTTTCTTGTTGTATATTTATATTTGTTTCGTGCAAAATCGTGCATTTTTCGAGATTTAAAATTCAATAGCTTTGTTCGTTAGAGTTTCACATTTTTACCAAATTCCAGTGTAAATGCTTACGAATTATTATGAATTTTACAGAGACAGATATTTAATCAAGCTTATTTATAAAAACATATAAATTAAAAATTAAATTTATTTACATTTCACATTTATGCATCTATGCGTCTATATCTATATCTATACATAAAAAGTTTTGGTTAAATTAATTAAATTATATTATTGCTGTTATTTCACTCTCATCGTGTGTATCATAAACGATAAGAGAAAACATTTTTAAACACGAAAATAGATTTAAATAATATCATGCGTATCGGAATGAAAAATTTTCAAATTTTTTTTCATGTTTTTCGAGAGTAACATTTTTGCATCTCTGAAGAACGCAATAAACTTTACTGCGGTACAGAAGATATAAATTATTCAAATCTGCCCCTTTCGCACACCCTTTCTCCCCTATATCGATTTTTACATATAGTCTAAAATACGCGTATTTCTTTTTTCATAAGCACTCCAGAAATGGAGTTTCTTAAATTGAGATGTATAAATCACTTCGTATGCTATAAAATTGGCCGCTTAATTATCTCCAAAGGTCACAACATGCCGGATATCGTAATTAGGTCACCGATGTATACCGCAATTGAAAGCCTATTTAAGCATACATCCATTATCCTGTGTCATAAATCATCAATATGATTTATGGTCTAAATTTATCGATATAGCGCTTAACACTTAAATTTATTCCATCATCTAGAGTTTTGCAAAATTTTCATGCATTTTGAAAATTATCAAAATTTAAATTAATTTACTAATAAAAATTATAGGATCAAATAAAAATTTACATAATTAAATTACAGGATGCAAGGATAAGTACAGAATTAAAAAAATAAAAACTGATATCCGTGTTATACACCTAAAATTCATATAAAATGCAAGATATTCAAGAAGATATACATTCAACATAAAAGAAATTTAATAAAATTGAAACTATCAATAGCATTGGGTGTGTATGTTTTTACTCTGGTATGGAATGACAGTTTAGCGTAAAGTTAACGAGTCTATTATATTTACAATATTGCATAGAATATGTTTGGAGGAGATATTCCATATTCCACAACGAACCCACAAAATCCGTCCTTTAATTGTCTCGGAAGATCGAATTGTGGTTGTCCTACCACAATTAGGTCACTGTCCTTTCCACAGTCGAAACTCAATCGAACGGCATCTACAGCTTTCAATATCACAAACGATAAACGATCAATCTCGATTGACATATAGAGAATATTTCCGCTATATAAAGTTTTATGAACCACGTGCTAGTTGCGTCGCAAATATAAAATAAAATTTTCCGGATAAAGATGTTTCTTATTGCATACATAAATCTCATTTGCTCGTGGTTCTAATGACGCAATTTTAAAGTCAAATTAATATTAGTAATAAGACGATTGTAATTGTGAAAATGCACAAAATATACTTATAATATTTTCATTGCTCTCGTGATGATATATCACATTATCTTGAAATGTTTTAGCAAATCTGTATCTGTATAATATATATATATCACTTATAGCGAATTTAGTCTCTTACAAGGAACGATATCGAAATCCATCTTGTATTTCCCTTATTATTTGCGTTATCTGAGTTACCATCTAAAAAAGCATTAGAAAAGGAGGAAAAGGAAATTTATATCGACATGCCAAATGTCGATATAAATTTGGATCATTACGAAACGCGAAATCTTAAATTTGCATCTTGTTACTTTTCAAATATAAATGTTTATAGCAGTATTTGATGAATCGAAAAAAATTATGTTTGCGTTGCAAAAATAATACGTTATTTGGCATTGTTTCGTGCATATAAAAATGAAGTGAAGGATAAAAATTGCAATCGTTGGATGCACTGTTTATGGAGAAAGATTTCTAGCAGTTTTGTATTCAAAATAGAAATTATAATACTCGATAGCTGCCATTCGTGTGCTCGCATCATTAGCGTGAAAAAAGTCATTATTTACTCGTTAGATTCTTTTGCGATGATCGGTCCTCGGTCCTTTTTTCATATTAGCAATATATACGGTGAAATACGAAGATCATTAAGCATTTAAATAAAAATCCAATGCCGTGAAAATGGCGTGTATCGTTAAAAAACAATGACGTTTCGAAACGGCGAGTAAGAAAAAACTGCAATAATTCACGCGCACGCAAAGATCGATGCAAAATTAACAGGTGACGTCGCAGAAACGTTGTTGAAAAACTCATTTCCAGCATAAAATTAACATTTACGATCGTATAAAATTATCATGTAAAAACATAACACTTTTCACGGAAACGTTTAATAATTGCGAAACAAAATTTAGCAAATTTTTTCACTTTATTCCTCGACGAAATATTCCATTAAATGTGTGGAGCTTGATGACTAGGAGACATCGTTAATTACGTTGGCCAAAATAAATGAAGGTATGTGTATTAGAATTAGGTCGGCACCCGGAAATATCTGACACTGGAATATGCATGTATTTATCTATTCTATTGCACGTGCGTCGTGCGCCCACGCCCACGCGCGCGCGTTTGCGTATTTTTTATCTCATTTTCACGCAGGAACAACTCTTGGAGGGTTGCCGGGTAAATCTTTCAACCCTTTTTAGGGTAAAAATGGACTGGGGGTTTTTTAAATGTTACAGAACTTTATAAAGCGACCCTCGCAGCATGTCGCATGCTGTTTAGCATTTGATCATGATATCTTTACGGGGGGGGAAAAAAAAAAAGGATAATTTTGTGCCTATAATAGCATTTGAAACAAATTCGACAGAAACATATATATATCTTTATATCATACTATTGCCAAAAGATTGAATATCAGTTTATTAAAAAACCTGTTCTCTTTCTCTTTCTCTTTCTCTTTCGTATATTATTTTCTTTTGTAAAAAAAATTAAATTTTTTGCGATTATTTGCAAATTAATAAATATCTTGCGAAAGATTATTTATATCTTATTCTCGTGTTTTTCTCTGCTTTCTACATATTCAGTTTGTTAATTAAAAAATCGTGTGGAAAAATGTATTAGAAATTTTTCCATATGTCAAATTATTCTCGCTCATTCGAAGAAAAAGTCGGTTTAAGTAAAAATTTGAGTAAAAAACATAGAGTCTGAAAAAATATATATTATATGTAAAGTCGGAAAAATATTTGAATTTATTTCTTTTCCTTCTCTTTGCCCCCTTTTCAAACATCTCCTTTATATATTCTTCTAGTTGCATTAGATAAGAATTCGTCAAACGGAAACAAACTATCTGGCGGGATGAAAAAGGATGCGGGATACGAATTTACATATGACTCGTATAATGCGAAACTTTTTCGGCTTTAAATCTTCCAAACTTTACGGCATCCATTTTAAGCATGCCAGGCAAGTCTCTTACGGAATAAATGCATAGGTCATAATGCGCGATATGCATACGTCAGGGCAAGACTAGAAAAAAGTGAAGAGAAGTTTCGTGCATTTAAAAAACATACTACTGATTCTCCGATGATAGTCGGGCAAGTTTAATCCAGAATTGCTCTCGGTGTCAGATAATTTTTCTCTAAATCACAAATCATAAATTGCGAACAGGTCGCAATAATTCTAACTATTTCACTTCACCAAATTTTCTGTTAAAAAAAAAAAAAAAAAAAAAAAAAAATTTAATGAGTTTTGGACAATAATGACGCACACGAGACGTTTAGATGCAAGTGTGCTTGTAATTTGCTGTGTCAATTTTAATTGATTGTTATGATTCTTATTGTTAGTATTACTAATAAATAATAATTAAATATTTCCGTTCGCGACGTTAAGCCACACCTCTTCGTACGACTGTCGGATGGTTAAAAATTGCTACGAAGAGACTATGCGTGAGACATTAAAGCGGGCAACTATGTGATTAGCAACCGCCATTATTGAGCCAAAACTTCGTGCTGGGTTATATGAATGTGATGCGATTCGCTTTCTTACCGTCCAACGACACGCAATGCCTCCAGACGAATATGCGCATCTCTGCGAGGTCCGAGAATCGCGTTTCTACCTGGATCCCCAGGCTAACTATTCTCCCGATATTCTCTTTTTTTTTCTCGTTTTATTTTATTACGAAAGATTTGTCACACGCGCATTGTCGCGCACAATTATCGCGCCGGAGAAACAATTTTTCGCGTTCGATATTAAAGCGACTATTGTTCTGGCTGTCGCCAGAGATTCTGTTCGTTAAGCGTAGAAAATCTCTTTCCGTTCATTACTGTTGTGCCCTGTATTTTGGCACGTTTTGTGGCACACGATCGATCCAATTGGAAGACTCGATGATCCGGCGGCTTTTTTAAGGACGTGAGAGAATCGTGCAATCTAATGATGCATTCTGATCAATGAGAATCGGCGACTGTGTACTCTTGGTTGACGACGAACGGCGATCATCTTCATCGATCCCCGTCGTTCATCTATAATCTATATGAACGAGACACTAGATATATCACGATCCTGATGCTCCTCTTTTGCTATCCGAGATCGGCCCTGGCAAAACCTTGTGTAGCGAAAGCATTCTCTTCGCTCCCACAATTACGCTGGCTATTTATTTTTCTTCGCACCTTTGTTTCTTTTTTTTTTAACGATATAATGTAATTCAATCATGAGAATTGTTCTCTCCGAACAATATATTTATCGCGTCTTCAGTTTTTTTTTTTTTTCTTTACCTGAAAATATTTCTTGGTCTTGAAATGTAAATAATAGAAAAAAGAAGCAGGATTTGTCGCTTGACAATAAAATTAATCTTCCGTGTAGAATAGGAGATCACGCGTGAGCGAAAGAGAGTGTTCAGCGCATTGGACAGTACGATGTGATTTTCGTTTTGTATTAATGTACCGATTAATATTTCAATAGGATCAAACATTTACTTCAACCCTCTTGGCTAATGGAATTTTACATTACGATCTTTTTCTCGCCAATGTTATTTATTACTATTCATTATTATTAATTAGTTTTTATTAAATTTATAATAATTTCGAACAACGAGAATCCCATATCGCTTTTAACTCATAACTTTCAAGATCTTCTAAAATATATCCTATCTTTCTCGAACATTCTCAGATGATTTTATCTTTCCTCAATAATTTAACGAATTTTCTTTTTCCTCCTTTATCGTTCTTTTTTATTACGTTTGCTTTCGCGTTTTAAATCAAATCACTCATTCACATTGTTCGCTTTGCACGCCTTTAAATTAATTTATCGATTCAGTCAACAACCTCTCTTTCTCTCTCTCTTTGTGTATTCTTTTTGTTCCCTTTAAGTCTCTTCATTTACGTCATGATCAATTTTTTTTTTCTTTTGCATTTTCCGTCGCGAGCCGACGACCGTGTGTCACCGCCGGAGAATAACGTCGAGAATAGCAGAGTGTCCGTGGAGGTCCTCCACCGTGGCGATGCTACGCGGCAGGACGATACGACGTAACTGCTCTCTCACGAGGTCGGCTGCCCGCGAACAGTAGGGTGGGACAGGGTGGGCGCACCGACTGCGCGGAGTCTGTGCACACACCCGGGACTAAGGAAACTGAGGACAAACTGCTGTGCGGAACCGAGATAGAGAAGGAAACTGTTAGTTGAAGGGAGGGCGAGAGAGAAAGAGAGAGAGAGGGGATGGGGGAGAAACAGCGAAGTGGAGAACGGGGTACGTGCAACCTGCGCGCAAGCGCGCTGGTCCCTCCATGGGGTGTAGCCGTCGTTGCATTGCCTAATCGTCCACCGAGATGCATATCCTACAGGGTTGGAAAGTAACGCGTTACTTGTAACGCCGTTACCGTTACAGTTACTTTTTTTCGGTAACTGTAACGGTAATGGCGTTACAAATTTTATTTGTAACGGAAAAAGTAACTTCGTTACATTTTTCGGTAACGAGTAACGAATTTAACAGTTACTTTTATCGTTACTTTTTTCAAATTTTTTGATTTATTTAAGATATTATTCTTGCTATTGTGCGTGATAAAATTTTTATCTTAACCGTAAAGCCGTAAGCAAATCGACCAATTAGCATTCTTATTATGTTACATTGTAAAAATGCTTGAATGTGATTGATCAATTTATGGCTCTTGCAGACCAGTGCGATGACGCGACGCGCGATATCCAATGAGAGCTTTATCTTTTCGGAAAAGCAGAGCTCTCATTTACTACCAGTTCTAAGTACCTTGCAACGAAAATTAGAAAATCTCAATAAATCTGACCTTATAGATTGCCATTCATTAGTTGAAGCTGTTCGGCAAGGTTTAAATAAAAGGTAACTTATTAATTTGATTAATACATATGTTATTTAATTTTAAATAAGGATTTAATTGAAAAATATTATTTTATTTTAAACTATTGATTCAAAAGTATTAATTTCAATAAAACAAACAATGTCGCTTAATTTACTATATCTGATTTTAGATTTCTTACAATATTTGAAACAAAAGAATTAATAATAGCAGCATGTTTACATCCAAAATTTAAGTTAAACTGGTTAACCGGAGAAAAAAGAAAACGTGCTGAAAATTACTTGGAGGATTTATTGGGAATCCGATCAATTGAAAATTCTTCAAAAGCTGGAAAATCTGACGATCGCGATGATTTTTTCATTTTTGAGCAAAAAACGGTGCAAAATGAATCTGAACAAGAAGAATTGCAACGGTTTTTAAAATCAAATAATTGTAATATAGAAATGTTAAACGACTATCGAAAACTTAAAAAACTTTTTATTAAATATAATACAGCTCTACCAAGCTGTATTAACACCACAAAGAGGGCATTTAAATGATGATACTATGGAGCAACAAATTTTATTAAAAATTAATAAAGAATTTCGATAAAATTTAATCATTTATTTTGTAATAAACCTTGAATGAAATCTTGCTTACAATTTTTTAAAAGTTTTTCTTATGCAAAATAATTTATTAGTTTGTATCGTAAAAAAGTAACGGAAATTGTAACGACTCGTTACTTTTTAGTAACTGTAACGGTAACGAGTTACTTTTTAAAATTGGTAACGAGTAACGGTAACGAGTTACTTTTTCGAAAAAATAACGGTAACGGTAACGAGTTACTTTTATAAAGTAACTTTCCCAACCCTGATATCCTAACAATAAGGATTTTCCGCTTTATTCGCTCGTTTTCTACTTTGCGTATCCTTTCGTTGCATCGCTCGTCCCGATCATCAACGATCTGGATCATTTTTCCCGAGTAGTATTAACACGAATCGCATAATAATAAACGCAGGAAAAGTATATATATCTAACCCTCCGCCAATGAAAAATATCAATTTTTTTTTTTTTTTATACCAGCAGTATTTTAAGAAAAATAATATTTAAGAATATTATGTACAGCGCGTCCCAAAATCATCGTATATTCTTTTAACGACGCACTGTCGTAATGTAAGTTATATCTACGGTATACGCTAACATACTTTCGTCATTGTTTTTGATGTCATTAATCGTGAGATTACTCTCTCCGCTTGTTTCCGAAGAAACGTATTATTCAAAGCCAAAAGCGCAATCTTTAAAGTCGAATATCTTGGTTTAAGATATTGAAAAAAGGGGAAAAAAAAACTATAGTTAGCATCTTTACAATACTTAAAAATTGACAGATAAGATTAGTTTACGCGAAAATTCGATTCGATTCACGAGGACAAAACGAAAAGCTCTCACTAGATACTTTCCATATTTCGACGCTTCGAAGAAATTTTTCCTTCTCTTTTTACGGAGTCAAAGTATCAGATATTTTCCTTACAAATTTATAAATTTATCTACCGTTTTCCCGGAATCAAATCTGAATGGAAGACAGGCACACACTCCATTCAACTTTGCTCCTTTCATCTGATCCTCTCATATATCGCCTATACTATTATATGCCTATGTAAAATCCGAATGAATTCACAAAGCGATTTACCTACAATACATTCGTCACCCTAAAAAGTTTCATAAGCAAAAGCAAAAAAAAAAAAAAAAACTTGAAAGAAATACTAAATATTTAAAAGTTTATTGCCGTAAATGTTTTTTGATATTATCGATTAAGTTATTACTTGGCAACTATTTTTTAATAGCAGTAATTTATTTTGATAGTCATCAGGGAGTTTTTAATAATCATGCTAATACGATCACTTCCACCTGCTAACCGCGTGAATTTTGACTGACGTTTGAAATCTGTCGCGTTTGATATAAGACAAAAACAAGAATGGTAAAAAAAGACAAAAGAACATAAGTGTACGCGTAACGCAAAAATTTAAAAAAAAAAAAAATCTCGGTACTATTAATAATGATTAATGATCCTCCTATAGAAATTATCTATCCTAGGCTTGTTCCTTGAGTTTATCGGATGAAACGGGATTGACCTGGAAGTTTGAACAACTTGAAGAAACCGCTCTCAAGTTTCCACGATATCTAACAGACACTCATATCAATGCCCATTCAGGATTGTAAGATAAGTCACGAGAGAGAGGGCGGGGGGTGGTGGGTGGAGGGGGGGGGGGTATCGAGAAGAGATTTGTGAGAAAGTAAAACGTTACAACTATTTTTAGAGTTTGATCCGTATGAATTCTTAAAACTCAGCAAAAATGATAAAAAATAATTTAATATATCGATATATATTTTTTTATATAAATTAGCCAAAACAGTTAAAAAAAATAATATAATCAGTGAAATGTATAGCATATAAAAGTTGTACAAGCTAATCACTTCTTAAAGTTAACGTTAACGAGAAATATAATGCATCCAATCTAATTAAGATTTATTTAACCTTACGCGAAGTTTAAGCCTGCATTACGTAACCATTATTCATCTCCTTTTTATTACTAAAAATGCGCGCTCGTATATTACTTAACTTGAATTATATGAAATAACAATTTGTTGGTCCTTGGACTTTTTATTAATATTTTTCTTCTTTTCATATTTTAAAAGTATGATACTATCAACACTTTTTATCACCTCTATATAATTATGCGATTTTAAAAATATTAATTCGATGATTATTTTGCATTAAATTTGTCCGCGATACTTTGGTCACGTTCAGGGCGAGCTGCATCTTCATTGCTGTAGCTTATTGATAATGTTGTTAAATGATGGTATTTCTCACAGAGAATAGCGAAATTGGAGTAATTTCGCATTCGTGTTAACGTTGTCATAAATACAACGTTAATAGTACACGCGAATCCTCACTTAGAGCGTTAGCAAGATGTAAAACGGACTTGGCGTAACAGCGCCATGTTACAAGACCGATCATCATTCACGTGGCCGAGTGACATATTGATGCGCTACATGTAACATTTATCGCGCCATCCCTCGCGGTCTCTAATTCAGGATCACTATACAACCTTACGGTAAAACAGGATAGAATAGATGGCGAATCGCCCGACAAAATAATCCCAAACGAGAATAAAGTAAATAAGGGAGAATATTGGATAAAAAACTGTGGGCGGATTCTGGGGAGATATTTCTTTCCCTGCGATTTTTTTTTTTCTCGAAATTGTAAAAATAATTAATTCGAGATGAACGGAAAGCGCAATTCTCTTTTCGCGTACCTTTCATTTTTCCATTCTTTCCGATCGGTTTTAATTATTAAATCGAATATATATTGTACCACGAAAAAATCAATACAATACGCTAATCGGATAATGAGTTTGATTGCAAATATTATATATGGAAATTATTTACAATTAATATAAATTTTTTACATTATTGATAAAGATATCTTTTTAAAGAATAAACATGTTATTAAAAAAAAAAAAAAAAAAAAAACACTATTGACTTTTCCTGTTTTAATTTATCAGATTATATTATTTTATTTACATCATTTGTAATGATAATTTTAATGTATTGAAATACGTACATATATATATTAAAATTATCATTATGTAATACTGGTCATTTGACCCCGTATCACAGTTTCCTTTGTTTAGAGAAAATTAAATGCAGTGTTAGCGACTTTGCATTGTGACGATACTCATTATACGGTAATTACTTGTGCTAACAGTGCGCCTAAGTCTGTTTCCATTATCTTTAACTATTAAAGCGTTTCAACAATTCTCGCGACACTGACGACGCTATACATCCGGCTAGGTCTTTCAAACTTTTGCCGCCTTTCTCTTAAAACTTTCGC
The DNA here is from genome assembly GCF_030449975.1 of Polyergus mexicanus. NCBI lineage: Eukaryota > Metazoa > Arthropoda > Insecta > Hymenoptera > Formicidae > Polyergus > Polyergus mexicanus. Next base: position 10,354,191 of record NW_027223329.1, read on the forward strand.
ACTCGCAACTTTAAGTATTGGCTCAAACCATAATGACCTATAGGACAAACAAGTCGGAAAACTTTTTGCCGGTCCGACGTTGATCCGCCTTGGCGATGGTTATAATGGGATACAATACTTACAACGATTTTACGTAACGCGCGAGCGACACGGATATATCAGCGAAAGATGCAAAAATACGTTGAGAGATATCATTGTTATTCACAGGCGATTGTTATCCGATCGAATAACGCGCCGACCGCCAAAGTGTAATATGGGAGAGACGAAAATAAAAGCACGAGGCATCCAAGCTCATCAATGGGAATAAAGTTTTATCGGCTTTTTCATCTCATCTCAAAGCCGATAGATCCGCGTTCGCCCGTCATCTTTCTGCACGTGTCTTCATAATTATACAATCAAAAAAAAAAAATATATATATCTTTCATAAAAAGAAATTTTTCTATATATATTGTATAAAATTTGTCTCATTATAAAATTAATTAAAAATATCATGTCCAAAATATTATTCAATCGATGATTCTATGGAGATAAACTTTCACGAGGTGAAAATTAAGCTATTAATAGACAAGCTATTAACAATTATTTTTTATTTTCTCTGAACAAATACAATATATAAATGCATAATTTTAAATTCGTGCTTCGGATATCGCGTAAAAAAAAAAAAAAAAAATATGCAAGGACTATTTCAAGTATATATTGCCGTCAGATCCTTTTTAATGAATATTTCTGTTAAGAACATCCCTCATTAAAACCTGTTTCACATAATGCTAAATAAGATCATTAGGACATCGCGAAACAATCTTCCCATACTCTCGTATAAAAACAGAAATATCTTTGTCTGTCTTCAACGTTTTTGAAGCAAATAAAGCCTGATCGAAGAGAGGATCGGCGGACAGGCGGATGGATTTTTAGTTGCCATCAAAGACGCGCGCTCGCCGATTTTCAATTAATGTCAGGTCACGAAGAGAAATGGCACCCCTATTACCGCCGTGTTTTTTACACTCTGAACGATCTCGGCCCTGTCGTTTCTTCGAAAGAATCGTCTATCGAAAATCGATGAAGTCGTCAGCATCCGAAGGCTGCCTTTATTACCGGCGCTTTCTAACGTTCGTCGCGCATAATCGTCGATACACATTGGCAAAGTCATATAGACAGCTGATAGGCAAAGTTACTTGGCGGATCTCACGCATTTGCAGTGTCTGCAAATCCCTTCGCGTCAAGTGAAATGAGAAAGAGCTAATTCTTGAAAATTCTTCGATGAATTTAAATAAAATGACTAATCTTATGAGAATATATGTGAAAATAAGTTAAAAATTATTAACCGCGTCCGATTCTCCTACGAATTACTTAAAACTTAAATAATAAATAATAAATATGTTTTCTATATATTTTACTCTAGAATTACGCAAGACAGCCAATTTAAGCGCTTAATTGGCAATAAGAACGTCAGCTGTCCTGACATGTGAGCTCCGTTATTTTAGCCAAAAAAAATCACCTACTTTATCTTTCTCGAAGAACGTCCTTCTGCGAAAAAGACAAGGAGCACTCGTTTTAACTAAACTCTCGTATTACGTCCGTTTACATTTCATGAAAGAAAGGATCATAAGCATTTTTATATGGATCAAGTATGAGTTACAAAAAATGAACCACATCGTCTAAATAAATACTAAAAAGTTTTGGGTATCGTTTCTTTGCTCATCTAATACAAATGAAATATCTTGACACCATTTGACATTTCACTTAAAATGGCTGTGTACGCGTATGTTTTACACACATATCTCTCTCACTCATATAATTATACTGTCAGAGAATATTACTTGAACGTATCCTATCCTACAACTTTAATTGTAAAAGCTTTTAATTCGCGAGAAAAATATTTATTATTTTCTACTCGATATGTTTATAACTTGTATTTAATTATATCTTTCCTGGCTAAAAAAGTCAACTGTCTAAATTCATTAAAGAATTTATCGTTAAAATTTAAGACGCGTTATGAAACATGTAGAGCATAAATATATCCGTAGCGCGAATATATCCCGTTGATGGCGACAATTTGAAAGAGCCAGGCGAACGTCTTATGCTTCTTACCTTCTCTGCCAAATTTGCGCTTCTTTTTGCCGCCGCCGCCTCCGCTGGAACCGGACGAGCCTTTGCTCGAGCTCTTGTCCTTGCTTTTCCAGCGTCCGATCAACATTTTCCGCAGCCTCCTTCTCAGCGTCTCGAGGGCGGCGTCATCGAAAGCGACGCGGGCGCGGGCGCGGGTGGACGCGCTGCGCGCGTTCACAAACCACAGATGGCACGTAGCCGCGCGATGCACGCCGTTTGATGATGCGGATGCACGCGATCGAGATGCACGGATCTCATACGCGGCATCTCCGCCGCGCGACACCGCCGTCTCGTCGCGTCGTCCATCGTCGGCGAACGGGAAACGTGACGCCTCTATCGTCTCCGCGCGAATCCGCCGACGAAACCGCGAAATTTACTCGCGAACGCGATTCCGCCGTTCTCAGGCCGTTGATTCTGTATCTGTAATTACGTCACGTCCTAGTTGCGGGAACACCGGGGTATCCTTTATATATATCTAGCGAACACACGTGTCATCGATATTTAGTTGGATGAAATATTGCGTGTTTATATAACAATTGTAACAATAATTAATTCTCTCTTAGTCACTTCCGAATGTAATCACTGATTATATATATGAATATGCTTTATGAATAATATCCTCTTTGTAACTATGCGTATCTAAAGCAGTTTGCGAACTACTTTCTCAATCTGGAATGTCGTGCAATCGCGAGCACACGATTCCACTGAAGCAATCTCTAATCGAATGATGCAACTAAATCGTCTTCGAAGCCATAGATTTGCAATCGCACGTTTTGCAACTGAGAACGATATCGTCGATTTCCAAATCTATCCATTAGACGTTAGACGGTTGCGAAAATCGAGATAAGCCGAAGGAATTCACGGCTTTCTATAACATCGCGTTTGCACATAATTTTTTCCATCGACGAAAGAAATTTTTTTATTGTATATGGTATACATCCACTTACGTTCTATAAATGAAAAATGAAATTTTATCGACGACGTTAGCGAATAATGATGCCGTTATTGAGAACGGAAATCTCCAAGATATGAGTCGCGTCGCGTGAAATGCGTTCAAAATTAAATACGATTGTATCGGGATGACAAGACCGATTTTGGGGTAAGATTCGGGCGCTCTGCGCCTTCCGCGAGCGAATCGGATCAGTGGGTCAAACAAGTGACAGAGCCCTTCGCGCGCACACAGTAAAGGGCATCCAAGTCATAACAGCTTCGTACAACTTTATTTATCCCATCGCTTCCCGACGTCTGAAAACGGCAATCGTACACGCTTGCGAGAGACAGACTACGATGGATAGTTTGACAAAAACGACGAAGATAACGCGCTCTACTTACTCCGATTACTATGAATCGTCTCTAGGATTTATCATTTTTGTTATTTTCCATGAAAAACTTTCCTACATTATTCTATCACAATTTTGCCAAAGGCATCGACTGCGTTAATTAGGCGTCATTTATTATTGTTTAATATGAAAGGAGCTCTAGGTAATACGACAATACGATCAAGATTTATAACTTTCCTCTCATCTACACTCATTATTCTATCATTATTTACAAAGCGTCCATGAAAATACCGTGTTAAACGACAAGTAGCATTAATTTAAGAAATGTAAAAAATTATTTCCAACAAATCACATTTTTAGTATCGAATTCATCATTACAACATAAATTCACGATATAATAATCATATTCGTTGTTTGGCACAATGAAAATCGTGATAAAATCAGATTTCGATTAACGCGCTACATTTTCATTGATTAGTAATGTTAAAATTATATTACGTGAAGGATAATTTCAAATTAATAACCTGTATACCTGTATCACTTATCGCAAAACTCACTTCAATGACAATTCCATTAATAGTTTCGTCGAAGCAAACGAAAACGCGAATCGGCAAAATCCATAAACTGTCTTTCTATTATAAATGTATATAGCAGTTTTAATAGACTGCAAATTTCCGTCTCGTCCTACAAAAACTGTAATTGTGACAATTGCTTTCGTTATTCGATAGAAAGAGAAGCAATCGTTATCGATGCTGCCCACATAAAAGAGATCGATTCATCTTGATATTAACGTCATGTAAACTGACGATACGAACAAAAGCGAACGAGAAACTCAGCGCTACGTAGCGGTTAATCAATGAGGCCAATTGGATCTTTTGCTTTTTTGGCAAAACGGCAATTAATCGCTTTTGCGGATCGAAGCGAACCGTTATCTGGATATTTATCGCATTTCCTTCCGTATCTTCGACGCTCACTGAACGTCAATAAAAGAGATTCGAGTCGACGCTCGACGCGAATCATTTGATCGGCACTGCCCCCCTCTTTTGACCGTTCATCCCTCACCGGGCCACTTTACTCTCCGAATTCGTTGATCCTGATTTATGAATTGCCGGCGAAACTCTTGCGTAATTGGAACTTGTATTCAGCTACACACGCTTCTCAAAGCGCGCCGATATCCCGCTGGAAAAATTCCAACTAACGAAATAATAATCTCAAGTTACGCTTTATAAACATTGGAAGCGATCGTATTATTGATCTTTAAAAATGTCGTCTAAAAGAAAATAGAGACAATATCAGTATGAATAAAAAATTACCGGTTAGTTTTTAATATTTAGCAATTAGAAATTAGCAATTAGAAATATATATATATATTGTGTGAAAATAAAGATTAAATTTTTTTTCAATCTTAATTTCCTTCAATTACGATTATCAAGTATCTCTTATATCGATTAAAGACAAAATTTATTTAGAAAATAAGTTGTCACTTTCTCATTTTTTACGTCGTATCATACATAATATACGTAATATCTACATGTCGGTGTGTCGGTAATATTCATACGCAATTATATCGATTATACGTATAAATATCATTTATATAAGAGACAGAATTTTTCTTAGAAATAATGTCAAACGAGAAGAATATAAGTTTAGAATATAAGATGACAATTACACCGAGGTCAAGGCACTCGATCAGTTCACCATATCGGCGCTGCTCGCATCGGACTACCGCCGCCGACATATTCCGTTCTCCATTTTCTCGCGGAGCATATTCGAAACTCTTAATCAATGCGATACGCAAATACGATTGTCATAAAGAGAGAAATAATAGACATCGCGTACGCGTCTCTCGTTTTAATGATCCGACGATGCGACGACTATTGGCGAATAACGTTTTTCCGCATCGAACAAATTGATAATAACAATGGAGAGGTACAGAAAGAATAGCCGCGTACGTTTCGCACTGTGCCGCAACAGAACCGTAATCAAGATGGTCGGCAATTTTACCGGTTACGATTAGATGAATACGGACGACGAAGAGTCCGTCCGTGGTGAGGACGGCGACGGTCCCTCGCGTTTGCGAGGATCGCGGTCGATGCGATAATCCGCGACGGGGGACGAACTTGAAAGACGAAACGCACCACCGAGACGACTGACCGCGACCACCGCTATCTACACGTCGTTTCACGGGACGGCAGACGTAGCGGCAGCAGCGCACCAGCACCACCACTAATTACGTGGACCCGGCGATGTCTCTCCCTCGGCTATACGACAGCCGAAATGTCTTTTATGCGACTTGTCTTACGAGACGATCGTACGCGTACTTCTTGCCCGCGACGACTCACGGCGACGAAGGTCGCGATCGATCGGTACTTTTCGAAAAAGACGCCCCCGCGTACGACGAGGGACGAGTGTGGGAGACACGGTGACGGTGGGATACGAACCACCACCACATCTACCAGCTACCGGCCACACGCTACACGTCGTTTCACACGGTGCACCGGCACCGGCAACAGCAGCAGCAGCTGCAGCAGCAGTAGCAGCAGCAACAGTAGCAGTGGCAGCACCATCAGAGGGTGAGAGGAGTACATTGCCGGGACGCCCGGAGAGTCCCGGCTATACCATCTCCCTCGCCACCCTTCCCGGCCTCTTCCTCTCTTCTTCTATCCTCTCGTCGAGTGACGTCACGGGAATGGAGTCGGGGATCGATCCCGAACGCCCACCTAGGCCGCATCCTCTATCTCTCTCCCGAACGGTACTGATCGGATAGAAAACATTCGACCGTTCTCTCGCGACGACCTCCAGCGACCCCCGGATATACGTATGTATGTACCCAGCCGGCACCCGGCACCACGCAACGGAAAGGTGCGCAAGGGCGTAATTCCTTGCCGGATGGAGCACACCGTTTCTCCAGCCGGTGCAGCGCGACCTCGCGAGGGGATGAAACGGTACGCGGGAAAATGGAATAAGGATAAATGACACGAGAAGAACGCGCCCTGTCGAGAAACAAGTTTCACCAAAAAAAAAAAAAAACTATTTTCACGTATACGTTGAAGGAAGGGGGAGAGTTTGATACATAATTTGGATGATTGAACGTAGCTTTACAGAACACTTGTTTTTTTTATCCTCGTAATGTTAATGAATTTCTTTCTTTTTTTTCTGCTCTCTTCTTTTTTCTTTGTACGATTTTTGTACGATACTCACAGTCATATAAACGAATATAATGTAGTGATCCTCGAGTAAGATTATTAATGTCTTTATCGCTCAAACAAGTATATTATATTCTTATTATTGCCCGCGCAAGAGGAAATAAAATTTGATTTACGGTAACGCGTATTATAAACATTTTCTTAGAATAAAAATATTTTAATTAGCATCTGTATCATCTTCGCATCAGTCCGAAGAATATTTGAATAAATGGAAAAAATTAAACAGTTTATACGATAACAATTATATTCATTATGTCTTTTTTGGCGAATGTAATGTATTAATTTTAATTAATTAAAAAATAGTATAAATATGCGTAAGGCTCGATTAAACCTCGTAAAATAAATTAATTATCATAAAATTGTCGATGTATGCGCAATAATATAATTAATGAGAATACAGTTGATGTGCCAGTTAATTGTTTCCTCCTTTACGAGATCGGAATGCGTTTTGGCACGACTCTCAATTCCGAACATCGAACATCATCAAATCTGCATCCGCGGATCGGTTAATCTGCATAGATATTGCACCGTGCATCGCGCGTGTCGAAATTCGCCAAACTATTCTACTTCCCCTATCAAGAATTCTTTTGTCCCCGGAAATCGCTTGTGCGCCAATTCAGCGTTCAAGTGGCATTAAAGGAAGGGTAACGTCCTCGTTCGTCATCTTTGATCTCCTGATTTTTCGTCGCTAGGTTTCGAAGAAAATCCAACGAAACCGACGTCCGTGACGTCTGAGAGAAAAGAAAGATGAAAAATCTTTCATCTTTTCGATTATTAAAAAGAAACATTAAATCCTTTCGCTGTATATTATACACATATGTATAATCGAGTATTTAGCAACTTTAGCAAACATGAAATCTTTACTCTTGTCTCTACTCGGATAGACAAGATTTAAATAAATTTTATTAAAAATAATAAGGCACGATATAAAAATATCAGGAAACTATTGTAATGTGTCTGACGGCGATAATAAAATATAAAAATAATTCTTATCTCTCTCTCTCTCTTTTTCTCTTTTGACACACATATAATTAAAGGATCGTAATTTGTGTAAAAGAATAATTCGTGTTATTTTTTTTACGTACAAATGTACGGACAGAAAGCTAGCTCAGATAGTAAGTCGTGAGAGGGATGCAGCCATTCCGTAAAAGTCTCTTGGGAATCAAAGAGAACATCTTTGTCAGGCAGCAAGATTTTCTGCAACGTATATCTAGAGTTGCGCACTTTCTGTATGCGTACATTCAAAGCTATAAAATTTTAATATAGCGCAGTACGACTCGTGGATTTTACATAAACAACAGCGAATGTACTTGAAATTACAGTTTGAACGAACAGATGACCACACGCATTTCGTACACATTGCTACGTTTTGCTTATTTATCCATCTACTTTTCTTTCCTATTCCGTATTTATAAAATAAAATTTATCCACACAAAACAATAACACTTTTAAAATTTATCCGCCCATTTGATCAAGAGGTCATAAATAAGATGTACATGGTAAGACGTGTAATACAATAATACATTTCGTTAAAAAGATATTATATGCGCGTGGGTATAATAAAATAAAAAAAAAAAAAAAAATCATAATAAATTTATATTTATATACAATATACGATGCAGAATTATTTATATCGGCGATAGATTTGCGCGAAATTGCCTTTTCTTCCGTGTAGGCGATTCGATGCGTTTCACGACCGGAAGAGCGTGGGCGTAAGAGTGCATTAAAGTCGGTGAAGCGACATTTTACCCATCGGACATTGTACGCGTTGAACGTTTTACACAAGTGCAATGTGAGCGACCCTATTTATTTCGGTCTACGAGAGAACTATTAATTGTGACTGTTCCGTTCGCCTTGTGGAAAGACCATCCAGAGACCCCATAATTCTATTCATTCTCTTATAATCTTTGTATAATATAAAATAATATTGCTTCCTCTCGCTTTTATATTTTGTTAGGCGTCTGTGTGTGTGTGGAAATACGTCGGATATTGATGCGCATTTCTATCAAGCAAGAATTAAAGATGGAAAATTATAGAATTTGCTTTTTATCGATTTACTTTTATAATTCTAATGTAATATCTTTGCAATTATCTTCTCTTTATATCATGAAAGAGATCTTACAGCAGCCTATGGAAAACGGAAGATCTCTAGGTAAGATCTTTTCACGCATATTAGTGTATTCCATTCTCTGTGTGTGTATGTGTGTGTACATTCGAAGAGATTCAAGCTTATGCGAGAACGCCACGACGCCCATGCGCCCACGTTCGTTTCTCTTTTACTTCTCCTCGGTCGTGAACGTGCTTTATACTAAACGTGCGATACCGCGATCCGTCTCTACCTCTTAAGAGGCTCATTCGAATGCATGGTCATACGCCGTCATGCCGTGCGGTTTGCATCTTGTCTAAATCGAATTACGACCTGCGAAGCGCACCCTCGTTCCGGGATTACTCGCCGAAAAAGCGTCCGGTCTATTCTCGCGACTTCCCGCCGATTCAGCAGGATGATAAATGTGAACGATCATTGTCTCATTTTGGCAGCTTGAATTTTATCACAATTTACGAGATATGAGTCATTATTATTTCAAAAATTCTCTTCCCTTGGAATAATTATTTATTTCAAGCTTTCACTTTAAGTATTTAAAAAATTTCAAAATTATTATTATTTTTTACAATAAAAATTCGATTCGTATGAGAAAATTAAAAATAACCTTTTCTCTAAAACATTGTTTATATAATAATTCGGCAAATTTGATACATTTTATAAAAATGTGAATATAAAAATTGACTCACCCTGCCGTCGTTGACCCTGGCGTGGTTCCTCGCTGTTCCATCGGATCGTCGACACCTCGTTGCAGACGTGATTCTTAGCACTATTTTCACGACGAGAGATTACGTGGGGATCCTTGGGCGGAGGAGGCAGAGGTCTGTTAGCGTCGTACTCTCCCCGTTGCGGCCGATTGTCGTTCGACCGACAAGTTGGATCCGCTATGCGAGTACCGTACAAAGCAACGTCCTGATTTGCATCGCGTCCAACTTGATGCAAATACACCGAGTCGGTATCCGAGGCGCTGTTTTCGCTTTTGTGTCGCCTAGTGGGCGGTTCAGGTGCCGTGCCATGCTTGGTCGGCCAGCTACCCGTCGCTAAATCCGGTCCGATTTTCGGTTGATTGGAGAAGCTGACTCTCTTGGGCCCTGTACCACCGTACTCGACCGATTCTCCTCCTATGAGGCTTCCCCTCTTAAATATCGGATACGGCGGTCGAGGTTTGTCTTCGTTGCCGCCTTCCTCGTGAATCTCACTGGGTTCCCGTTTCCTCGGGGACGCCGAGATGCCGGTTGTTTCGTTCGTGGCTGGTCTTCCGCATATCGCGTTGAAACTGGCACGCTCGATATCGCCTCTGTGAAAGTGCGGAGAGGCGCTCTTGGATCTTTGCGCGTCGTGTCCCGCGGGGTCCCGCGGATTTGTAGATTTCATCGACATCTCCTGACCATCTCGTAGCGCTTGTTGCGGCCGAACTATCAGCACCGGTTGATTCTGGCCCTTTTGAGTTTGCATTAACGGCAATTTTCCGGTCGGACTCATCTTGAGACGTTGCTGCCCGTTGCTCCAGTACGATCTGTCCCCGTGGATGAGAACAGGTGTCATCGCAGTTTTAGAATTAAACGTCTGATTCGCGTTAGGTGATATCAAGGTCGCCACGGGACTTTTCTTTCTCGTCTTATTGTACGCTCCGTATAGCCTATCTTCCATCGCATTCCGCTCGTAGATTCGCCGCTGTTGCTCTTCGTCCAGTCTCTTCAATTGTTGCCAATACACCGCTTCTCTCATTTCCGGTAGATCGATTTTCGGCGTGATCTGCTTTGGGCCGGAATTCGCCGATGAAATTGCCGATTTCCGGTGTGCTTCCAATGCTTTTTGCTGCCAATAAAATGCTTCCAGGTGTTGCCTAGTCTCCTGTTTCGACGGTGACGATAGCATGTACGTCGAATGACTTTGTCGACCGCTCATCGCGTCAGCGATTCGTTGAGCGTACAAAGGCTCTTGTCCTTGTCGCGGTTGATACTGTCGTTGACGTTGCTCGTAAATCGATTTATGCTGAAGTGCATTCGCACTCGTGTATCTCTTGTCCTGATTCGCCGTCGGTGATGATTGTTGATAAAAGTTTTGCGTCGATTCGCGTGTAGGAGATTGAAACACTCTTCTTCCAGATTCATCGGACATTTGCTTAGCTTCCGAGTAACGCGACCGTAAATTTTGCGATTCCGAATTCTGACTTTGAAATCGTGCCATTCTCTCGTCAATGTCGCGGCATGATTCGGTCGAGCTGTACGGATCTGGTGGCAGCTGATCGTTCTCGCGTTTATCTTCCTTCGTCTCCAATATCGTTGTGTCGCTCTTATGAAAAGTCTGTTGTCTGCGGTGTCCATAAATCGGCTCGGGGCGTGAAATGCTTTTCGAGAAGCCAAAAGACGATACAGTTTTTCGCTCAATAGATCTCCTCATTCCTGTGGCGGAAGAATTCTGGCTACCGTACTGATGTCGCACTTCAATTGGAACGATGCCAGAGATACCCTCACGCGAATCCGCTATGGGAATGGGCGATTCCGCGTCGCAAAGCCTCGTCTCGTTCGATGGCCGAGAAACTCGAGACTGACAGATGGTTTCTCTCTTGGGCGAGGCTATCAAGATTTGATCGTTCGGTTGCGATCTCCTGGCTCGAGATCCCGCCGACGGAGACATCACTATTGTCATTCCGTGTTTCGACGGCGATACGTTCCGAATGGACGTTCTTTCAGCTTGGCTGGTCGCCGTTGAGTCTTTCTTCAAATTTGTATCAAATTGCGTCTCGTGATTTTTTAAGCAATTCTCGCGTGATTTTTCGATCTCTCGTTTTGATTCCGCTTGCATATTTTCATTATCTTCGAAAGAAGGTTGGGGAGAGCAATTCTTTAAGGGCGATTGTCGATTCGATGAACATTTTTCTTCGTATATTACATCGTCCTTCTTCTCCGGCGAATTCTCTGCCATATGATCTGATGCTTTCGTACTTGAAAAATGTTTCTCACGACACGGTGATGGAGTTTCGTCGTAAACGTGTTCTTCAGCGTAGTTAATTGATGGGAAATGGGAAATTACCGGTTGAGCTTCGTTCTCGTAAATTCTTTCTCTTTCGTCTTCGAAAGTCGATCGTTCGGTAGGAGAAGTTCGAGCGCTGCTTCGAGGCGAGTTCAAATAATACTCACCGCTCTTCGAGCTAGAAGGCGAAAACTCGCTCTTTTGACTCGAATTAGGCGTGCAACTCGAATCGGCGTAATCGCCGGACTTTTGGCTGGAACCAGACGATGGATACTTGCAAGTTCTACCAATCAAGGGCGCTTTCTGAGTCTGATTTACGATTGGTTGTCGAGTAATTTTAACTTGCGCGGGAACCGATTGCGGGGTGTTGAGTAAACCCTCCTCAAGATTGCTATCATTCTGATAAAGTCCGGATTGATTCTGGTAATTTTTGTTATCAACAACATCCACGCTACTGAGACCGTCGCATAGTTGACCGATGCCATCCTCATAATTTTCGTAGTTTGACAGTTCTAATCGTGACTGTGGTATTTCAGGTAGCGGTCTATCGACAAGAAAAACAGCTCGAGGTCGTAAATATCGTCCATTGGGCGGCGCCGAAATTCTACCGGAAGGTCCGTGATTTCTTTGGAAGGCATAATTACGACTGCCATGATTCGATTCCTGTAAACTGTGCTTGCGTTCTAGGTAGTTGTATCGTCGACCGTGTTCCTCGCGTTTCTGCCTCTGCTCATACTTTCTAACGTCGGGTGAGATAACAAACTGTCCGCCACGCTCTATCCATCTCTCGTCCGGCGCGATCGAGCTGAGACTCGAATCGGTAGTATACGATCTCTGATTTTTTGTTCTGTCGCATAGAAGTCGCGTATCGTCCGTTTGCAGGAAGTGATCGGGTGTACTAGTGATTGGCCCCTGTTCGGGGAACAATTCGCGCTTGATCTCGTCCAATCTCTCATCGATGACGGAACCGTTCAAGCTGTTATCCAGTTTGACGTTTTTCTTGATATCTTCATTTGGATTCATCGTGTCCGGTGATCTCGTATAATTTCCATTTTGCTGATAACGAGCGAAATGCCGCTCGTCGTATCTTTTTCGTTCCTTCCGCTCCTTTTTCTTATAATCCTTTCGAGAATCTTTCGGCGAAAAAATGGCCGGTAAAAGACGTCGAAAACCGAGCTTCTTCTTTTGCTTCTCCTCTTTCTTCATCATCTTGGATGATCCCGGCTCCATAGCGAATTCTTTTATAAGATTAGCGTAACCGTCTTTATCGCGATGATCTCGAAGCACGAAGGTCGAATCGGTAGACTCCTTTGAATTAATCACTGTCAAGGATTGGAAAAACGTCTGATCCTTTTTTTGTTCAATTAAATATTTCTCTTTTCTTACCACATCAATATTCTTTTCATACTTATTTTTCACTCGATTCGAATTTGTATCGTTATAATTATTGACGCCCGTTGTGTCATTAATGCTTTTCTCTTCTTGCAAATTTTGCTTTTTCTTTTCACAGTTTATCGCCGTTGTCGTGACAATTGTATTTACTTCTTCATTCCATTGAATGCAATCTTTCGCTTCTTCGTTACCGTAAGCTCGATCAAATCCATCGATATCGTCATTATCGTTCGTCACGCGAGCAATGGCCTCATCGACAGCCTTGATTCTATCCTCCAAGCACGAGTCAGAGTCGACAGTGCTCACAGTACTGTTCTCAAGAATTTCCTCTGAAGTTCGTATCTTCGATTCATCGATCGACGTTTGCCTCTCCGTCAACTTTTCCGGATGCTTTTGGCCAAAAAATAACCGGCCGTCCCGATCCTCGACGATGCTCTCGCGCGAGGACACGCTACCAAACTCATCAATGTAAGATGATTTCGAAGATTCCGACGAGTTACGTTGCAAACGGTTCTCTAAAAATTCTCCGGACCATCTCTTCTCTATCTCCGTTACTTTGTCGCTATATTTTCGTCCGGTGTCGATTTTGCGCGACGGTTGATTTTCAGTTTCGCTAATTCTGTCGTTGTCGGACGTGTAATCGAGATCGGTTTCCAACAATCTCTTCTCCTCGATTTTCAATCGCTTATCCAGATTATGCTTCTCGAGAAAATCCTTGTCGAATCCGGAACTTAATCTCTCGCTGCCACTTGACTCCGCGGTAATCGACAATCCCGGAGTACAATTTGCCTGAAAACCCACCAGCTTGTCTTTATAACTTTGCGCGGTACTAGCGTGAATCCTGGTGCTTAGATTCTTTTGAAGATCTTCGATAATCGTTCGACTTTTTTCCAGATAACTCTGCGCGTCACTGTCACTTTTCGCGCTTTTTTTCTGCTTTTTGATGCTTATTGCGCCGTCCTGCTTTTCGATCCTGTCTAACTTATTGCATTGTACGTTCGCAATTCTATATATCTCATTATATTTCTCAAATTCAACGCAATTTATATTATTATCATTTTTAACGTCTTCTGTCTCGAAAAGTTTATCTTCACCCGATTGTTCTTGTTTGATCGTGGTCAGTATTTTGTCAACAACTTTTTCCCCATTCGATAATAAATCTTTTGAGAATTTCTCCGTAGAACAGACTGAAGACACTATCAAAGATGAATTATTTTCTTTCTTGATCGCAGTTTTCTTCAGGACTTTTGGCGGCACTTTATTCCTCTTGGCAATTATATTTGTCGAATTTAAACCGTCAATTACAATGCTATCGATAGATGAGCTTTTAGTGAATTTAATCGGCCTGATCCTGCTCTCTTCGTTTGGAAAACTAACACCGTCACTCTTTCGACTCTTCGGAATGGGAAGTTTTGATGGCCTATCGACAATTATGGTCTTTAAATTAGCGTCTTTTGTTTTGGAATACGCGAACGCGTCTTCCGGTATCGATAATACGTCGTTACTCGTCGATTTCTGTCGATCGTCTTTCGCTCGTACGATAACATTCGACTTTGTCTGAGAACTCAGAGAAAATTTCCTCGAAGACTCGTTCTTCGTCAGCAGTACTTCTCGCGAACCGTTCGAAGACTCAAGGACAATCTTTTCAACGGTAACTTTATCAACCGAGAAAACTTGTTGTACGTTTCCCGCATTCGCTTCTTTCCCGTCTGCTTTAAGCGGATTCCGATTACGTCGCGCATCTGTTTCCGAGATATCGCTACCGAAGACTTTTTCCATTGACTCCATGCTGGTTTGCTGTGCACCGTTCTTCTTTTAAGGACGCCTGAAAAAAATTTTATCGTCCACATATCCGAGAGAAGTAAAGTTTTTGAAACGATAATAAAGTTAAATTTTGAGAAATTATTTAAAAAAAGACGATTATCTACATTTTCGATCAATAATATCTTTTACGAAGAATCGTCTCCTTGCTTATTATATACATCACAATGTCGAATGTTCTTTATATAGTCGCTTGAAATTGTCTCATAAGTTGATCGCCGCGTCGGTATTTAACCCCGGTCAAGTACGCGATATACGTGATACACGGCCATGTGCGCATCAGCCGCACATGTTTGCGAGCACGTGCCAACACGAGCGGAGTTAATGTTCCCGGGTCGTGCAAGAGTGCGCCAACAAACCTCGGAGTAGTCTAAACACGTGTGTATATATATTCTAAATATCGAAGCGGAAAATCTCTTCGGTTCGTAGCCGTTATTCGCCTACGATCAATGTCTCTCTCTCTCTCTCTCCCTCAAGGAACCGCATGGCGTCGCAAAGTGCAACGACCGTAACGAATTCGTTCAAGGAACTTACAAAGCGTCTAAAAAGCGAGAATATCGCTTCGAATCCCTTTTTCCCGTGATACCGTTATGCTCGCTTCCGGCCGTATTTCCCCTCCAAGTGACGTAAGCGTCAAGGATATAATACAAGTCGAAAGTGGAAAGGAGAGAAATAGGAAAATATGTTTTGCGTCGCGAGGCAAGCCCTATTCAAAGAAACTTCTTAATTGAAGAATATATATGAAAGTGAAAAATTCCTAATTTGCAAATATAATCCTATCAAAGTTAAAATAAGAAATGAAATTTTTAAATAATAAAAAAAGAGATGAATTTTATATATGAAAAGTAACGATAGAGATGAAGTGATAGAAGCAGAAAGCAAAAGTGAAATTATATATTATTAAGAAAGATGTATAAATTAGTAATAAAAATGTTCATTTCACTCGCTGAGAAACTACAATAAATTAAATTACTTTTGTACTATGTACAAACATATTTTGAAAATATTTAACTATAAAATATTAATATTGTAAATATACAATATAATGAAAGTATAAAAGGATATTGTAAAAGGAAAGAGAGATATACAAATAATGAATAATAATGTATACAGCTATGAAAAAATTAGAAAGAACTATTATAAATTGTGAACGAATCGATAAGAAAAGAGGAAAGTCCTCGCCTAATTTTGCGATTACTAATAATTAATAACCTATTAATATTGTAATCTTTTATTCGTGTAATATTCATCTAATGAAAATATCGGTCTCGTGTCTGCCGCATCGCGTGTATTAATTCGCTTCGAAACTCACTGGCCAATTAATGAATTAATAAAATGATACGTGTGGTATGCTTGTTCGGCTTCGTTTCGATAATTCGGCTCTTTTTACATTTGTATCTTACATTTTGTTACACTTGAGATGAAAGATGACAGTTTAAAAAGAAAAAGAAGATGAGGATGAATCTGCGAAAGAGTTAATGGAAAAAAATAATTTATCAATTAACGTTCATCGCAGCGCATTTTTATCTTTAGACGCACCCGCCGATTCACCTATGCAACGCGTGACACTCCGATTGAGTGTCTCGTTTACCGGCACGTTCCGATCCGAGACTGCGCGCAAATGAGACTTGACATTTTGTTAACCACACCGACGCGCCGCACCATCGTTTCCCGGAAAATGTTTGCAACCTACCTGCCAGAGAATTCGCATTATGCGTTACTAGCAGCTACGAGTTACAACGTGCCGCGCGAACGGCGAAACGAGCAGCAGTATGTAGAAGAAACGCAATATTCACAAGCGAAACCGATACATCGGTGTTAATTTACGGTATAGTCATTTCGCGAAATATCTGCTTGCTATCGCCCCCGATTACGTAAATAATTCCCGCATCGCGTTTACACGAACGTCATGCAATTACGCTCACCCGATCTCAAGTTCTTACCCGGTCCGGATATATTACATCGAGCGAGATGTAATAGTAATATACCGTGCAAAATGTTTGTGTATGATAATAAACATAGATAAACAATATTTTATTCTTTTGATAATAAAACATAATACAATACACACGCCATATAAAAAAAAGTATATATATATATATATTTTTTTTTAATTAAATTTTCGCTTAATATATATGTGTGTGTGTCGATATATTTTTATAAATTTACAATTTCCAATATATTATTAGTCCAAATTTATTAATTCAAATTTATTATATTAATTATATTATTAGGTGATTAATAAAAATGCAATATAATAAACATGAAATATAATAAATAGAAATGTTTAAGGAGAATCTCTCTCTGTAATTATACATATTGCCTCTTTGGGAATTAATTTATGTCTACCGGCATAATTTCTAGTATAATGACTATGCCATGAAAAAAAAAAAACTGAAAATGGTAAATTAGCGGATAACGATGGAGTTTATGCGAGAATAACGCGGTAATAATGCAGAAACGTCCTTTATCTACGTCTCGTGATCATCAACGGAGAACTTGAACAGCAAGCCGACGAGATACACGATCGTCGATCGCACGATCGAAGCAAGAAATAAACGGAACCGAAGAACAAAGCTGGTAATTGACAGACACGTATCTCGTCAATTATCGCGATACTCGTTATCTCATTATCGTCATTGGATAGCATCGCGAGACGACAATTCCAAAGTGGCCTTTGGAGCCTTTAAGTTTGCCGACCGTTGGTTAGATTCGCGTAATGCGAACATCAAGATACTTTTACATCCGAGAGTCGTATCCGTCCTTTATAAGGTAATAATCGTCGAGAATAAAGTGATTTTAACGATTTAACGATATCCTCTACACATACACGCAAATATAGGTGCGATGGGAAAATTTTCCCATTTATCTGTGATATTCGAGATTTCAAAAAAAGAACTCTGCAGAAAATCAGTTGCGAAACAAAGACGGCAGAAACGATGAAAGATTAAAAATTAACATTTGCGTAAACTGGAGAGATATATGTACCAAACCGGTTTGCCACTTTACCTTGCATTAAATTTCCGCGTCTCGACATCAAAAATTCTTTTTTATATGCAGCATCTAATAAATCGCCGGCACACTAATTATGTGTAGTCGATTCGCATATAGATAACGTATACATAACGAGTCGGCGGACTGAACGCAAGTGCAATGTGCAATGTGCATGCTAACGGTAAATAAGAGCGTTTGCTTGAAGATAACCATCGAGGGCACGTCGGTTCCTTTGAACAAACAGACAGACAATCTCAAAGTTTCCGCGACGTTAATTTCAGCCTACGTCGTGCATTAGTTTATGAATACGAATGATATTCTATAAGTTATGTGTGGAACGGCGTTATTAAAAATATTATATAGTCGGTAGTAAAATATATTGTATTTGGAATAAGCGATTACTCTGATTGTGAGATCGATTAAATTAATTTTTGCAATAACTTCAATCAATAATTCAATCGAGCTAATATCGAGAAAAAGAATAGGGCAAATTAATTGACGCGGAATTTTTATTTTACCATTATCAAAATATGTCTTGTGTCGCTGACATATTGTGTTCCCGCATGTTGAATATAATACTTTGATTATTAAGAGAAAAAAAGAGAAGCTTTATAATAATATTTTGATAAAATAATTGCGCATTATAACTGCTAATCAGATCTATAAGTAAATTATTCATGTTGTAGCAAATATTATTTCGCGTCATATTCAATGACTCGGACAATAGAAACAATCACAGACAATTAAGATTAGACACACGTGTATCTTATACGTGGTATCAGTTAGCTCAGGATGGATGTAAAGTTTTGTCAGCGTAAACGTTTAACGGATTAACGAACACCGCTCGATCTTTGCTAATACGATAATGACGATAATCGACGATCGTGCACGGCATCATCGTGCACGGTATTAATCTGTAATCGCGTTGATCATTTCTAAATTTAATCGTCGTCGTCAATGATGCTGTCACATCGATGCTATTCCGCATACGGTAATTGCTCGACAGCGCATATGTACGCGAAGATACGCATCGATATTTATTTGGCATGAATGCGCGAAGGGAAGGAGCGAGATAAAGATTCACACGATTCGCAATTCGAGGAAAATTTGTGATTTACAAGCGAATAAAATACAAACTTACACTTTATCCGTTCGCGACACTCGACGTCTATTGTTCTCGCAGTAGCTGCTCGTGTGTACATAGAAATGCATATACCGTGAAAAGCGTCGCGGCGAAAAAATTTTGTCAAAGATAACGATATTTGCGCGCACTTTTTGGGATTTATTTGGAAATCATACAAGTCGCCGAGATGTAACGCGAAATGCGAAACGGAAAGCGGGAATAAAAGATGAAGCGCGGACTCTGTGTAACTTGGCGACGTGAAAGAACGGAAGAAACGGGCTGCAGTTTTTGCAACGAGTGCAATTCTCGCTGAAAGAAGCGTGCCGCGTACATGCAATTTATGAACCCGTTACTACCCGCTACTACACGCAAAGCCCGGAAAAAGTCTGCGAAAATTCTGTTTCGTCAATCTTCGTATCCCTGCGCGATGGATTAACTCTTTGTCATAACCGTGGAAGGGGGGGGGGGGGCTCTTATCGTTGTCACACCTCAGACACGAGCGCACTGTCACTGTCATAACGATAACTGTCACTGCGATAACGAACGACGCGCGATTTTTTTCTTCTTTGCGCAAAAAGGATAAAGAAGGATTTCGGAGCAGAGCGAAGGATAACGCGCGCGGATAAGAATGTTTAAATAAAAACTCTGAAATAGGCGCTGGTCCTGGAGGATACGAGAACGCGATACTGTTAACGAGAGAAGAAAAATTGAACAAAAACAAAGAGGGAGAGGAGAGAACGAAACGACGAAAGAAAGAGGGAAAAAGGGAAGATGAGGGAAAGAGGGAGCGAGATAAACGAGGCGCCGTCAACGATGTCTCTGTACTGACTGACGACGAGTTGTTCGTATAATAGAGTAGAGTAGAGTAGAGTAGAGTACGAGAGAAAGAGAGAAACGACGCGACGGGGAGAGGGAGAAGACTAAGAAGAATGTGAGAAAGAGCGAGATAAAGATAGGGAATAATATGAGGAGAGAGAACGGACGAGAATTGCCGGAGCCAAACAAGAGAGCATAGAAACGGAATGTTGGCGGACTCTTTCTCTCGCACGCGAGCAAAGACTCGACTGTGAACGAGTTGCGTGTTAACGCTGATAACAAATTACAGGTGGTACGCATGTATTTACCTATGACACATCAGCGTATTGGCGGCAAGTCGCAGCGATTCTCATAGCGATATCAAATTGTTTTATCAAGTTATTTCAAGGTATTTCTATTAATCAAGTTACCGTTTGCTTGAATATATTTTTCACGTCCAGAAAATAATACTTTGGTTCCCCCTCATCAAAAGACTAAAAAAATATTTTTTTTTTTTTTAATTAATAAAAGAAAATAAACTTCTTTCGTGCACCAACTAAAAAGAAGAAACATGAAAAAAATCAATGGTATAATTATGAATCTAATTGTTATTTTTATTAATATTTTTATCTTCTCACGCACGCATACGTCATCTTAAGAAGCGTATAATTATTATCGGAATAACATTGTCATGATAATCAGTTTATGAGAAGCAAATCTATGATCGATTTAATCTCGTTTTGGGCCAGTGAAAAAGTTCTTATCAATTCCTGAACAAGCAAATGGAATTTTAATTAAAGTACTTTGCGTGTGCGCTGAGAATTATCACGACGCTAGATATCGCGAGCTCGTATTATCACGATTCCATAGAACAGTATGATTTATCTCTGATTTATAGGCGTGGCGTATACTCTCTCTACGTCTCTCTACGCGAACACGACTATTCGCATCTTCTGAAAATTATATTCCTAAAGTCGAGAAAGAAATGAAATTTCCTTGGCAAATTTTTTATCCCTTCGAGAATAATTTAGAAAATAAATAAAAGTAATAAAAACTCCATACAAAGGTAATAATTACGACTGGATATTCTTTCGCGTCTATAATAAGAAAATTTTTCGCGTACAAACCAAATTGGTCACGATATCACTTGTGATCCGCAAACTATGTAGGATGATAGAGCGTATCCGATACGTAACTCGATGCTAGGAGCTAAAGAGAGTCTCGAGACGTTTCCCGCGAGACGACCTTTCAATCTTCCAAGACCTTCTCTCCTTGGAACGAGAGATGAATTTCTTTTTTCTACAGGCTTCAATCAACCATACATCGATCGAGAGTGTTTTACCCGAGCGTCCCCCCGTTCTTCAACCTTGGCGTTCTCCGATTTTCGTTTCTCCCATATCGAATCTTTTCGCAATGATTCTCCGCGTACCCCGTATCCATCTCGAGGATATTTATTTCATATTTTTTCTTTCGTCATTCTTCCTTTTCATTGGCCGCGCGATCATGATTTATCGATGAAAACGGAATATAGTGCAGTATTTGAATTGCAAGGTAAACGACTATTTGTGTAAGAAACGTCGAGTATGCAGCCGAGTTTCGATACCGGGCAACACCGGTGTGTTATTACGATTGGAAAAATATATATATATGAAGAAAAAATTCACAACAGATAAAAAAGAATTCATATGCCGACCTACTAACGTCCGCGCAACAAATATTTGCATCGTATTGTCATATACAATTACAATTTACTCCGATGATGTACGTTATCGTTATTTATTTTAATTAATCTAAAAATAAAATATACTTATTTCAAAATTCTGCATCGTAGGCGAAGAATTTAATATAAAATGAGATTCTAGATATACATTTTATATTTTGTAATAGGCTTTCAAAAGTATAGATAGTTTTCACGATTATCATAATTTTATTTGCTCAAAGGCGTAAAAATCAATAATTTCCGAAATACCCTGTGTTCAATTGTACAGGGTGACACAGTTTTTTAGAATATCAAGCATTCCTACTGTCGATAAATGTGAGTATACGAGAAGAAAAGAAAGAGATGATCGATAAAGAAGAATCACAAGCAATACATAAATGAGAAAAATTTATTCTTTAATCTTTACATGGTAATAATATCTCTCGCTTCTACAATATATCATGTTATAAGAGAGATCTTATTAATTTTACTCGAAATAATAAAAATAATAGTGTATAAAAAAAGAAAATAATATAGATGTAATGACTTCATCAAGTATTCCATCATAATAACGATTATTAATAATTTTTTGACAAGTGGCAAATAAATTTTGATTCTCTTTCTGAATATCACTTAATCAATACATACACAATACATATACGTATATAAATATATATAATAAGAATAATTATAAATATATAATAATAAGAAGAATTATTATAAGAATCCCTTATAAAATAAATAATCACGTTGCATCGAGTATATTTATGACAGTGGCATAATTAATTTGAGCGTTCTCCTATATACTGATTCATAAGTAGTATGTTTGGGATATATTTACTTCTCGATTTTATTTTTTTTTTTTGGGGGGGGGGGTAAAGGAGATCTACCGCTTGAAGAAACAATTTGGAACGGGATACCCGTCTAGACGGGTATCTCTTAGACGTGGTCCTCATAAATATTTATGAATTTAAAACACATAATTACTCCAAAGAGAAGCACTGCTACGCTATGCGCATGTATGCGACAAAATGTACCCGACTTTTTATTCGTCTCCTTTCTCTCTCTCTCTCTCTCTCTCTCTCTCTCTCTCGTTCGTTCGCAATGCCAAATCTATACGTTTAGGCAAATTTTTGGCACTGCGAATTTTAGCTTCCATTTGCGAGATTTTATCGATTGTACTTTATAAACATAAAAAGTGTAAAAAGAGAATAATTTTGTAAACAATATGCCTTGCAATAACATTAATGTTTTTCATCGTAATAATCGTTGCTAAAAATTAGATAAAATTGTAATATAAATATAATTATGTAGAAATAATTTAGTAATGCTACTCTCTTTCTTTTAACCTTTCCTATTTTTATTTTGCAAAAAGTATTACGTAGTAGAAATATAATAAAAATTACGTAATCTTTATTCAAGGAATCAATGAGAAGTAATATTTTATATCAACTACGTGTAAATTAAGTTATTTTCAATCGCCCTAAATTCTATTTCCATTTTGTTTTTTTATTGGTTTTATAACTGTTTCTCGTTCATGCAATTGACGTCATATATGCCGCGAATAATAGTGATCACAATTAAAAGCGATGCGAATTGCGAGAGAATATTCTCTTTGCGATTCAATTGCATTGTTTTCTCAAACTCGCGTAAATATTCTCTTATTGTTAGTCGAGAATATATAGAGTTTTATGGTAAAATCAACTGTAAATTCAAAGTGCTAATTATGTTATATACGAGAAAGATAATTATTTATTTTGTTTATATTCAATTTAATAATTGCAATAAATTTACGATAATTAAAAATATATATCGCTAGATTATTAATTTTACAATAAATATACAAATAGAGAGCAAAATACAAATCAGTAGCGCGAATTAGTTTTCCATTGGATAAGTTCTCAGAGAAAATGATAAAGCACAGACATATTAAATTTAATTGTTAAAACTCAACGAGACAGATTGCAATGAAAATGCAATATACGATTCATTTCGTCAGGTTTACATCAACGTGTTTTATTGCAAGAAATAGATAAATAAATAATATATTAGCTACATACAAAACTTTTAGCTATATATTCAGAAAATATAGATAGATTTAGCTTTATAGATTATCTGATTCATTTGATAAGAATTCTAATCATCTAATCAAAAATTGATTCGTCTTATATGACAGTCACGCATTTCATCGATCAAAGAATTATACAATATTTAGCGCTGAATGTATAGGATATGAATGCCGACCATTATATTCGCACGAACATAGTTTTACGATAAATGCGAAGTACTGGACAGAAATACGTATCGATAGTATTAAAGATTCAAGGACATGGCGCGTTCTGTGTTTAAAGCTTTGTATAAAAAAATTTTCTTATACATTACATTTTAATCTCTACAATGATGTAATCGTCAATGACGTTTCAATCAAAGTAATCCCGGAACGAATGCGGAAGGATGAAGGACGAAAATTAACACGCTTGTCAACAGATCGTGAGCAAACGAGCGCAACAGCAACTTATCTGCTACAAAATTCTTTGCCGATTGTGGAGAAGCGTTACAAGCTCGAAGTGCTCCGTCGTTGCAGCAAAGTGCATATTAGCCCCCCAATTCTGACCGAGGAATGCGTTCCCGTGTGGAATCGCCTCTCACATCGGCAGGTTCGGATGCTCTTTGTCCGCGAGATCTGACCTGATCCAGTAGCCCACCATCTGCCACCATCTGCCTCCGCAAAGATTTTTTCGAAAGAAATTCCAAGCAACCCCCCCCCCCAAAAAAAAAAATGCGATCTAAAGAATGCACTTTTCTACGAAACATTTATTTTGGAAATAATGGTTACGACATTATTGCCTTTACATGTATGTATATTTATGTATACGCGTAGAAAAATACACTCACATTTATTTAAAAAAATCAAATGAATATCTTTTCAGAATTATTACAAATACATAATAATATTATAAAATTTATAAAAATAAAGAAAGACATCGAGAAACATTAGAAATCAAAAACTTTAAATCGCAATGTAATTTGCTTCGACAATATACGTTGTTTCACACGCAGCATATAGAATTAATTTTGCACGATTTATTTCTTAAAGTATATTATAAGATTTGAGATAAGTAAAGCTATACTTTTTTTTAAAGAATTTAGAAACGATACATTTTCTGTATCTACTATCGTCTAAATGTGAAAATCGTACAAGGCGATTAATAATCGAACTTTGATTCTAAAAGAAAACTGACTCCTTTCATAAACGTAATGCTTGTAATACGACGATTATTTACAGATTAAGGTAGTTAATTACATAAATAGGATATCCAATGTCGAAATAGACTACGCGCATCGAAAATTTTCGAACGATTTACAATCGCAACTCAACGTCGCTCATGATCAAAATCAAAGAGTGAAAACGACCGACGTTTATTAGTCGAGCCTCAAGCTCCCTTCCTTCCCTGCCCTCGTGTGTCATTTTATCTCGCTCCCGTGAATGAATTTGTGAACATAAACGGTCCGTCTCACATCCGCCTATTTCGGTACTGACAGACACGCGTACCCTTCGCCTTTCGTTGAGGGAGAAAATTATTTCTAGCAGCCGGGCAACGATCTTTTCTCCGAACATCGGTACGCCCCGATTTATTACATTCGAATCGATTAATAATCGTTGACAAACATCCGCGACATTCTCACGCGATGCGGCAGACTTTACAAGGATTCTATTGTATTATAATTTTCGTCTTTCGTACTTCAAATTCTTCATTAACGGGAATTGACAGGAATTTTTTATCAGATCTTCCATTGAGTCCTCTGAGATTTATGCCACGGATAATAAAAAAAAAATCAATATATGGGAATAATTGCTTCGCTTAACAATTACAAACACGTATCAAAATTGATTATCTTCCGATCGTAAAGAGAACCGCACTTTTACGCAATGAATCAATCACTATATCTGACGTGATAAATCACTCGAAAATCAATAGTATTGCACTCATTCTATTAAAATTTCGCTACGGAAGAAAAATTAGTAAATTTCGTTCGAAGAAAAAGATAATTTGGTGGGATAATTTGTAAAGAAAGTGGCACATCATATAAAGCGCATGAGGTAAAGTATAAAGAATTCCCTTAAACTTACAACGCCCTCCTGGCGATGTTTTTTTCAGTGTGACCTGCACGAATTCACCGGTCGACATGCTCTCGCATGAATGCAACGCGAATGCAATGCCAGAGAAAATCATCAGGGGTGTAAGCGTACGCGAGTAATGTATCTCGCGCGGTGAAACTAGAAGTTACCAGCTGGAAACTGGTTTCCAAGAGAAGGTTTTATTCGCGTACACGGACATACAAAGAATAGAAGAAAGAGAGGAGAATGTACGAAACGAAAGAGGAGAAAATCAAGACGGAAAAAAAAATTTTGTCTGGAAATTTACTAGAATAAAAAGAAATATAAAATGCGATGAAAAACAAGAAAAATAAAATGCGATGAAAAACATATAAAATTTTCCCCGTCCCTTTTACTCTCGTATACATATAGGGCTTTCATAATATAATCTTTACTATAAGTCGAATTAAAGAATCAGAATATGTAATTTTTTTTTTAATGTTAAATTATTTCTATAAATATCAATTTTATATAAGTACGAATTTTGTAGAATCTACGCATAATACATATTATATGAACGGATAATAATGTAAAAAAAAAAATTATTAAATTGATTCAACGTAATGAAGCCATTTGAAATAAAAAATAGAAGTTACTGACTTTGCTTTTATAATTCTCTCAAAAAAGTGAAAAAAAAAAGATACGGATAGAAAGAGAGAGAAAGAGAAAGAAAGAGAAAAATAAGCGAAGAGAAAGGTAAAGAGGGAACAGAGGGAGAAATCAAGGAATACGGTTACACTATTGGCGTCTAAGGAGAAACATGAGCGCAGAGATTTAGGGGCATGTATAATATTCTGTGACGTGTATATTATAATTTTTATATTTATCTATTATATATAATACATTCTACGTTTAAATTCTAATTAAGAGAGAGAAAGAGAGAGAGAAAGCAAGAAAAGATTTTTAAACTTTTTGCCACTTATCAAACGAATTTGTAGTTTAATTTTCCTGATATAAATATATCGAGACACATTAATTATTTATGAGCAATATAAGATTTTGACGAATTAAAACTAATTTTTTTATTTAATCTCAAGCAATTTTTTCGTTTGCGCAGGCTTTTAGCTTGTCGAATGTTAATTATATACAAAGCTATTCAAAACTAAATATTGAAATCTCGCAATAACTGATGTCGCACACATGTCAAATTTTCGCAAAGATAAAAGTCAACATTAGATTGATCGAACAATCCATAAACGAATGAAAGTAACCGCGGCCGAGACGGAGCAGCATTTATAACGCAGCGGAAATTAAGATTCTTCCCGCGGACAGAAACGCGCAACGTTAGTCACTGCTTCGAATTGCTCATGCCAGAAGCGGACAAGGAGGAGACAAAGAGAGACGGAGCGAAGTGAGATGGAGATGGAATACACAAATGTGTACCATGGAACAACAATCAACAATATAGATAAAGTTGAGCAAGATGCAGAAGGGACGGTGACGGGAGTGCGTCTCGCTTTTAGCGCGCGAGAACAGTACATTTTTCTTCTTTTCTTCCTTTTTTCTTGCGAGATTGAAAAGGAGCAGCACGTAGCTCGGGGTCCCCTTCGTAAAGACGAAGGGCCTCCCTCCTTTATTCCGCGGGATTATCTCTGTCCGAGCATATCCGAGAGGTATAAGGATTCCACTAAGGCTTGCCAACTACGGGACGATTGCTGTTATAAACGCACGTGTGCGCGAATCGCACTTTGTCTCTCGTGAATCGAAACTCGCGACAGATAACGTCTCTCTCTCTCTCTCTCTCTCTCTCTCTCTCTCTCTCTCTCTCTCTCTCTCTCTCTCTCTCTCTCTCTCTCTCTTTCTTTCGCGCGCGCGTCGATTATATAAGAGATAATAATTGCTGTCAAACAGATATCGCCGTGTGTATTATTGCAAAGCAAGATGTCTTTTAAAAATAACTGATCGCATAATTTTTAAATAAGACTCGTTATATTAAGAATTAGGAAAAGCTAAGTCAGTTATAACAGTATTAACAATAAGAAAGAATATAATAATAATTCCTCCGTTATTATGGTAATGGCATTGGCACGATTGTTTTTATAAGTTTTTCAGGTTAGAATTATATATCGATACAGTGTGTGTGAGAGCAAAGTATAAAAAGAGATTTAAAAAATATTTAAATATTTTCCAATCACATAGAAATATTTCAAAAATAATTATTGGATATTGAAAGAAACTCTTTCGAAACTGTTTTTAAAACTCTATGAATAAAACAAGGCCAATATAACAAGAAGAAAATGGTTTAACTATTGTATATATTGTGTAGCGTTGTATATATCTCATAGTTTGAGATAAAATTAAACTTGTATAAATCAAATTATGCGCGTCACGTGTCAATTTTAAACTTGCATGAGAAACGCGCGCGAGAGATTGCATTTAAATCGAATCCTGCCTACGATCACTTACTGCCACGAAATTCAATCTTTCTCTGTCGCACTCACCATAATTTTTCGCTGAGATCGGCGTCGGCGAGAGGTGAACGATACCGTTGCACCGGATAGATTCTTCGGCCGCGCGCCGACGAGATAAAAGGACCAACTTCACTCCGACGCTCACTGTAATCACACCGCAATATATATACACGTCGAAATTTAAAGCGGCGCGTCTCTGCTCGGCTCAAAATCTTTGCGTTTCGAATAAAAAGACGAATCGCGCGTCGACCGGCAACGTGATGTGGGCTCGCGGAAGTAACGAGACAGACGCTGGACCGAACGGCAACGCAACAAGTGACAGCCCCCACGCGCGTCGTGCGCGCGCTGCCGCTGCCGTTGAACGCTGACTCTCGGAATGCGCGCGACTTCACGCTGCACACGCTCACCGAGGGCGCCACCGCTCGACGTTCCAGTAGCGACTAGCGACCGCATCTCCCTTTAATTTTTAAAGTCGCGAATGTTTCATTTTATTTTTGGTATATACAATATTTTTATTTCTTTGCGCACTCTACCAGTACGATATGAAAATAATACAATAATATAAAGATTAATAGACAAAGTAATAAGTTTTTAATTTGCTTATCTCTAAAAATCGCCTTTTTTCTAAAAATTAAATGTATATTGTTTATAAATAATAACCATATGTATAAATTTCCAAAGAGAGTTTTTCGAAAATTTTACTAGCGTTTAGTTTAGCGTTAATTTTTGTATCACATTCCTCTGAAATGTAAAATAGAATATTTTAAGCTGTATTTTAATTTTCAAAAGAAAAAGAAATCAATTAAAACATAAGCGAATAAAAATGATTAAACACAGTAACGCTAAAATAAGAATGTGAATGATAAAACAGCGTAAATGTTATTTCAATTACCATAATTATTATGCAACAAATCTGTATTAAGAAAAACCGATAAAATCGGCATTATGATTAAATTTCAATACATCTTTTTTCATCTATTGTACAGTTTTTAAAAGGTTTCTAATTCAATTTAATTCCGTTAGAGACAAAGGATCTTAATTAAATTAATTTTGATAAAAAATTCCTATAAAATAATTAAGTTAACAAATATCATGTTTGAATAACGTGTTATATGTACATATATAAAATTACATTTATAAAAACCACATTTGACGAAGCAGATCTTAATACCTATTTTAATGTAGCTTTTATATCTAATTCGAAAATTATAAAAATAAGTAAAAGTACAAACGTATTTTTTTTTTTTTTTTTTTGTTTGTTATGTATATCAGAAAGAAAGAATTGTATATTTTGTCATATGTTTATAAAATTTTAATTACATGATAAATAAGAAATATTTAAACGCGTATTCCCTTAAGCAGATAGGCGATAGATGACAGCACAAATGTCGCATGGAAATCGGTATATGTTTCATATTAACTTGGAAGAGTTCTATTTTATCATCTTGTTGAAAAAGGGAAAGTAAAGTTAATTTCTGAAAGAACTAAAATATTCCGCCAGTGAATAAGCGAGTCCTGAAATATGCAAATTCCAAGTAGTAAACAGATAAATTGAACGAACCGAATCAATAAAGAATTAGTAACTTATATTAGCACTTTTTCTGCGTTTACTATTATGTGGTTTATTTTAATAATACTTGGGAAAAAGAATTGACATTTAATCATATATAAATATATACAATTATATATAGAATATATGTATTAACCTTTGCATTTTAATTTGATCTATAGAGTAGAACAAAAAATGTAATTCCATTTTCATTAATTTACCATTCTCATAAATTTTCAAATCTATCGAAAATAGAAAATAGAAATAGAAAAATCGCGATGTGATTTTTCGCCGATTAATCCGAAATTTACATTAATATGAATTAAATAACATTGATGAATTTTTAGAAAAGTAAGTAGTGGAAGAATGGTCCGCTAACCAAATAAATACGTATCAGACTGATGTTTGTCGAGGAAATTGAACATTATTATGGAAGTGAAGTGTCGATGGTTGGATAGATAGAATGGAGATGAACGATCCGAGGCGCCAACCGCTCTCTTTAATAAGCCGCGGGCGACTTCGATCAATATATCTGTCAATCAGGCATGTCAACAGAAACTTTCCTTTAGCGCAGGTCGATCTCGATATGGCGCCTAGCCGAATATTTAATTTATCTCCTTGCGAGAAAGCACAAAAGAATCCATTACAAGAGATTACAAATTAATGTGAAATTCCGTTTGAAACAGGCGCTTTCTTCTTCATTTACGGATATCTGTCCCTTTTGAGATTAACATAGCACTGTGCTTTCTCTTTCCTATTCTCATTTCTCTCTATTTTCCTTCTTCCGATATTTAATTTTAGTTTACTCTTATATTATTAATTATTATAATTTAATTATATATTTTTTATTTATTTAATTTTATAACTTAAAATAG
The DNA here is from genome assembly GCF_030449975.1 of Polyergus mexicanus. Classification (NCBI taxonomy): domain Eukaryota; kingdom Metazoa; phylum Arthropoda; class Insecta; order Hymenoptera; family Formicidae; genus Polyergus; species Polyergus mexicanus. Next base: position 10,384,678 of record NW_027223329.1, read on the forward strand.
ATTTTAATTCAATTTACTCCAACTGCGAAAAGACATTGATAATATTTCTTACATTAGAGAATTAATGTTTTGAAAGAAAGTGGATTGGCGAGTTAATAAATTACATAACAGAAAGATCAAAATATTTTGATTTTTATATAAGCAGTTGAAGTCGAAAAGCATTTCTCCCTCTTTTTGCAATATCCAATTCCAAGGATCTTAAAATTCTAAAGACCATTAAATAAGTTGTGTCCGCTGCCTTTTATCTTAATGGCAAATTTGTTGGCAAACCTAATATTAAACTTCTTAAGTAACATTTTAATGCGCATATATTATTTTCTGCATAATAAATGATTAAAAAAATTAAGCAAAACGAAAGAAAGGGAGATCGCTTCGATCTTTACGATCGTCAAGATTCATCGATCCTTGATTTCTTTCGCGCGACGCTGCGACAAAAGAGCATATGGCCGTAGGATTCAACGGCAGCAGGATGCCATGGTATTCTCGCCTACAGTATCTTGTGCTGTACAAGTCTGTGCCTTTACTTTCACTGCTGATCTGATCTAAGATACGTTGTCCCTCAGGGCAATCCTCCTACATCCCGAAGAATCGTCAGGGCGATCTAAACATCGTCGCGTATCAGAACGAAAGATGAATAATCGAGTAACGTTTCGCGAATATCGATTGACCGAGCGCGATCGCCCATCCCTTTCAATCACAATCGATTTGTTCTTATTGTCTGCTGGACAATATCTTCGCGGTGCCATCAACAGACAGTACGACCATTGGAATTTGAATTTACATCGTGCTGGGCGAAGACGAGTCGCGAATGCCAGAGGCATAAATTTTGCGAAACGCGTGTGCGTACTAGCGTGAACAATCGAGATATTGAAAATGATAAGGAGAGAACACGGGGAAACGGCGAAAAAAATATACGTGAGGAAAATATGATACGCGACGCGATCATCTCTTAAACTTTGGATGAAAAAGAAAGGAAAAGTTACACGACGGAAGTTGATGTTTTTGTCTCCTCGAGAAACAAAAAGAACGGAAGAATTGATCGAAATTTCTAATTCTAAAGAGTCACGTGGCTACGTAATTATTTAATAACGATATTCAAAGAGCGATTAAATTAGCATGTTTTTGCTCGACGCATTTTTGACACAAATTTTATAGCATTATCAGCATGAAATAGTAGATACGTTTAAATAGAATATTTCTTGTTGCAATATATTAGTATGTATAAGAATATATTTTAAATTTGGGGGTAATTATTCGAAAATGTGACGTTATCGAAAAACAGTCATTAATTATCCTAATATTAGAATTGTAGAATATTTAATCGAAACTCACCGTATACGTTGCATATGTTTTTTTTTTGCGAAAGAAAAGAAAATAATATCTTCGAAAATATCGTCGCGTCAATTTATCGTGCAATGTACATTGCCTCGTCACCGGCATATATGGAAAATGTTCTGCAATCGATACAAGAAGGTGCGTCATTGCCCAAGAGATCTTTGATTCTTTTTCAAATCATGATCTCTCTCTCTCTCTCTCTCTCTCTCTCTCTCTCTCTTTAATAACGATATTCAAAGAACGATTAAATTAGCATGTTTTTTCTCGACGCATTTTTGACACGTTGTTCGAAAAATATTATTCTTCGTGTAATAAAATAGCACAAATGGCCACGTCTCTAAAAATTGCATTTTTTAATCACAAAAGAGCACATCGGTAGTTATGCAATGTCTTATCGCGCTACGGTATGTAAATCATCTTTTATAAAAATTTTCAACGAAAAAAAAAAATGGATTCTCAACGGATTCAATTACCAAGCGGGCTTACAAAGTACACGAGTAACATGCTACTCGTTGCCTCCCAAGATTCGTGCGAAACCTAAATCCGTGTATTTACGGTGTATCACACACGCGACGTGAGGGGGTGAGTATACGAGTATCATTAAGGATACGTTGGAGTCTCACACATATGCTATCGCGAACCGTGCACGGGTGGTTGTTGGCAGAGTGAGAGTGCCATATATATAGAGAGAAGGGGAAACTCGCCTCGGCACTCCAAAGTACACAGCCTCCGCGATTACAGTGGCGTGCTCCTTCGGTTCCTTCTATTCTGTTGTCGCCTAATATCCATTCTTCGAGCCAGTGGTAATAATCAGCCACAGATAAGTGGTTTTCCGCACGTCGCAGCCGCCAAACAAGGCCACGACATCCGCAGAAACGAGACAATTTCTACGACAGGCCGCCCGACATCATGAAACTTACATTGTTCACGTGAGTACGCGCCATTCGTGGCTCGCAATTCGAGACAATCGAATGTTTCGGTATAAAAATAAAATTTGTATAAAGTTTATGTATTAGAGGTGCAACTTTAATTTAAAATAAATTTCATAGTTTATAGATTCTTATTTTATTATAGCATCGAGCTACTTAACATTTCTCACAATTTCTCTCTCCCTAATAAATAAATATAATCGGAATCACGTCTCTCTTTTCCTATTGTAATTGCAGTTACGATTATACTTGCGTATAAATAATAGATTATCCTAATCGAACAGCTGTTTGGCGATATTATTAAATAGGAATAAGCGGCAAAAACCTCTGTTTATAATTTTAAATATATCTATTTATTCACGCAAATCACGTGTATCATATTGTTTAACGATATCAAATGCTCTTTGATAAAATCAAAAAGTGCAACAAGAAATAAGGACGTAAAAAAAAAAAAAAAAATTTGGCATCGTTACACCGGCCAATTCTGATCATATCTATAGATTACAGATCACCTTCGGTGATCAACCTGGATAATTCCAAGGCCAGTTATACATTCGCAATTGAAAGGTATACCTGCTACCTATGCGCACTCGTTGTCTCAGGCTTAATATATGTAATTGAAATTGCTCTGCCGGAAATTGCGACTGCCGATAATTTTCGATCGCGAATGTAGATTGATTTATGGTATTCAACAATCTATATATTCCGAATCGTTTAACATAATATTTCCACACGAATTGAAGATAATGCGTTCCACGATTCGACCATAAAACATGGGCTTCAATTTTATAAGAAGTTATTCACCCCGTGTTTTATAAATTTTTCCTTATATCGATTATTCGACGTTGCACGTCATACACTTGATTTGTATGTGTCTGTATAATATGTACATAATAATGTATATATTAATAATGGCATATGCAAAGTTTGCATGTTATGCAAACGGACGGCTGCAGTAGGTCGAGTTCTTTCCTGGTTCTGACCAGGAAATTGATTAGAAAAGTAACGGGAGAGCGAGAGCGCATAACAGCGATTATTACTGAAATCAATTAATATATGTATTACACTAGAGAAACAAGAAATTTGTATGGCTTGAATATCGTGAGTTTCTCCTTGGCATTATCCTTACGAATAATGCATATCGAACTATCTTCGCTTCTGCATTATAAACCAGCAAAAAGAATAAAACAGAAACATATTTATTATGATTGTTGAAGCAAGCTTTTTTAAGCATGCGATAAAAGTGCATTGAATATACAATTTATAATACAGAATTAAGAAATGGAGAAATATTTAGAAAGATAAGAAGAGATGAAGGAATATAAAGAAAAGAAAGGAAGAAAATTATTAAAGAGTATAAATTAGGCTAAAAGAAGAAAGTTAAACATGATATTTTAAGTTTGTGCGAAAGAAATTTGAATATATACTTCGCAAACACAATTTCCGATTTGCATTTTTATAAGAAAAGGTTGGAAACTTATTTTTTAAATGTATTGATGTTAAAACGATAACTCTATTTTAATTAATAAGAAATTTTCAATTTTTTATATGACAAACACACAATAAATCTTTTCCATTAATTTAAAAAGAAAAAATATGTAAAGAGAAAGATGAGGCTAAAATATAAGAAAGAATGATAGAGAAAGGGAGAAAGAGAGAGAGAAGGAGAAAAAAAGATGAAAGGGATAATGGCGACGAAATTTCTTATGCAAAACGGAAGTAATGAGTGTCCATACATTACGTTAACGATATCCTTTAGATGGAATAATGCGAATGTAATCGCTTCCTTCGAAGGCAAAGTACTAACAAGTTTAGTGATTCTGTGACGCGATGAAATCCGGGCAGGTATGATAAATTATTTGATTTCCGAGATATAAATAAAAATTTGTGTTAGGAGATTATACTAATGAGAAAATATATTCCGCATTAGGACAATTTTGTACTTCTGCGTATGAAATTATATTTATTAATTATTATCCAGTGACAAAAAGAAAAAATAAATTTGATTAGGATAACGCAATTTAAAATTGTTATTGATGCATTGTATAAGTTATATAACACGCATAGCTTTATTGCAGACAACGCGAGCAATTGGCGTTTACGAGACGCGTGTCTTATTAATCATGAAGCAAGTATGGAGATAATTTTTAATATCTTTAAGTATAAATATGTTTGTGTTGTCCTGGCTAACGATGAGAGCATGATATCACGCGATAATAAGCGATAAATTTTATCCACGACACAGCGAGAATATTCAGAAACAGAATATTAATTAAGCGCCAGCTAATATATTCATAATATAGAAATATTCATCGAAAACATTATTACGACATATTATAATAAATGATATGCGTTATTTTCAATAACCTTTACAGAGAGAGGGAGAGAGAGAGAGAGAGAGAGAGAGCATCACAATCTGCGGGATATAATTTATTTTTTCGAATTCCTTTTAGCAAAGAACTTAATTATTGCTCGTGAATAAAGAACTTCTATTAGTAACTAAAACAATAAAGTAACGATTTGGATGCAACATGTGCGATCCACGTGGTAAATGTCATGTCTGCGTAAACACGACCATAATACGTTAATGATTTCACATATGAAAGTTTTAATCTAAATTAATCTTGAATGCAATTATTGTGATTACATTTAATGATTCGGAGAATAAAATTCTGACTATAGCCAAGCTTCGAAAAAAAATATGATTCGTGCGATTTTATCGATTCATACAAAGATAATTATTCAAAGATAATTATTTAGAAAGAATGGTTTACTGATATTTTTTTCACGAAATTAAAAAATGTGTAGAAATTATTATTAAAAAAAAATATTTATTTCACAGAAATATTATCTCTTACAAAATATTCTTTCGAACGAAATGCGAATGCCTGTGTCATCATCCTCTAGAATGTCATCGTTATTCTCGTTCCAATTCGTGTTTCGAATTCGTGTTTTCGCAATCGTCCAGCGCGTGGATATTCCTATGGCGATCTATCGATCGGGATTGCCGGACTTTTGCGGATTCCTCGAAATTTTGTCTTCCCTCTCTTCAACTCTCTTTTTTTTATCCGGGGCCTCGAGTTCGGCTGGTTCTCTTGACATTTGTGAGCCGCCTCACGTATACGAATGTCCCGTCGTAACGGCGCGGCCAATCCCGAACGGTACGGTGCGCGAGTTGCACGAGCAGAGAAAGTAAGTCTCGTGTACGTGAATATCACAGGTCAAAATCCATCTGGTATACACGGATCTACTATCACGCGAAACGAACGAACACGCGCTGCGCCGAGCCACGTCGGGCATACGTAATAATCGTTGCAGCGCGTGTCTCGTGAAGTAGGATCTTTCGTCCTCGGATTCTTTTTTTTCGATTCTGGCGAAAGTTGCGACTAGGAATTCTATTTTACTCGTATTCTGCGCAAAATGTTGCGCGAAAACAATTCCATCTGTTCCAGAAAAAAAAAAAAAACTCTCGATCTCTTGTCCCCTTGCGAATAAAAATTGTATACTTAAAATAAGCAGAAAGAGATGTAAAAGTCTAGAAACTTATTTTTTTAGAGAGAGAGTTAACACAAAGCTTCAAAATAGTGAAAGAAAAAAGTTCTTCCTATATAAATAAGAATAAAAATTTAATCGAGGTGAAATTTGTAAAATTGTTATGTGTATAAAGAAGTACTCTTCAATATAACAGTAAGATCTTAAATAAAGATTCCTTTAAAAATTATAAAAGTCAAAAGGTGGATTATATAAGAAAAAAATTCTAGAGAATTTTCTCTCTGCAATCCACAAGAATGTCTCCTGTCCTTTTAATTCCTAAAGCTACATAATCTCGCGCGCTCCAGCTTCTGAATTCGCAGGGCAATAATCTGACTTGCATATATTTTGCCGTCTCCTAAATGCAACCTGTCAATTTAACCGCGATAAACTTGTTTCGCAGCGTTACGTACTTGAATAACTTTTTTTTTTTTTTTTTTTTTAATTTGCGACAGCACAGATTGTTTAGTGATTTTCATACGATCTTTCGGCCTGGCGCCTTCCTCTTCGACCAGGAGGAAAATAATTTTCTAAGGACGTAATCTACACGCTGGATCGCGTGTTGCAATCTGCAGAGCTAGTTCTTCCGTAATTCTTGTAATATCTATGGATCTGAATTTGCAACACTTATGCGTAGTTTTCGTGCTAAATATTTGCACTCATTCCATTTTTATGTACTCTTTGAAAAAATCTCTATTCTAGCATGTCTGTAATATTGAAGGACCTATTTTAGAAAATAAAAAATAGAATTATCGCATGTCACTTTATGTTAAACAAAGTGAATTATAAAGCAGGCTAATATATAGATAGAAATTTTAATATACGTAACGTGTTTTTTTGCAGAATCTTCGCTCTCTGTATAATAGCCGTCTGCAGATCAGCCGAAGAGGAATATGATTATGAGGAAGAGGTAGCAGCACCGGTGACGCCAGCACCGACAAAACCAGCAGGTAGTCGGCTAGGTGGTCTCTTATCCTCGAGAGGACGAACCAATGTAGCAACTGTAGGGAAGAAAAAAGTATCACCGGTGAGTCTACTGTATTTTACGTTAATGCATTGATTTATATTGAATATACAATATATTTACGTTTATCCCAAATATATTTTTAATATATATGTAAAATATATATGAAACAAATAATATATAAGACAAGGTTTGCAAAATATATACTTATATAAAAAAATAAAATGTATAGGTATTGTCAATAGTTTTATTTGCGAACAAATCACGATTAATTAATTATAATTATATTAAAAATTGGATCTGATATTTATATTTTTGTGTGTCATATCTCGATAATAGAATATGTAAAATAATCTTTTTCTTTTCTTTCTTTCTTCCTTTCATTCTTTAGACTCAATCAACGACATCGAAACCGGTAGAACAAGCACCTGAGGAGGATGACGTGGAAGGCGAAGATACAGGGCTTGAAAACAGTCAGGAACATGAAGCTCCTACGACAACGACTGAATCTGCGAAAAAGCTTCGTAATGCTGGTGGCGTCAGGCCCTTTAGGTACCTGTTTGGTGAAATATTCTCTCTTCAGATATTGTACAATAGGCAAATATTTTTCCAACAAATATGCGCATAATATAATTTTAGATCAAATGAAGATCTCTTGGCCGCCTTGAAGAGGCGAAGAGCACAGACCGGACCCAGCAGTCATTCACGGGAAACTGCTACCACGCATTCTGCAGCAGAACATACAACAGCAAAGACAAAGTAATACAATATGATAAAAAAAAAAAAAAAGAAAAAAAAGATTTATATTTATATTATATCTAAATCCTAATAACGTAAAGTATTTTTCTATTTCAAACAAAAGTAAACAAAAGTAAAAGTACAGTAATTTTTTTATAAAGATGATTATTTTAACCCTCGCATATATCTTATGAAATATGTTGTATATGGATTGAATAATGTGTTTCAGAGCTAGCACAAATAGTCGTAACAAAGCTAGCGCAGGTGGTGAAATAAGAACGTCAGGTCGCGGCAGGTTCGGAGGAAGAGGAAGTAAGACTGTACAAGAAGAGGTCGAGGAAACTCAACAGGAAGAGGTCCAAGTGAAACCTAAAGCATATCGCAGGGGTTAAATCAATCGCCAATCCGTGTGATGATACTTGTTTAAACTTGTTGACATTTCTTAGAATACACATTAATTAAATTTGACGACTTAAAAACTGCGTTGAAAACCTGTGTCGTCTTCTATATCGCAAAGTTCAAGATCTTTGTAAAACGATCTCGCCAATGAATTTCTCACAACAAATGTGCTGCTACCGTTTCGGAGCGAAAGATCAATTTTTGCATACTCGAATTTTCGATAACATAATTAATGATATATATAAGGATTTTTAATATATTTTGGGTACATGAGTCATATAAGGATATTACGTCTTTCTCTAAGAATGGCAGATTTTATTCGTATTTCGCCACACGGTATGAAAAATATGAGTAGTATCAAAAATATGAAAAAGAAATTGAAAAATCAGTGTATTAATTATTATAATAGATGCTAATTGGAAAGAACAAAGTCTTCCTCTTTGCTACTAACAATAAGTGATGTATATATAGCAAAACAATGCCATCCCTCAAGTACTTAAATCTATTATATAAATGTAAATTAATATGTGACAATAAAGTGTTTTTGGAAAACGACTCTATTTCATGCTGTCTTTTAATTATTTTCGTAATACAAGTTTTGACAAAACAATATTTTATAATTAAAATAATTACTCTAATTATATTATTTGAATGGAGAAGACGCGAAATGTAAAATGTGACGAGTTTAAAATACAAACTTATTTAAATTTAAATTAATATCTGTGAAATTATACTTTTTAAAATGTAATTTTTTTTTTTTTTTTCGAATCGCGTTATATAATATCGAAGTTTAAATAGTGATAACAAAATTTGAAATATATAGAATAAATATAAGTGTAATATGGATATAATACAATATAATGGCTGTGGGAGATTTTCAATTTACGTTTGTAGATAAAAATATAGCTATTTTATTTATTTTTAACTACGTTAAAAACAAGATAAATTATGTATCAATCAATACATTTAAGAACTCCGATAATAAGCACATTCGATTTTTAATTAATCTGATCGGCATCTATTCTCCATTATTGTCTTGTCACATTTTGTAAATATTCGGGTCATGATAAAAGATTAATGATGCACACTTCGCGGAATGTGCCCATCGAAGAAACTCCTACTATGACTCTTGGAATGTCGGAGGCGTTTGGTGCGTGCACTCCCGCATTCTTACGTCTCGTATTATGCGAAAGAGAGAAAGAGAGAGAGAGAGAGAGAGAGAGAGGAACGGATCATCTATCACTCCCAAAAGTTTAGTATGATCGATCCATTTCATCATTCAATCATGATACCTTTATAACGCGCATTTAATTTCTTTCACCCATCGAAATATCATTTTGCAAAATCGCATGCAAAAATTGTCTCGAGATATAACAATGAATCATAGTAAAAAAAAAAAAAATAAATATTGGACAATCATTCAGCATTATACATTGTAATTTCATTCTTTTTGAGAGTCTCTTGTAGCCTTTAGATTTTAAATAGGAATAATTTAAAAGCTAAAAATTGTAGATATTAAGTAACGTGTTGCGTTACGAATCGGCGGCTAATCCAAAAGGGATGACCTATAGACGAGTATAATTCGTCCGTGAGCACGAGAGCGCTGAACTTTAAAGTTTATCCTCGATTCGATTTTACTGGACAAGGTTCGACATTTCTGCCATTTCGGCTGTTTTCGCGCGCCATGCAGCCTTGGGACGATCAAGATGGGAGAGCCATGAACCGCCCAATAATTCGAGAGAGAGTGCGGATAGAATGCTAGAAAACGAGAAGAAACCAAGAAGAGAAGGAGAGAGAGAGAGAGAGAGAGAGAGAGAGAGAAAGGTGGCTTTCGCGATCGAGGTCCATAAGAGCAAAGGTATAGGACGGGCAGAAAAGTGAGAGGAAGTCATCTGGTCGGCCTTGAAGCCTTTGCGAGGAACATTTCACTCACAAAGAACATCCAAGCTGCGTCATGACATCGGGATGCCACGTTTCGGCCACGAATGACGAAAGGAAAGGTGAGAAGAAAAGAGAAAAAAAAAAACGAAAGTGGCTCGAGAGGAGAAGCACTGATGCTATTTCTGGAAATTAAAAAAATAAAGATGTTTTATGTAGATAAAACAAGTAGAACATCTTCATCTCTACAGTTGCAAAAATCTTCCAAGTAAAAAAAATTAACATTTTTAACTATAATCACATCTATATTTATATTAGGACAAACGCGAGAATAGATGTATTGTATTATTATCGAATTTTAGACAATCTTAAATTTCTTCTGAGAAAAAAACACGAAATTTTAGTTTATCACAACATGGATTTTAATATCTTAACAACAATCTGTTTCTTTATCGTTAAATCTGTTCCTAAGGATTGATATTAAATCTAAAATCTAAAAAATCATGTAATAATGACAAGTCATGCTGTAAGTCAATGCAATAAATTACGTTAACATTATTTATTATTGTAAAATTAGCGTAAAAATCTGAGGAAAATTTTAATATATATCTAAAAAAATATTATATTGCAATATTTTTGTTAAGATATATAATAATGATTCTTATATACATTAAGTAAGCAAAAAGTTGAAGAAATACTTTGAAATTAAAAACGATTGTCACAAGATACGTGATCGATGGAATATCCAAGATTTTAATCGCGACTCGAATATAATCTATCGTCAGTGTTCACTTTACCATCTTTAATCCGGCGACACTCCATTAGGAATTTCCCATTTCTCTCGATATCCGTCGTTAATGCAATTACACCATCCTCGCCAGTTACAGCACAATCATCGTTATTCGTTCCTAAAGAAGAAAAGTACAATTTCCGTCTTCGACACATAGAAAAAAATAGTGCGCAGTGAAAGGAGAGAAATTTTGATGTCGTGATCTCTCGGATTGCATGCGCAAACCTCTCTATCGCTATGAAAAGGTGTATTATCGCTATTATTATGGCAAAGGTTAAATCTATCTTCATCTTCGTATATCGTGCATTCTTTCCGATCGATTCTTCGTCTACAAATTTTCTAATAAATTCAGAGAACAACATTTTCTTAGCAGATATTTCATAAAAAAATATTCTTTGCGTCAGCAACTTTTTTTTTCATTCTAACATGTGTTGATAATTATGATTCAAGTTTAATTAAATAATAATGCTAAGATAATTCTATTCCATGAAATTAGAATCTAATTAAAATAAAACAAAAATTTGCGTATGTATTATATATAATATTTCTAAATCTTTATTTGTTATAATGATGAAACAATTGTATAAATATATTCGCATTAAATTCCATTATATCGTCAGATATATTATACCCAAACGTAACTAAATATGATTGCTTGAGATTGTAATAATATAAAACTTTGAAGTGTGAACAAGAATATACGTATCCGTGAGCAATGCAACAAATCTCAAGTTGACCTTTCGATGATATCGTAGGAAAAATTGCAAGAGAAATCACACTTTACACATGATATTTTTTACATATCTACCTACTTATGGGAAAAATAATAAACTCTACGGTATCATTTTCCATAAAAAGTGTATTATTTACACTTAGGATTATTCAAGACATCATATATATATATATATATATATATATATATATATATATATATATATATATATAAAATAATATTTCTAAGTAAACTGGAATTATAAATTACTTTTAAAGTACGTATTTCAATTTTATAGTTAATAATTCAAAACTCTTTTCTTATCTTTCAAAGAGATTGAAAATAAATAGATATATAAATTGTTTAAACTAAATATAATAATTATCGATAAAAGGAACGATTTTTCGCAACATATATGATTCTGTAATTATATAAATATGTAGATTTCAATGAATTGCAATTGTCTGTTCGCTGTCGCTAACAACAAATGGTCATTGCGACATGAGGAAACAATTATGAAGAGAAATACGTGTATTATAACTCATGTCAGCGCATTGCACAGATTGTAGCAGTGCATATCCCCTAAGAACAAATAAGTATATTTGTCGATTGCACGCTCACTAAGATAGTCTATAATTACATTTTATTTGCAAGACTCACAAGACTAAAGAAATGTTGCATTAAGAAGAGATATTCTTGATCTATTATTCTTCACGAGGCTAAGGATTACTCAAGACACCGCGTCAAGATGATGCGAATATATACAATACATCTCAAGATTAGGTAATAAGGTAATAATTAGATAATAATATATTAATTTAGTTCAATTAAATAATATGCAGAAAAATTTTATACAAGTTTTATTTTTTTCAAACGCCAGAAATATAAAGTAAAATAAAATTATTTTCTATTTTCTGAAAATAATATTAAAGATTTATAGAAAATTAATCGTTTATGTACATTTATTATTTTTAATAAAATATTTCACACGATGAGAATCGAAAATATTCTTTAACCGTCTGATAAAATTATACTATTTATTCTTGTAAATCAGAAATAAATTTTTATTGAAGAACACATTGAAAAATTGCTTTGTCTATATATATCATATATTATATTATTGACCGTTTAATTAATCTATCTGGTATCGATCATTATAATTTCAAACGGAGGACGTATCTCATTTATTCATTAGTCTTCCTATCTCGCGCGTCAAAGAGAAAATATCGCGATAGAAGTTATCGAATTAATGTTAACGAGCAAGATCGCAATTAAAGTTACATCCTAATCAATGAGCGAGAATAATAAAGTGGAATGATAAAGCAAAAATAAAATACTATACGGAGAGAGGAAGAGGAAAAGACTTTCTCTCAATCGGACGGAGGAGATCCTTATTCGCTTTCCCTGATATCGCATCCGTCCACGCGCGTCGAACATGTAGGACCAATATAAGAATAAAAATGCATGATAATAAAGGTGAGAAAATTAATTATAAAATTGTATTATATATCACGATGAATCTCTGGCAGAGAGAGAATTTTGTACGCAAACAGCGTATTATTACGCGATTGTAACGAGAAAGTAGAAATTATACAAAGTTATTAGATAGAATCGGAATTACCGTTGCGAATCTATAATTGTTAAACCGACCTAATGGTTACCTAACAACAACTACAACGATAAATCTGTATAATTATCAACTAAGATAAAGTTATTCGATTTTTTTGTTTAGCTTCTTATTCAACTTTTTACGCTTAGATATCAGTAACGCACAATTGCGTAATACAAGAATACGAATCATTCGCAAAATACGAATGCCATATTCTTTAGGATGAATACGCATGATGCATTAGACGGAATTAACATATCGATTCGAGAACGAAAAGAAGCGATGTGCGCACGAGTGACAATATAATTATAACGTTGTCGACGGCCGCGATTGATACATATTGGGCGTCCACACGATACGCGGATTCATATGCAGATATTATGTCTTTATGTAAGTATATGTGAATGTTAAGGTCAAAATTATATATGGCAATGTTAAGGTCTACACAAGGTATAACAAAACTATCACCAATAAAAAAATGATGTCCATCTCGGTACATGATATTATATTCCATAATATTTTTCTATTGGAATATGTTTCTACTAAATATTGTTGTAAGAACGATAAAAATTTTTCAATCGTTATATGTTATAATTTTATTAATACTTTTATTTACAATATTTTATCATATTTGTTAAATAATTTCTAAATAAACATTATTAATCCGTTTTATGTAAAGAGATAATTTTGCAAAGGATTAACATCCCTAAAATGTAGAAACAGCCGTGGTTTTATATTTAATTATAATCTACAATTATATTAGTCGTAATTATACATATGTAATTTTCTTAAAATTAATGTGAGATAAACTGAAGAGTGAACAAAATTCTTTTTAATATATTGTTCAGAATGTCAATTAAAACATTTGATGTCTCTTGAAAATTGTTTTTATTAATTTTTCTATATCGATATAATTGCCATAACCAATAACTACCATTATTTTTAGTTTGCCTTTTTGTCTTCTTTTAATCGAGGAGTATTTCTCGAATGATAGTTCTATGACACCCACGTGTGCGTGTCACGTTGCGCGCGTACAACAAAATGTAGAACTTTACGATCATCGCAAAATGGGTCAAGTTGATATCCGGTTTCGCGAATGCTTAGCCATGCAAAAAATCTTTCTCTACGAATGATTCTCGATCGGGATGCATTTCATAAAGCGATAAGTACGCGTTAAACTAGATACATTATTTAGATGCACTAGATGCATGTATACATATCAGAAGAGTGCAAGAATAAAAATTCAGATTTTCAAAAGATAACAAAGATCTGGATTTGTCGATGACTTATTTCTAAATTTCACGAAAAATATAATATCGCCCGAGTAGAAGTTGTGATAGATTAAAAATAAGCTGCACAAATAAAAGATGGAGTCTGCGATAATGTAACAACAAGTGGTAAATCAAAACGATGAAAATAATTATATCATTGTTTTCTTCAAAAAAGAAAGCTGTCAAAGAGAGATAATTAATAGCTCTCGCGCAATTCACCAGTTTTATCCCGTTTATTGCTTTTATAACAGAAAAACATATTAGCATTTACGTAAATGCAATAGTAAATTGAAGAACGTTAAGAGAAATAAAAATATACGGTTTGCTTTCACGCGACGAACGTCGTGCGTATCTTATAAGCTCATGATAAATGTCTCTTTGCAAATGGGAAACGCGAGGATTATTTTGCGAGAGACCGTGTACCGCGTACGTATTATTAGTCGACGCATGTCAAACGAGAGAGTATGGGGATAAATGCTGAGGAAGGAAAACGCCTGGACCGGTCGATCTCCCCGACAAAAGCGAGTAGGAGGCACTTTCCATGAAATTCCTTTAGGCGCCTCGATGGATTTCGTCATTCTGCGCGTCGTCTACCAGCGAAATCGAAAACGCTTTATTACTATTACTTATTCATTGGTGACGGCGAAAGCCCTTGACTTGGCCTTGTAAAAAATGAGTACGATAAACGAGGTTCAGAGAAATTTATTTCATAAAGATACGAAAATTCGCTTCAATCATATTAATTGATTGGAATGAATTTAAAATAATTTTTTTATATTGTGTGAATAAATATCCAAATATAATAATAATAATAATAATAATAATAATAATAATAATAATAATAATAATAATAATATAATATCATTATATTATTAGGAACGCAATATATGTGTTATATACATGCAATTTTAAATCTATTTGATAAGTAAAACAGATAAAATCGTCAGTATGATTACATATAAATTTTTTAAATTATACGTGGTAATTTACGGGATTTTTTGAGGAATGCGTTAAGTCAAAGTGAAATACTGACGTTGCAAAATATATTCTCGCATATCTAAAAGTGAACACGACTAAGCCATGCAATCGCCATCATGTTTAGTGATTTCTAACCAGCAGCTTGACGATCTTGTCATGTAAAATGCGCGGCATTTGTTATGATAAAAAAACCGACGTGTTAAAAAATCGGCACAGCTGTGCTTTGTTAATGTTTTTATATGCAGACGTTGATACCGCGCAAGAATCTCTCAGCAGCGGATGATTAAAAATATTGGCGCTCAAGTAAGAGATAGGAGCTAGAATAAAAGATTCGTAATAAGATATCTTTTTACTTGTTCGTATATGTATATTTTTCTAGTATATTGTTACTATACGAAATCAAATAGATGGTCTTTGAGGCTGTTTTATAGTGCACAAACGATTTTCGTCAATGACGCCATTGTTTACGTACCTTCTCATCAATATTTATACGCACCTTGGAAATTCCGATCCTATCCCGTCCTTAACATTGAATGGCTTAGCTGTATTCAATTTTAGATATGCGAGAAGAGATATTTTACAACGTCGGGATTTCACTTTGATTTATCGCATTCCCGAAAGATCCCGCAAACTGTTACCTACGATTAAAAAAATTTGCATGTAATCGTACTGATTTCTTTCTTACCGATATAAAAAAAATGTAGTTAATAAAATAGCTAATATATATATATACACACACATACACAAACTATATATATATATATATAAACATTGTTCTAAAAAACGAAATAAATATGACTATATATATATATATATATATATATATATATATATATATATATATAGAAAATATGTAATATCATATTGTTCATTATATTGATATTATTAATGTAAATTATATTAATTTTTTTATATTATACATATAATATAATGTATATTTTTAATAAAAATTTGAGTAAAAAACATCTTATTATATATATAGACATTATATAAAAAAATAAAGATGAATTATGTTAATTGAATATTTTAACAAAATCTAATTCATGCTTTACATTTCTCGATAACAGAAACGACAAAAAAATACTCGTACCAAGAGAAAGTAAAGTTCGTGTAAAAATGAATCCGAATTGCAAACGGCACTTTCTGTACCTCATTGGCAGTAACAGCTGCTTGTTTGGCTATTCGCCAATTCTTGTGATCCTTTTACGTTTAATCGGTTTCGTTTGATGCGCGAAACGTGCGGTTACTCGAAATGTTGACTTCTCTGGCGAATCGCCATCTTTTACAATGTTTTTACACGAATCGATCACGTTCCATGATTTTCGATAAATCGTGTGCGATCAAAATGTCAACTTTCTAGCTTTATAGCCAAAAGTCTTTAAAGATATCATGCTCCTATTATAATTTTATACGACGATTAATAAATAAAACGAGCTTGAATTGACGAGTAGAATTATAATAATTCTTCATTATTATTAATCCTCAGACAAAGGGCGATGGATGTAACCATCCATACATATATAATTCTACGTATATATTTTTTAGTTTCAAGTCCAATCTGAGATAAACAATCTCTCATCCATTTCTTGAGAAAAAGTGCTTTTACATATTATCCATATTATCCGCTCCCCCCATTCGCATATCTATATAATTACGATATATATTACAATCAAGATCCTTCCATAGATCAATTACAAATCTCATATTTTAAAACTATTATAATTAAATAATTTACTGCACATTGTTTATAACAATAAATCACGTGATAAACGACAAAAAGAAATCGCAGATAGTGAACAGACTTTCCATCGAGTTTTCAAAGTCTCGATAATACACGTGTTAAAGATGTCTTCACACTCGGAGGCGCTATGGATTCTGATCGAGTATATCGAGCTATAACTGCTTTTCGAAAGTATTGGGAAAACAATTGGTTGGTCCTTTAAAGGTCGATTGGGATGCAGTGCAAGTTCCGCGAAAGTGCAGTCAAGGTTCTCCATTTCCCGCGAGCATACGAGTGTATATGTATCAATGATTTCGATTCTGTAAAATGCACGGGTATGTATATACCAATGACCTCGGGGTTTAAAGAAACACGCGATCGAGATCGAGAACCGTTTCGAAGCAGCGCTGGCAACGAGGAGGCCTTCACTTTATCGATAAAAAGGAAGAGCGTATCACTTTTACAAATTGAGGCGCGAAATGCACTGGGTCGTTTCACATACCTTTGCTCATCGCAAAACATATCTATCTATTAATGACAAATTTATATAATCAATTATAATATATGACGAATTAAAAATGAGAAGGAAAAAGAATTATCCTTCATTGTTGAAACATTGTTGCCTCCTTTGTGAAGACATGCTGAATATTTATATTTTAATTTTCGTCAAGTAATAGTAAATATAAATATAGACATTACTTTCTGTCTTAAATCCTCTTTTCTTCGTGGAACGAAAAAATTATCTTCTTAATTGTCGATGGTATTAAAAATGTCCGTCCTTTCACGTCCTCTATTATTTCCATCGATGGATGTCGAGTGCACGAAACGTTAACGCAATTTTATATCTCATCGATCATAAAGCAGACAAGTGCCAGACGCAGAAATGTCACTAATGCGGAAAGTCGACCCTCGGATCTCGCAATTTTTTTTTTTTCTTTGTTTACGTATGATTTATTTCTCTCAATCTCGATTTTATCAGCGAAATCATTATTATTCGACAAGATCCCTCGACAATGGCAATTTTCATGTGTACGCTGCACCAGAAGCGTATTTACGGCACGCAGTGTCAATGGCCTCCCATATTTAGCCTTCGACTTGCACGTAGAAGATCCGTCGTTGCAGCGGATATCGTTTGCGTAGCGATGAATGGCAATTATCTTCGAGCTGAGATTCTCAATGTCTATATAAGAAAAATTTTTTAAACACGCTCGGCATTATAATCTTTCCGTTACTGTGTACAAATAAAAGAAAGACACCGACATTGACATATCAGTTTTAGCTCTAAACTCTAGCGAAAAATTTAGAATAAAAATTTTTACATCCATAAATATTTATTAGAAACTATTCTCCATTTCTCATCTCAAACCATGGCGAAAAGAACGAAGAGAAGATCGTATATTCCGCGACTGCATATTAGCGAAATGATGGAGCAACAATTATTTTGTACATATTTTGATTCTTACTCGATTTCCTTCGTTACTATTCTTATTACGTCGTAAATCAGATCTGGTGATTCAAATATTGTTTTACGGGCTCTCCGTTTCGCACGATGCATAATGCAATATTTAAGAATTATGTTGGCCTATGTAGGCAGAGAGCTTGTTCCGACGATTGAACCTCGTAGTTATGTCACCCCATTCGTGGTGTAATAACTCGCGGCGAAAAAAGACATTGTTCTCTCGTATTTCGCGTGCTTGCCCACCCGAGAAGCACGCACGGGTGCTCTCCTTGTCAAGAGAAAGTCTCGTAGGTAATGTACACGCACATATATCGATCATTATCACGTGCACATCTATACGCCTACGGAGAAAATCACCTCAGATTCTCTTCCGGTCGTATATTCACGAATCGTAAGCAATCGCTAAAAATAAAATTAAGAAAAAATTGGTCGATAGTTTAGACATGTAATTTATATATCTTATTAATAATTATATATCTGAGAAGCAAAAAAATATAAATTCGTAATTTGATTTTTTATGAGAGCCTTGTAAAGTTATAAAATTACGAACGACTTTTGAGTTAAATTTTATTTTCAAATTTGTACTTTTAAGTCTACTTTTTTCAGCTTCTTAAATATAAATTTATTGTCACAAAATAATTATTATAGAATGAATCAAAGTAACTGTGGCAGTATGATAAACATAAAATTGTCTTATATTTATGAATATATAATGGGAAATAAAAAATTTGTTAACGATTAATGTAAAAGATTCTAATGTAAACTAATAGCGACGTCGATCGTACGCGTGTGGGACAAACGATGAACGCTGGACGGCGGGTGATCGTTCCAACCTTGATTCAAAGTGTAATATTGTCATGGATAAGGTTGTACTTATTTTCACGTCCACTCTATCTGACATTGCATTTGCTCATTTTTAATTTTCCGATAATTATGTTTTTTTAAGTATTATATAAAAAAGAATCTGCCAAGTATTTATAATAATTTAAAATAAAATCGAGAAAGTATAGAATTTATACTTGCTTTACAATCATATACTCTTGTCTAACATACTCTTGCGCTCTAAATATAAAATTTTTCTCTCTTTAATTCTTTTCTCATTTTAATTTTTTACTTTTCTATTATACGAGAAATACTTTACGCTTAAGATATTTTACGCAAGTATATATTTAATGTATTGTATTTTCCCTTAAAGTATATCGTTTGGTTAAAATATCCTCGGGAAAAGAGAACAACCGTATCAATATACAATTGTTCGATATTCTCTGGCTCGCGGATTATCATAGCTTGGCCTGGTCCTAACGGATCGACATTCTTCTTACGCAATGGAGACGCAGAGACCTTTAACAGCGCAGCTGTCTTCTGATTCTCGGCGCAAAGCTGGATATAATAATTTATACGGCTGTCGGTTTCACTGGGCCTTGACATCTACGATGACGATCGACGTACACTACCTTTGTGAATTATTGTTAAAAAAGTTTGCCAGTTTTGTGTGATTCTTCGTTAACGAGATTAATAGGAATTAAATCTCGATCTTTAAAAAAAAAAAAAAAAAAAAGGAATTTTGTACGATAACAAATAAGTTTTAATCTAAAAAATAAAGATAAAAGTTGAAAGAAGACATTTCTTTTGCTGAGCGAAGAAAAGGAAGCGAAAAAATGTTGCAACAGCTTGTGCGATGGCTTCAATAAAGATTATCGATTCTTTATAGCACGTTTCGCTTTTGATATTCTTGGCGAAATGACGGTCGAATTCACATTTTGCTAATTGTAAAAAAGACGACAACTTATTTTGAAAAAGAAAAATTATTCTACATTTCACGGACTCGTGTGCTCTTCTTTCTTCATTTTGTCATCTTTGTACGAGAGAATTGTTCCGGTGTGCGATCAGTTCCGTATTTCTAATCTGAAAACTACTTTTTCGATGTAGTTCATTCAGGCAAAAATTGCATATTTCGAAGGCATTGTAATCGAGATGTTTCACGAAATCTTTCCATGCATGATTGAAGAAAAGTCTAAGAGAAAAACGATAAGATAAAATTGCATCATTTGTCAACTTTACAAAGGAAATTTTTAAAACGTCTAATAACGCAGCAAAAAGTAATTAAGACAAGCATCGATAACCATATTACATCTAAGACTCTCCAATCAATTTTTAAATAAAATATTATTCTCGCATATCTTTAGCGCGAAAATCTCAGTTTGTCAAAATTTCACATCATTTTCAGTTTCTGGTTAAAGATAAGACAAGATAAACGTACAACCAGAATCTTCCCGATGACCTTCTGATGTATATAGACGGAAACTTATGCCAAGCTGAAATCGAGTCGAGTTCGACTACATAGTGTGTCCACTTTTCATAAGTTGGTGGGGTACTCTCCAGGAGGACATGGTGGGTGGCGGTATAAGTAGAGGCCTGCATTCGCCATCGTTCTCATACCCTCACCACGTCCTTCGGCTACCTCTTACTTTTACTTGATACCCCTTTTTCCATTTTTTCTTTTTCTTTCTCTTTCTTTCTTTTTCTCCCTCTCCCTCTCTCTCTCTCTCTCTCTCTCTCTCTCTCTCTTTCCCTCTGTTCGCCTTTTCCATACACATCTCACTCGATCTTTCCTTCTCTCCGTCTGTCTCGGTGCGTTCGCCTCCCCGTTCGCTAGCTCGCTCGTTCGTTCGTTCATTCGTTTCGCGCCTCGTCGGCGAAGTCACGTCACGAAACTGTACATAGGTCACGTCCTGGAGAAACGGCTCGCCCAGTGAACAGTTGAACGGATCAACGGCAAATCTCTTTGCCTCCTGACTGGAGGACGAGTGTTGATCGCGATCGGTCGAAAAAAAAGGCAGAGATGATCGCGAGTGCCAGGTGACGATATATAAAATTGCCGATAGAGTAATCGCAGAGAAAGTATATATCGATATTGTCAAGAGAGTGCCGATATAAATCGGATATCGCGTACCGATTCGTCAAGGACTATTTTGTTCTTGACGCCAGCTGCTTTCTACGAAAGCAAGACCAAGAAAGGTGAACGAGGAAGGAAGAGAAGAAGAGTGTCTAGTGCAGACATGTGGCTCAAAAGCGTGTTTTTGTGAGTACTCTAATCAATGCAGTTAAAACTGAATATAATCCTATAATCTCTTTTGCATTTCCTCATTTATCTGGCGCGACAAGGCCGCAATTTTAATCAGAAATTAAGTTCTCGTGAAAATAGATCTGTGAAGAATTTAAATGTCATCAAATTGACCATTTTAAAAAAGACATTCTTATCTAAATAGTCAAATTCTTATTTTCTAGAAAATTATTCGATCCTATATTAGGGAGAAAAATATTGTATGTATTAAATATTTTTTTTAATCACGAATATATATATATATATATATATATATACACCAAAAAAAAAAAAAAAAAAGATTAGATTTGCGACATGCTTGCCGCCTAAAAAATGTTCAATAACTGATTTGTGCAATTCCAGCCACTGTCTTACTCCAATTTTTAACATTAACAATCATTCAAACAGGTTGTAATTAGAATATGCTAATATATCGAAAAAATTATACCGCAACATTTTTAGCTCGTACTCGAAGAGTAAAAAAGATCTTATTCAAAACTTTTACTTCGAATTATGATTAATGATTATAAATGAATATCGATGTGAAAGAAAGCTGCTTTTCATGCTGGGCAAAATATATTAACTTTTGAGTTACGAGAATTATCGTAGCGAAAGGTACGCGCAATCAACGACTCACTCTCTTGTTAGATACGCCGATTATAAAGTTTCATTCGGAAGAATGTGTGGGTGTAATTTATTTAAGAGAAACTTTTAAACATATATAGTGTTCTCAATCTTGAACTGTCAATCAAAAATAGAAATTAGTTTAACTGGATCATAGCCTTACGATAATCTAATTATATGTAAGTCAATATCCTTTAAATATGAAAAAGTATGGTGCTTAATTATCAATATGTTTAAAATATTATATTAAACAAATATAAAAAATATAATAAGAAAAAATATACAAATGTAAATATTTATTACGTGCATTATATATATATATATATATATATATATATATGTGTGTGTGTGTGTGTATACTTAAATAAAAAAAAATTTATATATATCCATATATAAAAAATATCTATCTTTGTCCAAATTAGGAGTAATATGTAACACAGATTCAGCATTAATATGTGTTCAATCAGAGATTTCAAATTATTAATTTTACTTTATTAAACAAAATATGCTATAGATAATAATCAAATAAGACTAGTCGACACACTGGCTTTTGAGATGTACAGATTTTGATAAGTTCTACTTATCAAAGATTTTTTGAAATGAGACATCACGAAGTAAAATAAGCAAGCAATAGTCAGACAATCATCTGCGTTTTGGATTCATGTTACTTTCAATTTTGGCGAGAGCGTCACGAATATATAAAGTTACAATATTTTCCCAGCGAAGCACATTAATTGCGTTCCATTTCATAGTACTGTTTGTAATCTGACATCGTTTGACACAAAAGGAAGCTATTTCTTTAATTAATGCATAACAGTGTATGAGAGAGAAAATTTCTATCTGATAATGTATGTATATTTCTCTACCTAATTACAGTTTTAAATAATTATATTATTATATGATTTATATAATATATATGCTTGTATGTCTAAAACGTCACACAGAAAACTGATTGTGCAGGCAAATAGAAAGTTTAGATCAACAGATCACCGCTCCTTGAAAAAATTCATTACTCGCATTGCTATTTTATGACACTATTTGCGTAGTATTGACTGCAAATGTTGCAATATTTTTACAACAAAAAAAAACCCTCTGATAAATACAATAACTGATAATGTATGTTACTAAAATATCAGATAAACTCATCATACAAAATCAATCTTAAAAATTAAGTTAGAATATTTAAAGATTAATTAAATCTCAATTCAGTTTCTAATTGATCTTTTTGAAAAGCTTTCGCACACACACACACATAGTAATGCTATAAAATGCTATAAAATTGAATTTTTTAACATAATTAAAATGTTGCATATGAGATAGATGTAGTTTTCCTAATTTACGATAAATTAGATAAGAGCGGAAAAAAATCGAAAGAAATTACTAAACTTTTGCATTCTTTTTTGATTGACATGCTGCAAACTTCTGTATAGAAAATAGCATTTTGTAGGCGATATAAAAAAATATGATTTACTAGTTAGTAATAGGTTTTTGCGGTAATATTATGACTTATATAATGTCAGTGTCTCGTGCCACTGGAGATACCTACGTATGCAGTATGTTTATGCAGATACGCTTGTAAGCGAGACCGCTTTCTCCATATGGTTTCACGATAAATTCCAGCATGAAGCCTCCATCTTCAGTGTAAGCTCCTTGAGTTATGGAACATCTTGTTATATGTCCTTTGATCCCTTCATTGTCAAACTGAAAGTTTTCGCTTATCTTATTATACATCTTGCAAGAAAAAAATTTAATAATTCAAAAGCGTAAAATAATTTGAAACTTGTATTTTTGAAACATGAAATAGTATAAACAAAATTTATAATTATTTCTTCGAGCTGAAAACAATTCGGAGAATAAAATAACCTTTTTAAACATATTCTTCTTAATTCGTGCAAAGATTTTTGGCAAAGATTAAATTTTTTTCTAAACCTACGGATCACCCCACTTTTTGTATCAGATAAATCAAATAAATACTAATAAAAGAGAAAAAAAAATAAAGATTAGATGCCAAATTAAATGCCAATTAAAAAGACTATTTATAGACAAGGATTGCAAAATTTCATTCAGTAATCTGTTTCAAACTGCATAATAAGATAGAAAGCTAAAATTACAGATAGCTGGAGAAAAAATTTTGCAACCAGAAAAATTTAATTATCTTTTAAGCAACGAAAAAAGCTATGAATAGGCTTAGAAATGCTAGTCAAGTACAACCACTTACTAATTCTATATTTGATCCGATCGTGAGCGCTATGAACGAAGGAGGTAAAGAACGTGTTTTATTATAATTCGTTCTACTTTATTTGCAAATGTATTCCGGTTGTAAATTATTTCTCTACACCGGAAGATCATTCGAATGGAACGGTAAGTGCATTCAGCAGCGGTTTCCTGTCGGTGTATACTTATTTTTCTGCTCCATGAGTATAGTAAATTAATAACATAATAATAAACTCATGAAACTAATATTAATGTAATATAAAAGTAAAATGTTTTCTTTTGGTTCCATTAATCGAAAAAAGTTTTTATTAAAAACTATAATGGTAAGATTAGCTACGATGAAGAAGAGCAAAGTCGAGAATTATGTACGGCATGAAATATATTAATTCATTTTTCGTGCAATTTTTTTTTTTTTTAATGTTTTTATAAACTATATTATTTGCATTCTTTTAACATAAAAATGATGAACTATATTAAGACAAATTGTAACTGACGGTAAAGAGATATTGTAATATTAAAATCTATCCTAACAATTTTACGAGATATACATATACGATATCACGTCAAATAAACCGCTTTTTTAAATGTCAATTCCGTGATCGCATGACGGCCTTGCACCGACCATATATTTTGCAAAAGAAAAAAAAAGTTTTCGATTTTTGTCTTAATTTCAAAAGCCGCTCTCTTGCATTCGTAAAGGAAATTGATCGTTTTTGCAAATACAATATCATGAAATCAAAAGATTCTCATTCTTTCATTGCTTTTCTTCAACCTCGTGTAAAATTTGTTTCTAGTTTTTTTTCGAAAGAAGTTGTAACAAGTTTTTATTCACACGAGAGAGAGAGAGAGGTGGGGGGGGGGGGGAGGGAGAGAAAGAAACTACTTTTAGAAAATATTTCGAAAATGATGAGATTTTATTAATGTTATATGTTGTAATGGGAATGAATAAATATTAATGTATTAAAAGTTTATCAATTTTGGGACGATCTCCGTTATATGTTTCGTAATCATCAATTTCGTAAACCATGACAGAAAAGAGAACAAGGTCGTATGTTGATATCAGAAAGGCATTAACATTATACTTGATATTTTTTCTAACATAAATTAATAATAAAAAAAGTTTTTCTATATAGAAAATATCAAGTTAATTCTTTTTGTTTCTGCAATTCATTTTTTGTCTACAACAAAGTAAATATTTTATAAAAATAGAAATAAGCTATTCTTTCACTTTTCGGTTTACAAAAGTTTACAAAATTTTATAGATTAGTAAGTAACACGTGAATTTTGCGTTAGCATATATAAATTTTAATTCTGGAATAATCGAATATATATAGGATTGAATAGTCAAGAGAATTGGGCAAGTTGGATTCAGCTCGCGATCCCGAGAATCAGATGTGAACTTTCACTATATCAAGCCTTACATTAGATTATACGCATTCCCCCGTCATTTACATTTTGCCTCTTTGCATCTAATATACGTCTTATCACACTTTCGCTAACAATACGTTCTTACAATGATATAGTAATTCTATTTTTTTTCTTTCTTTGTATTCATTATATACTGATCTGTATGCCATAATTAACAGCAAAATGCTCGAATTCTCTTTATATTAAAATCAATTAAAAATTTTAATTTGATTTCAATAAATATTAAAAAATTGTATTTATGCATCGTAATATCTTATTCGAGTTAAAAAAAAAAAATTTTTTTTGCTGCCATGAAAAACATTTGTAAAGTCTGTAATTAAATATTTTGTGACATTTAAAAATAAGCAGTATACATCTATTGTGACATATCCTTGTATTAAAATCTACAGAATATATGGCGTCATTGCGTGCACGTTAGCTGACAGTCCATCGGATATCGTACAGATATCCGGCGACAATTTGATTCGAGCAAAACATATTGAGGCAACAACGTATCAGCCTCCTCGAGCTGTTAAAATTGAAGGTATCTATTTATTTAATTTAAAGAAAAACTAAGTAAAACTACATTAATTTATAAATGTCCTCAAAAATGCGACAAAAATTAATCGAATTGTACAAATAAAGCAAAAATCAACATCAATTTTGATTAAATTTTCTCAAATTTATAATATTCACAAGAATCTTCAAATTTTATAAAATTTTCAGAATTTTGGACAAAAAAATCATAAATTTTGATAAAATTTCAGAATTTGTGACATCACACAAATTACCGGGAAATATAGCAAGACCATCGGACGATGATGATGAATATTTTGACGAGAGAAAAGTTGCGCTTAAAGACAATAAATACGCTAAAAAAGTCATTCAAAAATTCGAGAATAATGAAAAAAAAGCTATAAACGAACCTGCCCGACGTTTAGACTCGACTGCGGATGATGACTCGGAAACTCTTACCGCTAAAAGGTTAACACGAGTGGAGCTCGAAAATTTTAGCGATTCTGGAAAGGTTTTGCAGGACGAAAAAATAAAGAAAGTTGACTCTAAAAGGCCAACGTCAAGCGAACAGGACGAGGTTATTCCGGGAGTTTACGTCAGGTAAAATTTTTGTAGCTCCTACAATTGCAAATATGTTCATTAACGAAACATACGTTATAACATATGTCTGATATATACAATTAATGAACGATTAATTGACATTGGTACTTATATCTTACTTCTATGTGTATTGTTGCTTGATAATTTCTTTCTATCTTTATATACATTTAAAAAAGAAAAATATAAAATATTTTAATTTTACTTTCGCGCTTGAGAAATTTCTTTTCTACAAAATAAAACTTTAGTATAACTTTAAATTTTTTATAGCGTAATTTTATAAGAGAATATATTTCGAATTTTAATATACAATAATAATAAATAGAAAAATTTCGTAATTTTTTTGACTTTGATAATGACATCGTACTTGCGCATTTTCAGTGCAGAATATCCAACAACTATGCTACCTGTTTTAACAACTCCGCGTGAAGCACGTGATAAGGACACCCCTTTCGATTTTGTACCCGTAAACATTATTCGCGAAGATAGCAAAGATGGTTACGCGCATTTTTCGGATGCAAACTTTGGAGACTTGAGTGACGTGAGTCTTGTACCGGCTGGTACGAATTCTCGTATTCAGGTATATTATAAATATTATGAAATAATTTTTTCTCCTCTTATATATTTATATTTAATTTAGTAAACTAAGATGCGATATGATGATAATTATCTTTGTAAAACCTGTATATTTATAGTCCTACTTTCTCAGAAAACATTTCTAACGAATATATAATTTTGCATGCATTAAAAAGATATATTTTTTTTTTCTTGCGTAAATTCTCTTTCAAGCATTTCGCATTTTGATTAAATTTAGTATTCGATTAAATTACAACTTATCTTTTCTTATATCTGACAGGTGAAGAAAGGACCGAATGGCAAGGACTATGAATACGAATATGTGTATTATTATTACGACGAGGAAGATGAAAACAAAGCAGGCACGGCAGGTTCAACTGTGACGAATTCTTACGACGTTCCTTCCAGAACAACCTCCGCGCCTAGGAGAGGAGGCATTGTCAGCAACAGAAGTAAATACAATACCGTAGAGAGATCGAGCACCGTGGAGCCTAGCAACAACGAGGTTATACCGAATAAAAATGGCAATAGGGGCAGACAATTGGTTGAAACCGAAGACGTTGTCTCCGAGGAAAGACTGCCCGCAAACACACGTTTTCCACCAAGGTACATATACATATATTACAATTAATGTATGACTTTTAAACATTAACACAACTCACTAATTAATTATTAATTTTATTATATAAAATTTTTGTAATTAATTTTTTGATTGTTATTGGACAACAAAAAAATGTTTTGAAGATAGCAATAAAAGTATTAATATTTCATAACATAATATAACATAAATTTCTATATTTTCCATCCCTTTTATTTTTGCTTTTATTTAGCATTTTTATAAAAAATTTATCAGAGAAAGGAGCGCCTATGTTTTGAGACAGGTAACAATATGATTATTTTGTGTTAATAGATCGCGATCGAATCACAATACAGGCACCACGGAATCTTCACGAGCCCGTAATAATCGACCGCGTCCAGGATTGGATCTGGTCGATTCCAGCAGCTTCCGGACTCATCAGGAAGGTCCTGAATTTCCGCAAACTTTGCCAAAGGGACCCGTTAGATTCTTAGGCGTTACCCCTAATGAGAACAACGAAGAGAAACCATTAATTAGAAACCGTGGCAAACCACAGAGGATTCAAGAGCCCGCCCCTGTCGAAGAAACGATCGAGGATGTACCGGTACCTGTTATTAAAAGACGTCCGAGCACCACGGCAGTGCCTCAAGTATAATTGAACAAATTAAAATAAATACTTTTATTATCCGTTTAACTGCATAAGATGCTTTCTAAAAATTTAATCAATCTTTCATATTTTCAACAAGTTAAATATTTTAATAAATATTTTATCGATAGATTTATAATTTCATTATAATTAACGCTGTTTTTTTTTTTTTTTTTCCAAGTTATAAAGATGTATAAATTTTTAGACCGAAGTTGAACTGAGCAGAGGTCAACCGTCACGTCCCGATGAGGAAGATGACAAAGAGAACGCCGAACCAGAGAGACCTGGCAACAAACACATATCTGTAGAAGACAAAATACAAGAGTCGAGCGAAACGGACTCTTCCGGTATTATCGTTGATACTACGGATAATCCAACGACGGAAAATCCTTCGATCATGGACAAGGTTGCTTTGGATCTTTACGCCTTTCTGCAACAAGGACAAAACAACTTGGTAGACGCGTTCAACAGCGAATCTGGCGAAACGCAAGACAATACGACGATACCGGACGACGAGATCACAACCGATCTAGCGACAACGACGGAACTTATAGCCACTACGATCGTTGCCGACTCTATTAATATTACGACGTCAACGACTACGACAACGACGACGGAACCGACAACCACGTCGACCACGACTACAGAACCATCGACCACCACCACTCAAACTCCCGTAGGAAGAGGGAAATTCCGACGACCTGGACTCGGTGGTTCGATTGTCTCCAGAAATCGGTACGCGCGTATTCACTTTTATAAATTTAATTTTTTATTAGATTAATACCTGATATATCTGATATAAAACTTTTACATTAAATAATAAATACAGATCCCATGTATTTCAAAATTCTCTTTTTAATTACTTCTTTATATCAAGCAACGTTTTGAAGAAATTATTATCTGCGTAATTATAATATAAAAAATATAAAGAAAATGATTATTACATATATATTATATTATTAAATTTCTAAATTAAATTATCTCCATTAAAAGCAATAAGAATTACATTTAACTATATCTTTGTCAGCTTCAAATCCAACGGTGGCGCTAGTACGAGCACCGAGGCGACTGCATCAGAACCGACCCAGAAAAGCAGAGGACGTTTCGGTAATGGCAATTCAAATGGCAACGGATTCAAGCGACCTCGACCAGGCGGTAATCACAAACCTATCGAGGAGGATACCATACAGAAGGAGACTTTCAGTTCGGTGAACGCGGAGAAATCAGTGACCGGTCGCGGTAGATTCCGCGCGCCTTCCGGCGGCAGAATCGCTGTGTCGACGACGACGATATCAACGCCGTCAAACAGCGGCGCCCCGGCGATATCGAACGGTGCCGCCGCGGCTCGACCTGCCTTGAACAAGCTGCATATCAATCGAAGACGCGGACGACCGACCACGAGTGCGCCAGGAGGAGACGAGGATTCTCAGGAGGCGCCGCATTCCGAAACCGGAGCTCAGACCGTCAGCCAAATCGCGCCGGAAGCTACGACGAGCAAGAACGCCGTACGGGCGCGACTTCCCGGTGCGCCTGTAATCAGACCATCCGCCATCAGGCCATCGGGTGGCAGAGTCAATTTGAGACAGAAACCGGGACAGGTGACTACCACGACAACGCTAGCGCCGGAAGCCGTCGAAGCTGCCGTCGAAGAGCCGGCCGGAGAGGGAACCGAGGAGGAGACACACGAGGTTGGTACTTAAAATTATTTATGTTAGCACACATACAAATACAAATTATTTTTTCTATATAGAATACTATTTCTTCGTATATATTGTATTTTGAAAAGAGGAATTATCTCATTCTTACAGATTGTACGATGATTTCGAATTAAGACACAATCTGTATATCTGTTTTCTACAAATGTATCTCAAAAATTCAGAATTTTTATTGTTCGAGAAAAAATTCTGTCTAATGAATTATCGTAAAATATATTTTGTTCTATAAGCAAAAAAAAAAAAACAATCGAAAAATATATATTGGCCTGTAACTTTTCTTATAGTCATCACACTTCTTATTATAATTAAAATATTATTTCAAACAAAAGAAAAAACTAAAAGATATTATTTTATCTTTATATTATCTTAAAAATAACTCATTTCTTGATCAGATCAAAACATATATACCGATATTACTTAATAAATATGCCTGTTACGGAACAAGCTGTATATATTGTATTAATTATGCAAATATCGATCTATGAACGATTCCGCTCGTGCCTAAAGTAAGGTCAAATCTAAGATTCTACCTCATGTATATGTCACGTGTATGTCGTGTATATGTGCGTATGTATGGAGCACTCGTGTCAAGCCAGCTGCATACGCTACGAAATTAGGTACGAGGACACCGTGATGTCACTCTTGATAAAGTTCTCTCTCGGAATTTACTTTCACTGGATGGCCTTTCGAAATGTCATCAACTAACCGACAGAAAACGGTGAACACGATCGCTTTTCACCTTTCGACTTTACGATCCTGCGAGGTCGTCGCGAATAACGAGTGCCGAGCACCAGTAATCGAGCGAAAAAACGAGATAGAAAATGAAAGCAAGAAAGGGAAAGAGATGGAGAAGAGATTGTTCAAAGAGATGATTTCGTAATATTTACTTTTAAACAGGCATTCCCCCGACATTTCTTCACGCCCCCGTAAAAATGCGAAATTCTGCTTTGAGCAAAAAAGTTGTGTCAAACACAAAGAACGAAACTATCTTTATTATAATAAATAAATTTGTGCGGATATACTAGAAAAATTATATATTTTTATATCCTACAATTTATCTAAAAAGATACTATTAAATTTGAGAAATTTATTCTTAAGTATAGCTCGTTCTCTTATCAAAATCTTACGGACGTTTCTAGTGTGTACAATAAAAATCTAGAGTTATCTAAACTCGTGTTTCGATTTTAATGTGTCAAATTTTGTCAAGCTCTTAGCCATTTATTGTTGCCATCAGCTGATATCATTTTAAAATGATTGAAAAGTTTAAGAACAATTGTAAAGTTTGAATCTTTATGATATTTTCATTATCAACTAACAAACGTATAAATTTTATTGTTAGCACGTATAATCTGCGAACATTATCCGAGATAACTTATCCGCGTTAAAGTGCCAGTCTTCATATATGTTTTCAAAACAGACTCACGTTGACTCGCTCTTTAAGCCATTCGATATAATAATAATTTTTTCTTCAGGCACCAGCGGAAACCAGCCTGCCGCCGGCGCGTTCGACCACACCGAATCCTCTGAACAAATTGCGAAATCGTAATCGGCTACAAGTGCATCCGAAAACAACGACAAAGTCGCCGTTGCCGCCAGCGATCAGAAGATCACCGCTACTACCGCGACGCAAGGTGACCGAGGCCGCGCCGGCACCTCAGACGAGCCAGGAAGATACATCCTCCGAAGAGGAGGTCACTTCCATCAGTGAGACAGAGCCGACCTCCGAGGCGACCTCCGTCGAGACCAACACGACAGCCAGCACGAAGCATGACGAGACACGCGGTCTAGGTGGTCTCCTAGCACCTCGACGTAGGATACCGGCGCGACGTCCGGGTCAGATAGTTTAGGTCCAGACCTAGATCGCATAATCGTATACAAATAAGGAATAGTCGCGTCTGGGACCACGAGATCGAGATTCATTCGTCTGTAAGGATATGTACGATTTCCATGACCTATCAAAAGGAATATACCATAGATTAGATATCGCGTGGAGTTGGAGACACAATTTTTTTCTAACGTTTTTTTTCTCTGACATATTTTTTCTGATCAACAAGACGGTCATCGAGCGTGTTGGAATAAAGATGGCAGATGTATATAGCATCTTTTACAATCGCTCAAAATATCGCGTCCTTTAAAAAATCAAATTTATGGTACAAGTTTTTATCGCATTTATATTAACGAGATGTCCATCACGATGTAATTAAGGATACGTGATGATATTATTATATGATAATATAGCATGATGATATATTCTGTTAATAGCGTAATCTGAAATTTGAAAAGATTTCAAAGATATTGAAATGATATAATCTAATTGTAAATTCAATTACACAATTCAAAAACACAATACATCACCTACGCGCGTAGAAATTACAATCGTAATTATAATCCAACACAATAACGAGACAAATAAGTGTTTCCAAGTCTCTTGATAGATATTGCGATAACTGTATTGTAACTGTATTGTATATTTAATTTGGCGAGTTTTTTATTTAATGATTAGCGTGCATTTATAAAGTTATCGAAGTACTATTTTTTAACGTAATATATGCATCTATATATACATATGAATAATATCCTCTTGGGGATGTATTTTTAGGATTACTACTGTGTAATGTTCCAAGATACACTGTAAATATTGCAATTAAACATATATAAAGTTAATTGTATTATATTTCTCTTTGTATTTAGACCTTGTCAAAAAAAGCATAATATTTGCCCATCAAATTGATATATATTTCCTAATTATTGAGAGAATCAGTATAGGTAGTAAGTAAATAGAATAAGAAAATTATTTAGTAAATAAAAATTTCCTGAATCACTTATATTATCCCACGCGTATCCCATGAGGCATTAAAATAATCTCAATTTTTCTTATTTGAATAAATATTTTAATAGATATACTAAATTTTATTCCTTATATTATGATCTCTGATATAATCAATATAATGATATATATTTATTATTATTTATGATAAATCTATGTTATTATTTGTATTTTCTCATTAAAATATAAGAGATAAATAAATATAAAATTATGAGAAAAAACGAGAATGTAAATTGGATAAACTTTAAAAGATTTTTGTAGTTATTAAATTTATCAAAAACTACAATATTATGATTGTGTCTAACATAAATAAAGCATTCCCGATTACTTATATAATTACGGTCATTAATTATAATTCGGTATGGAAAGAGAAAGAAAATATCGTTCGTTATAATTTTTTCAGATATATTGTATAATATTTTCCATCCACATAAATATTATATAATTGTGAGAAAGTCGCCGTATCTTTAATCGAGGAAAACCGTCATCCCTTATTACATTCAAACCCATTGTCATATTCTCATCGAATGAAATATTTATACATGGTCATGATGCATGTCATCGGCAATTGAATGCAATATTGTATTTTGCACAAAGTAGGAAAATTTCTTGCATCAAAATACAAGAGAATAATGAAGCCAAAGATTTAGTAATAACAGAGAGTCTGTATAAAAAGTTAAATGATAGAAGATAGCTTACCTTGCGCTTTATGCGGGTAACTTGTGAGATACCGTGTAAATATTATATATATATATTGTTGTAATATATGTATATCGCCAAATGAGAGACGTAGTTCAAATCGTCAAAAACTTTTTCGCTCCAATTCGTCAAACGCTTCGAAACTTTTGTCGTGTCCAACGAAACGCATTCCTGATCGACGAAACGATTCGAGATATTTGTAACGCCAATGTGCATCTTATATGTAGAGCGACCTGCCATTCGAACAATCAGCGCCTCTTACGGAACGATGATGAACTACATGTAAAGTGATGATAAATCGAATATATAAAATTCTTTTATATAAAATCATTTTTATTTTTTAACGCAACGCGCATATGAGGAGCTTATACGTTCATTCAAATATATATGTCCTCGATCATTTTTTTTTGATCACAAAAAGAAATAAAATTGCAATAGATATACAAGTAGTACGTTATGATTCCGTGGCGTTGATTGTAAAGTGGGCATTGAGCTGACATACATATATACATAGAGGAAATACTTGGCCAGCAAAGATGGTGAAATGCGAAAAGACACATGTGCAGTTTTAACGGTCCAATGTCTAAATTATCAGTGAATAATCGCGCGCGGAAGGTCAATATGTAAGTGAGCATAATCACGCTTAATCAACAACTACGAGTATATGCGCGTTATAAGATTTGTTGTGGCATTCGTCAGCTGTGGGATCGCGATTCGAAGGTACGCAAAGGCAGAATGCGCTTTGTTTATGGAAATCAGCTGTGTTTCCAAACATCACATCACTCTTCCTGCTTCGCGCGCTCTGCTAGCGAGCGACGTTGCTATTTTCGTCGAATAAAGGTCAACCGAATGCTGAGGACAAAGCGACGAACGTCGCACGTATGACGTGGTTGCACTCTCGGTATCATTGTTCGTGTAGAGAATCCGAAAAAAATCTTTGAAATCAAAGAAAAAAAAAAAGAGAGAACGAGAGATAAAGTGTACCTTCTTTAACCAACTACTTATGATTTGAATCACTGTTTCTGCATTTTCTTAAAAGAGCATAGTCGACGAGCTTTCTCTTATATCGCATTATATCGCGTTTGAACATTTAGCTTTATCGTAAAAAAATTGAGAAACTTTTAATACATTTGAAAATACTCCAATTCTGATATTGTACAAGTGCTTTTCACGCTTTATATGCGGATTGTATTGTCATGTGTGTGATCATTATTGGCTATTATATTTAGGAAAGAAGAATAAGCACGAGAGACATGTGTAGCATATATTGATATAATGCTAAAAAAATGTTCAGGGTGAAATATGCAGCTTGATGAATAATCGATTGAGCAATTAAAAAAGTTAATCCCATGATAAGATGTATAATAAAGGAAATTTCTCTTCGCGTTGTATTTTTAATTTTGTGATAATAGAATTTACATTATTCAAAAAGATATATAATCCATTCACTATAGAAAAAAATCGATTGATTATTATGTTAGAACTTTGCTTTCAAAAATCAATGCACAACGTCTTTAACGAATATTTTTAAACTCGAGGGATCTATTGTGAAGGCATACGATATTTTTCTTAATGTCAAGAAGAGCAATTATATGTATATATTTATATTACACGATTATATTTTTTACATAAGATATGTTTAATATTTATTAAAATATTGAAGATATATTATTACAATACTTTTTTTATAAAGATCCAAGTTTTGTTTATTAACATGGTTGTTATTCTATTTTTATGTCATGTTTTGTGTCTTATTATGACAAATACAATTATTTATCTCATTATTACGTACAATAGTTTATTAGCATTGTTATAAACTAGCATTGTTAAAACTTTTATCTATTATAAGTATTCAACTTTATATGTAGAAATAATTTTTAACATTATTAATAAGTACAAATTTATACATTTGTACAATTATTTTGATACTATGAAAAGGGCAACTATCGCAACTAAGAATTATTATTATTTAGTAACTGATTTGCATTCCAGATGCTTGCGGAGCAATCATCGACTGGTAGTTAAATAAACTTAATGACATGAAAGAATGAAACGTGAAACTGTCATTACCTGTATAGAGCCAAACCGAGCGCAAACGGTAAAATCTCATTAACTATGTAAATTTTACTATGTACTATTCCAATGCATTGTTTGTCTACCACAGTTCTTCTCATAACATATTTTTATAATTATTAATATAATTATATAATATAATTGCATTTGTAGATGACGACGGTATTGGACGGTAACTATCAACGTATACATCCCTACGAAGGTCAGGAGGAGGATGCGGATGATGAAGACGATCGCGAGGAGACGCCTCAAGAATCGGGCGTCATAATCCACGTAGTACCAGAAGGAAATAAAGCGCGATGGAATCACATTGAAGATCTGGATTCATTCTTTACACGAATGTATCATTATCATCAGCAACACGGTTTCCTTTGTATGATGCTCCAAGAAGTTTTGGAATTATGGCAATTTTTTTTCGTGGTCTTCTTTGTTACCATCCTTTTTCACTGCGTCGATTACAATAAAATATATAAGTACGTTGTAGTACTTTTTAAACTCTTGCAAATTATCATTCGATGTAATAGATATTCAATCGTTATGTTATATTTTCAGTGGTGGAGATACTAATGACACTAGCCACAAAAGCGACGCCATAATATGTGTAGGAGATTGTGTAAAGTCAATCTCTTTATTTTATTGGAGTCTTCTTGTTGTCGCAGCCATTTTCTTTATTCTTCAATTTGTCAAAGTTTCCTATCACTTGATGCAGTTCTGGGAGATCAAAATGTTTTTCAACACAGCACTCAAAATTGCCGATAGCGAGTTGGACAATTTCACTTGGCACGAGGTTCAAAAGCGAGTTATAGAAGTGCAAAAAGAACAAGAAATGTGTATTCATAAAAGAGAACTTACAGAATTGGATATATATCATAGAATATTAAGACACAAAAATTATATGGTGGCTATGATCAATAAATCTCTTTTACCAGTACGATTAAAATTCCCCATTATAGGAGAAGTTATCTTCTTGACACGGGGATTGAAATATAATATAGAATTATTATTGTTTTGTAAGTATATAATGCGATAAGTAAACATAACATTTCCAAAAGTAGCAAGAGAATTCATTTTGATTTTTTTCTTTTCCAGGGGGACCATGGTCACCGTTTGAAAATAATTGGCATCTAAAGGAAGATTACAAAAAGTTGAATAAAAGGCAAGAACTCGCGCGATTATTGTCTAAACATATCTTGTGGGTCGGTATTGCAAATTTCATCTTGTGTTTCCTTATTCTCCTGTGGCAGGTTCTCTATACGTTTTTCAATTATGCTGAGGTAAAAATAATTATTTTTTCTAGTTACGAATATGTATACTCAATGAAAATTTTAAACGTAATAATTACACTAACATTCTTTAGTGCGAATAATATACTACAAAAATATTATTAACAGACTATTAAGCGAGAACCAAGTGTCTTGGCAATGCGCACGTGGTCCCTGTATGGTCGGCTATATCTGCGTCACTTCAACGAACTCGATCACGAATTGAACGCCCGTCTTAGTCGCGCGTACCGTCCTGCTTCCAAATATATGAGCAGCTTTACGTCCCCGACAATGACAGTACTCGCCAAACATATTGCATTCGTCACTGGTAGCGTATTAGCGGTATTGTTGGTGATAACGTTGATCTACGAGCCGATATTCTCGATGGAGCGCGTAGTTGCTTACATGACTATGCTAGGCGTTGTAGCGGCAGCCGCAAAGGCAGTAATACCCGACGAAAATCTAGTCTGGTGTCCCGAGACTCTTCTGACTGCTGTGCTGGCTCATACGCATTACAGACCGGACAGTTGGCGGGGTACCGCTCATACACTGACCACTAGAGCCCAAGTGGCGCAGCTGTTCCAGTATCGCGCAGTACATCTCCTGGAAGAGTTGATTTCTCCATTTGTTACGACGTACATTTTGTGCTTCCGTATGCGGCATCGAGCTTTAGAAATTGTAGACTTTTTTCGTAACTTCACCATCGAGGTTGCCGGAGTCGGCGACGTGTGTAGCTTTGCCCAGATGGACGTGCGCAAACATGGCAACCCTATGTGGCAGACCGTAACGCACAGTCCCGCAGTTTCTCCGTTGCAACAGGAGAACCATAGCGCCGGATACGATAATCAGTATGGTGTCGATCCCGATAAATACGTGTCGATGTCGAATCATTATACTCAGGCGGAAGACGGCAAAACCGAATTGTCCCTTATACATTTCACCCTAACAAATCCTGAATGGAAACCACCGTCCCACGCAGAGAATTTTGTGATCGCTTTGAAAGAAAGAGCTATAAAGGAAGCGACTGCGGATTCTGATCCTTATAACAATCCGCTTATAGCCAGTTTAAATAGTTTGTCCGGTCTTGGTGTAAGTACTCGTTTTTTTTTTCTCATACTTACTGAATAATTCTATTGCAGTTGTTTTTGTGTTTTGTATATTGTTTTCATATAATTTTTATTACAGTATAAAGAACATGTTTCGAATATTATTCGAAGTACGATAAATCAATTGAGCATGCCCAGTATGAGCAACATTTTTACAAATCAACCGAGCACATCGACCACGTCAGTCGGCGTCGATCGATCATTTGGCGCAAAGTCTACCAGACGTCGAGGTGCATCCAAGAAGGAGGGTCCGTTGCATAATGAGAGAGGATTTCTGTACGATTTGCAACAGGGAATATCGAATCAGTCACTAGGTGCTTCTGTATTCGGATCAGGCCACAGTTACGTCATCGAGACTCATACAGATCCGTCTGTACCTACGGAATTAACTGGTGCCGACATGTCATTATCTACATTGTACCTGCATGAGCTTCATCATAGACAAGTAAGTATCTTGTCAGTTTATATTAATGACGTATCGAGCTGCCTAAATACAATGTGACAAAGAATTACAAGCAATCTCGATAAAAATGCAGGTATTAAATATAAGAATGTCTAAATTCTAGGTAAGGAGAAGAGGCTATCAGGAAATGGCAACGAGAAGTATATGGCAGCGAAGTCCGGCTCAAGAGCTAGCAACACTTCCCGAAGTTAGGCAAGAAAGAGTACCGCTCCTATTGCACCAAGATTCTTCTTTAAGAAAAAACAGAGAATCTTAACACTACGCTTAAAAGTTCATTTAAATAGCGTAATAGATTCTCGCGCAATAATCATTTTAGCGGAATAAAGTGATTTTTACTTGTTTTATTACGACGAAAAAAATTCACAACTTATTTTATCATAAATAAGTAGTCACAACACGTACGAGAGTGATATCGTCTCGATGTTATGTAGAAAATTAATTACGTCTTCTAAATATTCTTAATATTATATAGTGCAGAGAAAAGGACATAGACTTCTTTCTCTTTCTTCTCTGCATATGGCCAACGATTTAATAATGCCTACTCTTAATATCAAGGACCTATCTGAAAACTTATATTTTATACGTAAAACATTCATATTTAACCACAATTATTTTATGTTTCGATGTAATTGCAGACTCCGCGTATAAAAAAATATTGATTTAAGAGATTGGACTAGTGTAGCACAGTCTATATAAACGCGCGATAGAGATTTTTTAGAATTATTTTTAAAAAATGCATAGGATTCTTTCGCATTAAGATAAATTATATAATTTCTCGCTTCTAACACCGTCATATGAATACAGTGAGGAAATAAAAAAGAGAGAAGAGAAAAAAAAATCTTTAAACTTCAACTATTTTTTAAAAACAAGAGAACGACAAAAATGTTTCTGACTAGGCTATACTGGCTTTTATGACAGTCTAACTTTTTAATTCAATGAGATTTGTTATGCTATTATTAAAATTAAAAGTATTGGTATATCACACACACACACACACACGTACGCATAAAATTTTGTCAAATAACGAATAGAATATTTCAAATTTAAATGAGTTGAATGTGTAAAGATTAGTATAATATAGATAGAAAGCTAAAAGAGATAATACATTTTTATATTCAAATATGAGATAAACACGTAATTTACATGTCTGATAATTTTAATGACCTCTCAATGCCACGATTCTCTAGTCATACGAAATTAATATCGCGCCGTAGCGTACTTTTCTTTTTAGACGAAGCGGTTCTATTTATTTTTAACATTTTATTTTTATTACTAGCTATTATATATATATATATATATATATATATATATATATATATATATATACACATGTTATACATACATACATACATACATACATACATACATACATACATACATATACATATACATATATAAATATATGTACATGTACATATATTATACATACATACATACATATACATATATAAATATATATGTATATGTACATATATGCATGACGGCGGCTGAATATTGATGGCTAGGGTAACTCGTAGAATTACATGTACATAAAATCGCGATATTTTCAAATGTCGCGATAACAATTATAGTTGAAAGACAAGATAGTCTTGTCAGACAAGTCTCGTCCTTCGACATAATAGAGGTTGTTACAAAGTATATTAAGACAAATCTAGATTCTACTCTTTACTTATCCTTTATTTATACACAACATTTAGTAACTTAATAAGAAATCGATGATTTGTAAAATGAATTAATAGGTATAATAAATAATATTAAATAAGAAAATACATTTTTTGCTAAATCTTATATCGATGTGATTCTCATGAGATGAGTAATTAGTTCTGTAAGAAACACATCTGTAATTATATCACTATAACAGAAATAAATAAATTTCTTAATAAACTGGTCTCTAACTTTATTTATACTATATCTATCGTTCATATCAATATTTCACTATCAATTGTCACCAAGTTTTTTAAAATGTCATCAAGGAGAAGAGATATAAAGTGCAAAAACATTAAAAAAAATAAGATTTTGTAGTAAATATAATCATTGTAAAGAATGCTGCTTTTGAATGCATCCTTGATTTTCAATTATTTGTATGGAAAGCTTTTGTTTTTTTTTTTCTTTTTACAAGAATCGTGATGATTGCTGCATAAATATTTGAGAAAAATGACTAACGATAAAATGCAAATATGAGCGCTTGCCAAGAAATTGTATCGTCAACTGCTAAGTTGGTGGATGCTTCCAAATACAATCTACGATGTAATCGTAATATCAGTGAGAAAATGACAAAGAAGGACTTCATTTACGACATCCGTACGCCCGCACAGACCATGAGAAAGGTACTTATGCCGATTGACGCGAAAGCCTTATTTTAGTGATTTACTTTCTCGGGATGTAAGAATCGGTTTTGGAAAATTCAAATATATTAAAATTTCAAAGAAATTGGTACATCCATATTAATTATTTCCTAAAACACACATTTCGATGCGTCAAAACAAAATTTGTGATTTGTATAGTTCGAGATACAGAAACAACCTATCATACTGCCGATACAACTACGACGAAAGCAGACCACTAGTTCAAAAATGCCACAATATACAGTAATTTCCGAAAAACTGCACCGTGGTAGTGATGATGCGACTGTTGTAAGTAAACATTATTTATGAAAGAGTTTGAAACTTTAATTTTTTTTTCTTACCTCTATTTCAATACTATTTAGTTTAGTAAAAAGTAAGTAAAACTATTATCCAAACTGTTATTCAAACATTTCTCCTTTAATGTATCGAAAGAACGTCATTTAAGGTACATTTTTTTAAAGCAAACTAACTGTTGCTTAATTTTTAACTAGAATAAAAAGATTGTTTCTCATTTTAATATGAAATGAAATAAAAATATATTGCTTTCTTGTGTAAAAATCAAAAACGGTATTTCATCATCACTAAACTTTTTTCAGATAAATGATCGACGTACTTTAGGATACAAATGTAATTTTTGTCACGAGCCAATCGCTACTTTATTTTCTCTATCGACTCATGTCAAATTTCATTGTCAGAGATACTGCAAGATATGTTATTGGATTCTACGCGAAAACGAGTCAATGGAACAACACATCGGCAATTATCATCGGATTGAGCCGAAAATTATATTTATATAATAAAATCTTCTGATACTTAAAAATCTCGTTTAAGAAAACATCGTATTTATATTTTGAATGCACATTTAAATACCAATTATAATCTAAGCAAAAAGTAGAGATTATAAAATAAACAATTTTGAAAAAAATTACAATTCTTTGCTATATCTAGAGTCTAGAGCTTTCTGCGTACATGTTGCTCGTTGAAAGTACGATATATCATATATTTACTTTTGTTTAAACGTATGTGGGTAACATGCGTTCCTTGGTTTTATTATATTCTCACACAGTCGAGATTTACTTATCTCGGAATGGTCGCACAAGAAGACCGTTATCACGCAGGTGGAATCTTTCGTCGAAGCGGAAACAATAAAAGAAATGAGCCGAGACGCGTTTTTGGCTCGCGTTACTTTCCCGCGTGGCATATACCATACATCACTCGGGCCTTCAGCGACTATATAAACGGTGCTGTTTTCTGAAATCGTATAAAAGGGTCGCAATTGTCAGAGTCTCGGATGAATAAACATAAGGAAAATTTTCGACGAGGAGAAAGACTCGGAGAAAATAATTTGTATTCACAGATAATTTATCTAAGAAATAAATCAAAAGTTAATATAAGATTAGACCTCCTCTGATTTATATTAGGGCTCTTCTCTTACGGAGATTCTTTTAAAATTTAATTGACAAATGTACAAAAGATATACCATGTTTATAAATAATAATGATACAATATATGAGAGTGAAAGAGAGAGAGAGAGAGAGAGGGAGGGGAGGGGAAGAGAATTTGTGACATAAATCTTAGTATGTAAATAATTTTAAAATAAAAGATTGTAGAAATAGTTTTTAATATTGTACAATTTTTTATATTTAATGCTATTATATTTAAATAAAAAATAAACAAAAAAAAATGCTTTTTGTTAAAAAATATATATTTTTATAATAATTAAATTAAGATATTAAATAATTATTATCCAAAGTTTAAAAAACAATTATCTTAATTTATTATTTTAATAATAAAGATTAGATTCTAACGTGAAAAATGAAAATAAAATCTATTTATCACATACATGCATACATCTTAAAATTCTTTACACTCTTATCTTTTTATGTTTTTTCAAGCTCAAACCGTGCACTAAATTTATTTCGTTTTAATAAATATATATAAATAGTGCACGTAAATAGAAATAAATCTAACACACTGCAGACTCTAAGAGACATCCTGTGAAGTTTAATGACTGACCTATGCATTTATACTATTTATTAGCTTCTTTATGTGTGACATCTAAACCCACGCAGTCATATATCCATATTTGTAAGAGTCGTATAATATTTATAGATAGGTGATTCTGCCTCAGTCATGGTTAGCCCTATCTTCCCTGACATTTACTAGTTCCGGCGCTACGATCTTCAGGGTGGCATCTACACTTTCGCAGCAATTATTGCAAACAATGCTTTGTCCACGTACTGAAAGATCCTGTGCTAGAAGCTTGATATTCTGCAGGGCAAACGACTTTATGTTAATTATGATATTAACACAACAAAGAGAGAAGCGCGTGCGTATATAAGTTTCGTATATAAATGAAAGGCAAAACTGCGTAAAAAGTAACGCATCTCCGATTCAATCGTCACTTAAATATGTTATAGAGGAGATTTTTCTGGGTAATTCCCCGCAAGAAATAATTGGGGAACACGGCATTGTTTTAGAAGATATAAGAAATTGAAGTTTCACAGTTTTAATGCTTTTTCTCGGGTATTATAAAGCAATATTAGGAAAAGTGAAGTTTGTGTACATTGTATTTGTTATACACGGTCATGGATATTTTGTCAATAATGTGTTTCACCTATTTCTCGCAGTTCGTTAACAGCTTTCAACATGCGACTACATGAGTTTCTGAATCGTGTCTTCAAAAATATTATTTATTGAATACGTGGACGGGGAAGGGGCGGAGCCCATCCCTCTGCGTCCTATCTCGAAAAAATTCTTTCATATTTTTTTGCCCGCGACATTTCCCTGAATCTATCTCAACAAGCATTTTATTTGGCCGAAGTTTGGGTCTTTCACGTCGACCGCGAGCAAGACATCATTACGTACCTTAGCGACCGTAACATCAATCCTCTTCAGGTTCTTACAATCAAGTATCACATTGCATTCACTCTCTCCGGAAAGTCTCATTACGTTAGCACGCAATCTTTCTGCCGCTGGAAAAGCTACTGCCTCTTCAGGTATGACAATTATTACGGTTTCCCCTTCGATCTACATTAGAGAAAGTAAAAAGTAGCTTTTGTATACGCAGGTAGCTGTGGCCATCCCGTAATAAAGAACTATTCCAGACAATCTCGGAAAAAATATATATTTTCGATAGCGACATTTTAAAATTGGTAATTTGATTTAAATACAATTGGATTATTAATATTGAAAATTTAATAAAAAAGAGGGTACGTTAAAATATAAAATATTTTTCATAACAGAGTTTCAAGTATACGCGATAAAACAAAAATCTCAAGGAAATTTATTGATATCCGAGTAAGACCGAAGAAGAAAAAGTACGAAGTAATGTATGAATTTTATTTGTATGCGATTTGCGTAAGCATTATCAGCATTAAAGATTAATTTCTCATGAAATAATAAGTCTCACTTATGTTTAAATACGATAACGACATGATGAAATTGAATTAAGATAAAAATGTAGCGTCAGTGATTTTAAATAATAGCGCTATAATATTGTCTATGAAATATATTTTTTCTCTCTCTCTCTCGTATTGATCAGTTAAAAAAAAAAAATTTTTTATTCGATTATAAGCATTATAATATTTGCAAATCGAATGTATAAATATTATCTTTTAAAAATACTGAAACACATAAAATTTTTGTCTCTCAATAAAATCTAATTTTGTATATATATATAAGGAAATAAAATTTATGCAGAATATTTAGTAAAAGATTTGGTAAATAATATTGTACATGAGTTTTCAATGGAACACATATCAAATTATTCGATATTAAAAGATCGATGACAATC
Organism: Polyergus mexicanus; assembly: GCF_030449975.1. NCBI lineage: Eukaryota > Metazoa > Arthropoda > Insecta > Hymenoptera > Formicidae > Polyergus > Polyergus mexicanus. Next base: position 10,429,537 of record NW_027223329.1, read on the forward strand.
AATTCATTATTACTATACCTGTTCAATTTTCATCTCAATGGAAGGTCGCGCTGAATAATATAGTAAAGTTATAAGATTGACAATGATGCCGATTAAGATACCATACTCCAAACCAAGAAAAACGCATGAGACTAATGTCAGCACCATCACAGAAAAATCGATCTCTACAAAAATATATGTTATTAATTTTTTTAGCTGTAACAGTGTCTGAAGAAAACACAATTTTTGTAAATTGCAAAAGTTTTCACAAACGGAAAAATTTTTAAATGTAAAAATATTAACATAAAATCTTGTGTTTTCTGATCGAATATTCTTATAGCAAATTCGATTGAATGCACTGGTGCGCACTAGTGTACATTAAAAATTGTCATATACAAATTTACAAAAGTCAATAAAATAATAAGATAATTAATACGCATCGACAAAGACATTTCTTTTATTAAATTTAAAATTTTTTAATTGTTTATTAAACAGTATATGATTTAAAAAAATAAATGGCACACGTGTAATATGTGATAATATGATAATAATTCAAAAAATACAAATCATCTCTCTTAATGCGGCTTTGTCGAGCAACGTTTTATTTTACACATAAGCATTTTCTGCTTTCAAATGCAAGCGGAAATTTATTTTAATGGGTTATAGCAGAAGGCAACATTTTTAATTTTTAGATTGGCCAACCTAAAAGATACGTATACATTAATTAATAAATATATGCAAATATATATATATATATATTTAAATTAAAAACTTTACCATTTAATAAATTAATATACAAATAATAGTTCCAATATCACATTAATAAAGAGAGCTTTCATTTTTAAAGTATTATCAAAATATAAAGCATTAAGCAATATTGATCAAACGGTCTCGAAAGGAGAACGGACGACACTGCTCCGTCTTAACAATAAATGACATCACAAGGACGCGTTCGAGCATTATTGTTTCGCGCTGGCTTTCCGAGAACAGATATATCACGAATGGAATCCGGGTATAAGTGGTGCTCTGATGCATTGACGTTGGTTCCTTTGTGCAACATCGTTGATACCACGCTGATTAAGCTGTATATAGATCAATTGAACCAAAGAAGAGAGAGAGAGAGAGAGGAAGATTCATCTTGAAACTTACTTCTGGCACGCCATAATAAAGCGTATGTCGAGAAATCAAGCATGTAATACATAGCACATATGATAAGGCCGGCTAGCGTCGCCTTTGGTATAAAGCGGAAAGTAGAGGTCAATAAACTAACCGCGAGCAACACTAGACTACCTGTAAAAAGGTTCTACAGTCATTATTAAAAAAACAGATACACCGAAAAAATATCGCTAAAAAATTCGCTAAAAAATTTAATGGATGATTTTTTTAACTATTTCAAAATGGAATCACAATTTCATTGTTTTCAAAACATATCTTTATAATGTGAAATCGCTGTCATTGCGCTGAGAGGAGAGCAGTTTAGATATATTCTGGGACAATAAATAGAGACATTTTCCACGCGCCAAATTAATCCGTATTGAAATCGTTGAACTCGAAGATGCAAAAATGTTTGTTCGTTCTATTCACGTACCTGTAAATATTCCTCCCAACGGGGTTTTCACGCCCGATGCATGATTGACAGCCGTTCGTGTGAAAGATCCTGTAACTGGCATTGAACGGACGAATGATCCGAAGATATTGCAAATTCCTAGGGCGATCATTTCCTGCGTGGCATCTAGGGGTTTGCCTTTCCCTAAAATAAATCGTTTCCTATTAACTTATTACTTTCATTGAGATTAAATAAACTTGGCTTTCATAACTCTCTTATAATAATGTTAAAAAGAGATAATAAATGCTTTTACATTAAAAGAAAGTAGCGACAAGAATATTCGTTAAAAAAAAAAAAAAAAAAAAAAAAAAACGCGACATACAAAAGCGTATCATGCGTTTTGAAAAAAATTTCCTTTCATAATAAAATCTTTCTTCTTTATAACTTTGTAAAAGCGGCAACGGCTGACAATAATAAAAATCTAATTACCAAAGGCTTTTGCGATGGCTATGTGCTCGATAGTCGATACGATCGGTATCGTGAACAGTGTCGTTCCTATTGCGGTGGTCATTTCCAAAAAATCGTATGTACGGTTTTGAAATGTTGTGGAAAATGGTGGAGGAGCGAACGGTGGTAAACCCTGACCCATCGAACCTGAAATGTTTTGTCTATTATTTGTGTTTTATAATATATATCAATGTGTGAAAAATACATTTTATTGTACTTTATTAAAATACATTTATACATTTTAATGTTTTACATTTAATAATTCTTAATAATATTGTATAATAAATCTTCTACATTTAATAATTCTATAATTTCAACATATTGAGAGAGGAATATTAAATAAAAGATAATCCATTTTAAAATTATCTGGCGACTAATTGCCATTTCTGCATGTAATTGTCAAAGTTTACTTTAATTCAAATTCACATACAGTAATATTAATTAAATAATTATAATATTAAGCAAACGAATTAGCCTTACTTACCCGTTAAATTGAAAGGATTTTGTTTATTGATGTAAAAAATGTAAGCCACAGCGGTGCCTATAATTACGACCAATGCATTGCGAGACAGAGCGAAAAGCCATCCTATTTTTTGAAAAATTGTCCCTCTACGGCGTCCTGGTATATTCTATTTATTGGTATGTGTTGGAAAAAAAATAACAGCATACAATATTCTGAATTGCTTGTTATAAAATGTATATTGCTTGTAATTATATTTGCCAAAATATTTAATATCAAAAATTACGAAGATATAATATAGAATGACATTCAGTTGAACTTTTATTGAAAATAAATGTCGGCTTTGTCGGTCAACAAATTGATAAAGTTTTCGCATTGCAACGGCATTTCTTGTAATACAAATATTGTATATAATATCTCTGCGTTGCTTATATATGTATAAAGTATATAATTCTTTTGGTTTTGTTTAATAAAATGAAACGTTCCGAAAACTTGATGAAAATGAAAATTGATAAAATTTTATACCTTGAGCAAAACTAATAAAATGATTGTCCCAATGCCCAGCAAAGTATCTTGATATCGAATCTGATTGAAATGTTTGAAGATCATTATCAGAGAATCCAAAAAATTCTCAGTTCTACCAGGAATGCCGAGAAGTGACTTAAATTGCGAGGATGCTATATTGATCGCCGCGGCTGAAGTAAATCCAGTGATCACCGGAAGTGATACAAAGTCCAATAGAAAGCCTTAAAAAAAAAAAAATACTAATTATATACGTATTGTTAGAAAAGAAATGTATATGTAGCGTAGCAACAATATTTTTTTTATTTGTATGATATTCTCTAATACGATATATTTCTTAAATATATTTCTCTTTCATTTTTTTATTAAGTATATGTATTATCATAAATATATGGTACATACCTAAATGAAAAATCCCTAAAAGCGCAATAATACATCCTTTTAGAAATGTAATTAACATAGCAATGTCAGCACCATATTTTTCAACTAACGGTTGAACCATGGTAGCCATAATGGCTGTTGGGCCAATAGTGATGTTTTCGCAAGAACCAAAAATAACATATATAAATGATGCCATAAATGCTGCATACAATCCGTACTATAAAATCGTAACACACATTATAGAGAAATTAAAAGTACAATTATTTAAAAGCGTCATTTAAATAAATTAAAAATGACATACATATTAGTAGCAATATAAATATTATATATACGTACAACTTATTAACGCAAGTGCAAAATTATTAAAAGGAATGTATCTTAAAAAAATATATCTAAATTTTATGCATACAAAAAAGATGTAATAGAATATTTTTTCGATATTAATATAAAAAATAATTACCGTTTTAAGCATTTGTATCGAGATATCGACATATATAATAAATATGTTTATAATACATATCGACTTAAATTAAATAAAGAAAGATTTTAATTTTTTTTTTTCTTTTTTATTTGTCAAGCAATCACTCCTGTTCGGAAAAATTCTGTTTTATCCTTTTGATATGTAACGACGAACGTTTATCGTTTTGAGATGACGCGATGCAAGATTTATGTAACCGTCGTTTTCTTTTTCGTGATTTTTACCTCAGCATTTAAACCGGCGACAATACCGTAAGCGATGCCCTGCGGTACGGCGGTGAGGCCGACCGTGATGCCGGCCAGTGCATCCTGCAAAATCCACGTGGATCGATATTGCGGCAGCCAACTGAGAATCGGCAATCTTCGTTTAACGTAATCGTTGCATTTATTCTTCTCGTACCATTTGGACACTAAAAGAGCAAACTTGGTCTTATTCTCTCACGATATCGCGAGCGATATAGTCGCGATATCTCGCGATGTCGAGCAAAACTGATTTTAAAAATGATTTTTCATGTTTTTTTAATTTTTTAAATGTTTTTTATGGAATTAAAAAAGAATAGTTCGTCAAATAAAAATATTATTTGTTTGATATAATTAAATAAGTTTTGTCAGAAACATTAAATTTGTTACATTCTTTCTATATTTTTTTTCCATTCAGATTTTTTTCTTTTCTAAAAAGAATTGTATTACATATTTCTTTTACACTTTCATCTTCTTTATAAGAAAAATTAGCATATTTGTCTTTATTTAATTGTTTTAAGCAATCGCAATAATTTTATTATTAATTTAATTATTACTATATTTTAAATTTTAAATATATGCAAAAAGAGATATATAATCATTTTATAAAAGATACAAATTCAATTTATTCTAATGTATGCATGTTAATATTATACGTAATTACATTTGCTTACTTATCTATACACAGTTCGTTAACGGCTATTAGTTCTTCCGAGAACAACAGGTTTTCATAGTAAAATTAAAGTATTTATTTGAATTTACTGCGCGAATGAAGCCAATAATTCCCGAATGCACACCAACACTACTATAGACATAGACTTATAGACGATTCCATTGACTGACGTTCCGGAATGTACTGACTTACTCACTGCACTCGGCTATACTGACAATGAGTGAAAACCGAGGTAACGGTTGCTAGATCATCAAATCGATATTATGTAAACGACTCGCATCGACTATCATTGGACACCGTCTCTTATTACAGAAATAGCTTGTCATTGAAATTAATCATTCGCGTCCGGCGACGTGACTGCCAAAAGTCACTGGAATGTTTCGTATGTTAAAATTTTTTTCGGAGTATCACAATAAATAGAAACTAATCCAAATCATAGCTTTATTTTCCTCATTTATATTGTTTCGAATTTAGAAAGTATCGCGAAATAATGCGAATTAAAATTAATGTTAAAGTTAATAAATAATGTAATAGTTGGTTAATTTTCAACAAATTTAAAACAGAAAAAAAAACCTGCAATTTCTTATTGTTGATATATTAGATAAAACGTATCCAAGATATACGGGATATTCAAAAATAAATAGACAAACTTTAAAAGGATATTTTCTTCACTGTAAGAATAAGGAAAGTCACATGAATCACATATATGTGGATCTGGAAACGCTTGTTTTCCAAATTATAAATATTTTTTTATTTACAAATAGACATTGATAAGAACACTTCGTTAAAGAAATCGTTGGAAATAATTTCCTTTCGCACGAATGTACGTCTTGCATCGACGTTTCATATCAAAAACGTCCCAAAAAAAATTCCCAAAGTATTTCGTATTTTGCCACACGAAACAACAATATGATTTTCGACCGATAATTTTTATATTTACTACGATGTGCATCGATTTCAATTCCAAACAGAGACTCACTCTCGATAACAAATATTATTATTATTTATTTTTAATAGAAAGTGAATAGAAGAACACAATCCATAAGACACGAATGCGAGAGGCATGTTTGTTGTAAACAAAAAATATTTCTAATTTAGAAGGGAAGCGTTTCTGGATCCACATTCATATAACTTTTTTTATTCTTACGGTGAATAGAATATATTCTTGAAGTTTGGCCACATATTTCCTATAATATATACATATCATAATCTCGACAAACAGATCTTAGATATTTATAGAAATTATCAAAAACAATTATCAAAAACAAGAACAAAATTTATAATAATCCACATAGCACGAATACATTTTCTTTCAACGTACTTTTCTAATAACGAATAGAATTTGTCACTCGCGAATCGCCATATTAACCCAATCAAATTATGTATTCTAACTATAAAAAAGAAGTTCGATTGTAATACAATTGTATTACTGATGTGAAATCGGTTTAAACGTATACTACGGAATATTCACTGACAATTATTATGTTACATCGGAGATGTGGAACAACCGATTACTGAAACTCTTCTGAGACCGCGGGCTTCACGAAAGCGATGGTATTTCACATTTCTCCTTCCGCTTGCTACTGTAAATGAGAGCGCATCGGTCGTGAAAGAGGGGGCATTTGTTATATTAAGCGAAACTCATGCTCCATTTTACTATGCCCAATGAGATTATCATATTTTGATTATTTATTATGTAGCAGCGGGCCGACAAATTAGAAATAATTATTTCAAATATATGTATCCTTTATTTTATATACGTATAATAGAGAAAGAGAGAGAGAGAAATTTTAAATAATTAATTAAAATGATTATTTCTCTCATCATTTTTACACGATGATGAACGTCAAATTTTCTCGTATATAGTTATTATAGTATTGAAAATCAAATACGCTGATACGAAATCGATTTCTATCTATATTTCGAAACGAGAACTCTCATTTGCTTCTATTTACCGATTTTTATCTTTGTTTGCTCGCGAAGGGTTTTCAACTCCATATACGTCTCTCTCTCTCTCTTTTATCGCCATTCCTATTACTCCGATCGGTTCTCTACATGTACGCCAAACAAAATATCACAATGGTTGGTCAATGCTGGAATAGCAGAAAAATTTTGCCGTACAGATATCATAAATCGTACCCGAATATCCGATTTTCTGGCTTGCTCTCTCCCCCGCGGGAACGACCGCTACGATAAATCATCGCGGCTTGCCATCTCGATCGCGAGATCGCGTTTCGTGCCACTCTATAGAAAAAAAAATCGCGCGTCGCGAGAAACTCTTGATTTCTTTGTTTCGCGCAATTTTTCTCTATTTCGACGCGACGCGACGCGACGCGCCGCGACGCCGCCAAAGAGGGAATAAGAAAGCGAGCGACTGCAGAGGGTACAACGCCTGCGCGACGCTGATGCAATGTGTGTGTGTGTGTGTATGTGTGTGTGTGTGTGTTTGCGGGGTGCCGACGATGAATGAGCCACCCGGTGCTACTCACATCAGTGTCGCGCCAAACAGCGAAGCTCATCGTCGTGATGCTGTCTCACGTTCAAAAGCATTGGCACGTATCGTTGTATCGAGAAGGAAAAATTTGTGCAAATATTTCGAAGCTGTCAATCGATTTGTCAGTCGTTTCGATCATACTAATATTTTTTGCTCGATAAACATAAAGTTTGAAATATACAATCGTACAATTTTTAAAGACCTCTAAAATATATACCGGTTTAATGTCGCAAAAAAGAAGGTATAAATTGCGTTCATCCGTTATTTATTTGTATATTTATTTCTATGATTTTTATCTGTGTTCAATTATCGATACAATTTGAAACCATTTTTGAAACCATTAGAAAGTCAATCTGATCTTTTTATATATCACGAGACTATATCAGTTGCACTTATCATTTACCAATTTATGTAATTGCATTAAAATCTTTCGTTGATGAGTGAAAATTGTGAGCTTTGGTAAATCGCTGATTAATCGATACGATATTCTGATCAAAATTAACAAGAAATTATATTAATTAAATCAGCAAAAACTTTGGAACTTTGTTATATAAAAAAATTATCAATTACTTACGTAGTTATATCATGATTTTTGATCGATAGATACACACAAACTTTGATTACTTATATAATACAATAGTCTATTCATTTACAACTCTTTTAGAAACATTCTTCAATTCCTTTGCTATTTTTCGAAAAAGCATAATGATCTCAATATCATAATTATATTCTTACTCTTACATGTATTAAAATAATGTGTGCTTGTAAATGTGAGATATATATTCTTTATAATCATTTATCGATCGATTAATTTTTCGTCGATATGAAAAATTTTTCTATTTTTGAAATTGTGTAACAAAAACTTACAACGATTATAAGATTTTATTTATTTATTTATTTTTTTTTTTAACATTACGATATTATTTCATAGCTAATGTTTACTAAAACGTTACAATAAATTTATCTCATATTATAAAAAAATTGATATTGAAGTTTCGACAGTTTGACATGTGACAAAAATAAACGATTCGCAAGAAGCTTCATATGAGAAGTATGTTGTTGATACTGATATATCAATCGATATCAATGATATTTTCCAATAATGTGAAAATTTTAACTTAGAAAAAGTGACTGAAAATAAAAAAATAAAAAAAAAATGTCGCAGTATTTTCAAGAGTTTCGGGTTATAAAAATGTCATGTCAAATGCCACATTATTGAGTCTACAAACTATTCGTATATGAAATGGAAGATATCACGTATATAATCTGTCGTTATGTGCTACGATAAAATTATTTGTTACGAGTTTCCGGTGATTGCAAGGTCGACCAGATCGGACATGAAATACGTAGAAGACAGACTTAAAGAATCTTTATGTCTGAGAAAATAATCGTGTGTTCGAGGGACAATGCGCGAAACGTATAATCTTATATTACGTCTCGTTAATCATTCTCTCTTGATATTCTTTTTAATGTGAACCAAAGTGTCTCCCCTACGCAATTCCAAAGTAAGAAGATAGAGACTGCACAAAAAGAACTATCGATAAATTGATGCAAAGTTTGCGTTATAATGACAATGATAAACATAATCCCGTTTAATAAAGAGCGCGATAACGAAGCTGCTCCATCTGTGTGATTATAGGAATAAATTTACACAATGAACGAATTAAATCGTTATTGCAGTGCGCATTAATGCAGTATACACCAACGAAAACTCGACGGATCTCGACGCAATAATAAGATAGTCAAGGTGAAATAAGGAGATTTTAATCTTAACGAGCGCGGTACGCTCACCTTATTTTGCTCACCCGCAACGCGCTATTTGTCAACGGAAGAAATTTCTTAACGCGGCTTGGTCCATCGTTATTCTGCACGTCGCCAGGACGAAGCGCATCGTCGACAAATTAGCGCGAGACGACAGGTGGTGTAAAAAACGCGTAAAAAGCGAGATTGTAATTGTCTCTAATCTTTCTCAAAATTTCTTCCTGCCACGAGCATCTTGATGTACATTGTCCAAAACGAATATCGAGAATCGTCGAGGGAAATTACGAAGCAAAATGCCATAATGGCACGGACGGAGATTGATGTTGCCCGTCAGGAGACGACGAAGTAAGTCAAATTGTTGAATAAAGTAAATTGGAATTAATATCGTCAAATTAGAATCGCTATCGATTTATTTCATTCTCTACATTGTTAAGTAGTTTAAATCGATCCTTCTACTTTTACCTTTGTTTGAAATTCCAGCATTTATTACTATATGCTAGAATATAATTTCTTTATAAATCAGAGATTTTGTGTATGTATATATGTGTGTGTGTGTGTGTGTGTATGCTCTCTCTAGAAAAATTTTAACGTGCTTCTTTTAATTCGTCGATCTAAAGGCTATACTTTTTTAAAGTATGATATATATAACGATGTGTTATTTTTCGTAAAAATTTACATACTCTAATCTTTTTGCTATTCGAATCGAGAGCGTAACTATTATTTTATTTTTTACCGTGCATATTACATCTCTAAGTAAAAGTACACAGAATTAGTCAATTAGTATTTAATATTTACATATATTAAAGGTATATCGCAGGTATATATTATAAATTTTTCAAAATAAAGAATGTTGATTTTATGCTCTCGTATATTTAATAAATTAAACTTTATATCTGTAAACTTTATATATATATATATATATATAATACGCAATAAACGGGATAAAGATGATACAAGACAAAGATAATAAAGAGAGATAATTTATCGATAGTATTTAACAAAAACGATTCTTATTTCTCACTATTATTTGTGTATATGTGTTTATATGAGAATAGAAATATAAAAATATTATTGCACATCCGCCTGTCAAAAAAGCAACGTTATTTTACAAAGAACCATTGTGTCATGGGCGGATTACTCGCGCTTTCGATTTCTTGTAATGTCCTGTCCTTTTATCTCAGTTCTATTTCCGCAAAAGTTATCGAGTACAGAAAGTTTTATTTTACGAATCTTTTCAATCAATAGTTTATCCCCTTTAACATCGATAATTTGAATCGAGCAATTATTTCGATAAATTGCGTCAGCAATAAAATGGAATAACAATCGACAACAAATATAAACAAAACAACATTTTCTTAAATAATTAATAGAAAATAATTAATGGATATAAAATCAATTCACGTAATTAGTCCACAATTTTATTTTGCCGAATTACATGACATGATTATTTGGAACCGAATTTGAAATAACATACAACAGGCAAGTTATGTTTTCAGATAGAATTTATGGTGATCGTTACGGGTCCCCGTAGAGATCATAATTTTCTTTACAGAATAGCATTATCAGATCCTAAAATTTCTAACGCCATTCGCAGGTTCTGTGGGAGGTTAAAGTGCGTAATTCGAATATTGGGGTAGGAATGTTCGAGACAGTCACATATATATTTTAGTTTAATCTCAAAGTATCGAAACAATTATTGTTACATTCACCCTTCCACGGCTGTTACAATTCTGCCGAAACATTACATCGCACATTATTGACATTCGTCACCAAGTATAAATAAAAATATCATACGCAAAAAATTAATTAATATACCGATATTATATCGAGAATATTTTTATAACATTTGACGATTTTTTTTTATATTAATTCGAAAATTATCAAAGTATTTTATAGCTAAGAAATCATTTATGAATTCTTGATTTTGTATGCGTTCAAGCAGTCTTCTTTCTTAACAAAATTATTATTAAAAAAATCAATTATATTATATTTACAAGATACACTTTTTTTAATTGTTAAAGATTTTTATAATTAACTTTTAAATTAAAAAATTTATACATATATTTCTTTCTTTAATATGATGAAGAAATGTAGCTAAATAGAACCTTTTAATAAAAAATTAATCTTAAATTAAAATTTATTTAAAATTATTTTTTTTCTGGTAGGTATAAATATAAATATAAATATTGTATAATAAACCTGTATATTAAATTCTTTAAAAATTATATAAAATTTAATACAATAAATGTAAAAAATTAATCTCGAAGCTATTGATATCTCTTTATATATAATACATCCATGTTAAGAATAAAGTTACAAAGAGAATTATCTAAAGTTTCCATAAAGCTATCAAGTTATGCCAATTTGATTTATGCCAATCTGATCTGATATTGTTCATCTGTTACGTGAAAGTTCATGTACTTTTCCTGTTAAAATCCAAATTTAATTCCAGCGAACTGCAAGATATGGTTATCCAATAGTATTCTAACTTTTACTCTCTTCATCACTTTTTATATGTTTTAAAACTTTTTTGCAGAATAATTTTAAATATAACTAAAATTCCTTGAAAGTGAATAAGCGACGATTTATAACGCTGTTTTCTTTCAGACTTTTAAAATTAAACTTGAAAACACAACATATATTCTACTTATTTACTTATTCATTTGTATATTGATATAATATTAATGTTTTTTTTTTTTCATATCTACTACTGATTTTATTTATTATATTTATTATTGATTAATTATTATTTAACAATTAATTATGTGATATTAATTAATAATTTGAATTTGAATTGATAAACTGTTTTATAGTTCCTTCCCCCTCCTCCAAACACACGACGTACAAATACACGCATATCTTTGTTAAAATATTTTTTTTTATTTTTGTCAAAGACCTCAAAATCATATAATCTTATTTTATAACAGAAAAATGCAATTTTTGTTTTAATCTTTTCAACAGTTTATTAGAAAAATAAAAAAAATGTATAACAATAATAACTTTTCTTTTGATTCTAGATGCTATAAAATGAAATAAACAAAATAATAATTTTACAAATAATTATAATAATAATTAAAAATTAGTATATTTCTGGTGTAATTGATAATTTATTCCTATTATATTTATTTTGTTCTTGCAAAATATTATATTTTATTTATTTATTTATTAATATTATTATTATATATTATTATATTTATTTTGTTTTTGTAACATTCTCTTTGTGTAATAAACTAACGTTGTTAAATAATACGATATGACTGTTATGATTATGTAAATCGCTTTTATCATATAGAAATGCGCTTTTTATCTCGTTCTTCTTATTTTTCTCGATGTCAAAGATTATCATGTGTAATAATACGTGAGTGATACGTCGCAGAGTTTATCGAGTTGAGTAAGCAGTAGATAAATTTTGACATCTCAAGTTCTATCGAATGGACGATTCGTTAAAATGTCAAAGATGATACACCTTCCATTTTTTTCACGTAATGGTATAGAATATCGCAGTGATTTACTTTTCGACTCGTGCGACAAGCAATACTTTATATACATCATTGAATCATTAAAAAAAAAAGAATAACAAAATTGTCTAGCCAATCTTAATTTCCCAACAGCATTAAATTGAATCTTTTTATCGAAATATCATATCGTCGACAGGTCTTATCAATAATTGTTAATAATCAGATAATGATAGATTATTTATGTTATTAAATCGATATACTACATGAATATTTATTAGGAAATAATAATTAGTGATATGATAATATTGATTCACAGATAACCATTACCATATACCATTGATAACATTGTATCAATGATGCAATCTAAAATCTATTTAAAATTGCGTACATTATATAAGTACATTATATAAGCTAATTAATAATGTATATATATACATATAATATCTACATACATGCATGAAGACTATAAACTCATGTACACATTATTAAATTTAATAATTATTAAAAACCTAACTGCTAGATCATAGACATACATAATAGAGATTCATGCATGTGTCACTAATCTTTTTTTTACGTTTCTACAATTTTCACGTTTTAAATTATAAAATATAATGACCAACGATATAAAATCGATAATATTGTAAGAAATGTTCGAAGAAGATAAATTTCACTAACAAGATTCTACTCTTAACAAAATTTGAAACCAGAATTGTCCACGATGAAAATTTTATCCTAGAAGAAGGTTCTCTCAAGGGTCTAAACATCCAAGTATCCGAGGATTTTTAGGGATTTCACGGCCAAGAATGTACGTACATAAGAAGTAAATATTCAAGAGTCTCTAAAGACTCGGGGATAAAAGGATTCCGGAAGATCGAAGCGTTTACTCGTCAGAAAAATTAAAAGCTATTTACAAAGTAGAATTAATCTAGTTGTAAAAAAACATTATTTTATTTGAAATGTAAATTGTATGTATATTTTAATAACAAAGAAAGAAAATAGCACAAAAAATAGGCATAGCATTAATATGTATTCAACATATCCGCTATTTCATAAAAAATGAATTTATTATTATTAAATAAGAAACCTTAATATTTCTTTTCAAATCCCGCTATACTCTTTTCATCTTTATCTTTATAATAACATATTATTTTTTTTTATTATTCTAAGCAACTGAATCTTGAATAAAGTTTCTCCATTTATTACTCGAACTAAATTTTTTTTTTTTTTTTTAATTATAGATTGCTTTTAAAATACTAATATATGCTTTAATGTTTTAATTTTATTGAGAAAATATTTGGTCGTTCTAAAGCAATCTAAAACATCAAGCACACATGCGTGTAATATTGTACATAATATTTAAAAAAATTTTTGCATTTTTACATCACGTAAAAAATATTAAAATAAATTTTCTACAACATGCACTTCTTTTACACATTTTACATGACAAATTTTGCTTTGACATTATTCACGGTAAATATATTTCTTGCCGAATTGCCTGAGTTTAGAATTAATTACTAGAGCTAATATGCTTCCCAACGCGCCAACTCCCGCTTCGCTTTCCCGACTTTGCTTACGCCAGTTTTCCGCCAGATGAATTTAATTACATTACATTTTGGTGGAACAATTAGAATTCAAAGATCCAGATAATTATCTTGGTACGACGCGCGATTAATTTCGCATGTACGATTTCAATCATCTTTGAACAATCGTAAGATTTTGCGTGTTTTATGCAACGGCATGTTTTTGATTCGCATCTCATTACTGATCAAAAAATTTCAAAAATACACACCAAATATCTATGCAATCGTATGGTAATTGGTGACGATTGATTTATACTTACAAGTTGTTAGTTTAATATATGCACGCACATCTGTCACATTTGTTTGGCTTGTCAGCTATAAATGCTATAAATATCTATATTGATTTTAATGTAAAATAAAACACATTTATAAAAAGAGGATTAGATTTGCAAGAGAGATAAAAAAATAATTTTCGATTATTTAAAAAAATATCTGAAAAACTAAATCTGTAAAATACTAAAATTTTTTTTATTCTCTTGGAAAATATATGTGTATCTACTTCCGACTTTTATACAAAATAAAAGAAAATTATTTGTCACGTGTATTGAGCATATTTTTTTTATGTACAATGAAAAGAGCAATTAATTTTGTATAGATGAAATATATACGTGTAATTGCATACAAGACATGAATATTTTAAGATTTTGACTTTACATTTGATATTAAATTTTAATGTAAATATTGATCAAGATCAAAATCATGGCACGAATGTAATTTACAATCGGCGAAGAGCTATTATACCATAAATTCTTTCTTTTATAGTCTACATGCCTACAATTACGAAATTAAATATTCGATAATATTGATCAGGAGCGATACAATATTTCGATTCTTTAAACAATACGTCGATTAAAAAGTGAAAATACTGAATATAGCACAATAGCTTTCTTATATATACAGGAGAATAAAAATTTATTCTTAGGTGCTATTAGCAAAAGAGCATTCATGGACAAAATCAACACAAACTGACGTAATTGGCGAAGACCGGTGTTGTGTTATCAGAACGTATTGCGTCTGTCAGATTGATTAAAGTATTAGAATGCGGCCGACTGTCGTTGTGAAGCTCGACTCCAAAAAAATCCGAACTTGGTTCTTTCTCTGCCTTTTGAATTTTCTATTTTCTGATTGTTTTTTTGTTTATCTTAAAAATTGCAATGTGTAGAATGTCTTTGTCTGCGGAGAAAAGTTACGGTCGAAATAAATGATTCAATCCCGCAAAAGAACGAAAAATATCTGTGTAAAGAAAGCAACTCGTGGCGAATACTATGCAACTTCCTACAAATCGATAATTATTATAATGAACTTTGTAACATTTTCCCCGCAAACATCAATCTGAGAACGAGAAAGCTCAGACTTGAGTATAATTAGTCGCATCGACGTGTGATTAAGATAATGGCTGGAAAAAAATATATGCATTATAAAAATACTTAAAAAGAAAAAATCTTTTTAAATAATGCAATTTTTATTAATGTAAAAACTAATGTTAGGAAATAATTATAGAAGCGACTATACAATAACATCAGATAATGAAGAATTGCTTCGTGAAAAACATTTTATAAGATAAAATAAAAATACTATAAAATTGCATTTTTTTTCAACCGCCATTTCAATAATATTAAAACAAAAATCTGTATTAGGCTCACTTATCATATCATAAGAAAAAAGAAAAGAACATACGAGTTTATTATATAGCGTATTCACACATAGCGTAAACATTTCAACGATCGAGACTGGGCCAAGTTTATTCCTTTCTGAATTCATAACAAGATATTGAAAACGTTATAAATAAGACTGTCTATTCCCTCTTGAAGATATTGATCAAAGTGATGTGGCTTGTTTTGCTTCGCATTGGCGATATTTTCACGAATTTCTTGCATGATATGACGAATGCCTATATCAATTTTTCTCGACTGCTGCTGACAACTTTGACAACTAAAAACGCGGTTGGGAAAGGAGCGCTGAAGAAAGTAACTCTCTCCTTTACTCGGTTACTTTACACCATAAGGGAATAGAAAAAGGATGTGATGGCGAGAGAGTTAGCTTTTGCGAGATCGCTTTATGATTTCTTTCGATAGCTGTGCGCACCGTGATATATAAGATAAATGATATAGAAATATATCTCGTTTACGCGCGCGTATTTCGCACATCTTCGATTTTTAATCTATGCATCTCTTTTTGTACTCGACAATCACAGAAATATATAAATGCAAAAGTATTTTTCAGGAAAAGTCTACAGAAATCTACAATTACAATTGATTTTTGAAATTAATTAAGTATATAAATTCAATCAAATTATATATTCGAGTATATCTATATCAAATAGAGTAAAATAATCTGTCTTTTTTTATAAAAATAATTAATTACCTATTTCTCTCTCTCTCTCTCTCTCTCTCTCTCTCTCTCTCTCTCTCTTTATCTTTTAATCTTATATTAGATTATTTGGGGAGTGTTTAAATTTCATTTTCAGATAACTATTTAAAGTTGATGTTAACCCGAGCTTCATTTGGATCATTGCAGTGACAACACGTAATTATCTATAAATTTATTTAAAAAGGGTAAATAGATTGCACTGGCAAATAGATTGCATAATTAAACTAACTCTATCGACTATCACAAATCACAAACTAGAGCCAAGCGGAACGATAGAATGCCGATAAATCGTAAATATTTGAATAGCCGCTGCAGTATCCATTACAATTTCCTATGCGGCGATTTATTGGTATTCTATCGTTCCGCTTGGCTCTAGTTTGTGATTTGTGATAGTCAATAGAGTTAGTTTAATTATGCAATCTATTTGCCAATATAATTTTTAAATGAATTTACAGATAATTATGTGCATTCATTATTATTAATAAAGTGGCGTAATTTTTATTTTACATTATTTATCTGTCATTATAAAATGTCTTTAATATCGTGCAAAGTATATTTTTTGCGCTATTTTTAATATACAAATTATTCGATAAAGAAAATTTTTAAGCTAAACATTTTTATTTAAATACTTAATAATATTGTATCAATATGATAAAAGAAAAAAATTTTATTAAATCGTTGCGCTGCAAAAAAATCTAAAAAAATAAACTCATTTTTCGAAGGTTCAAAAGGGTATGCATCCTTAAATATAAATATAAATCAATATACTTGCTTATGCTGGAAGGTTAAAAGGCACCGTACGACGCCTACAGAGGTTTAAACATATATTCCTTAATTTGAGAGGCAAAATTATTGGCAAAATAATTTAATTGTATGAAATAAGTGTGAATAATTTAGCTACTTTCCTTTTTCTATAATATTATTTTTATTTTTTCTAGAAAAAAAAAAAGATGTTACTTAGAATTTTGTTACTTTTATTTAAAGTAATCTTGTACAATTATTTTTTTCCGATTTACACCATTATTTCACCTAACTATACACTTGAGAAACATGATAACAGGTCTTTACGACGTATTAATTATTCTTATATACGATACGCGTAGGCAATATATTTGTGGTGGATACAGCGTGGAACGTAGGTATACGGTGGAAACAAGATGAATCAGTCTCTGCAGAATTTCGGTGGGTTATGTTTCTGGGAGCTTAATACGTCTTTTGGGGACATTGAAACATCTAGAAAGCAAACTTCTTCTGATGTTTCTATTTCCCCTCAAAAATATGTTTTAGCAAGAAAGTATATATATATATATATATATAATTTATTTATAAAAGAAATTGATTTAATAAATTTATATCGCGGGGGAAATAATTTATCAATGAGAAATGTAACTTTTAAATAAAATAAAATAGTTTTTAATATGTATATTTATGTTTTAAAAAGAAGAGAGCTTTAATATTTCATAAAAATAGCAAAAGTTACGAAATATATTTGTATTTATATTATGTAAATTGTTTTCTTGAAAATATATATAAGAGAAAAAAGAATATAAGATGTTAAAGGAAAAAAATATAATTTTTTAATTGTTATTATGCACAGAATGCTACGATTCTGTTACATAAAACAGATCTCAATAATGATTCTCTTTGTTGCGAAAAAAAAATATAGGTAACAATTGTCTCTGAAAATCTATTTCTATGATACACATTGAGAGAAATCGCTAAAGAAAGATATCGGTAAGATGTCACGTATACCAAGGTCCGGTGATCTATTCTGAATCAACAGCATGGTTCTCAAATCAATCAAGCACTGTGACAAAGCTTTAGGATAGTCCGGACGACGCGACATCGGATCTATCGCCGAGAGAACAACTCAATGTTCTCGACAGCGATGGAAACTTCGCGTCGTATCGCAAGATTTAGTGACATGGGTATATACGCGAATACTCTTGCACGCGAAAAAGAAAAAAGAAAAAAAAAATAATATAATTTCACTTTGTCGAGAATAGTCCGACCACGAATCGAATGAGATTTATTTCTTCGATCGTCTCGCGACAATATATTCAACGAAGAGTACAATGTCTCCATAACAATACTATTTCCTTTCCATAACAATGTCATTTTCTTCACGGTGGATGGGATGGAGGAGAAAAATCGATACATATTTCCGAATGATAGAAAATGTTTGATTTCTACAAGTCGGCGATAAGAAGATTGATGCGATATTGGAAAACCGCGATGTATAATAAGATACTGTATTATATATAGGATGGCTACTGTATATCTTAGCTATTTGAAATCAAATTAAAGGCAGTCGTTTCAAGAATATTTCGAATAATATCTTTCAACTACAAATTGTTGGATTTGCGTATTTGGCAACATCATCAAACGTGAGGTAAAAAAATGTCACTTATACGATTATCAATAATATTTAAAACAAGTAAACGCGCACACACGAATATGGAAAGAATTCAATCTCTCAGGGCATTCGGACAAATTTATCAAAAATATTTGCGTTAAACTCGGTGAGAAAAAGTTGCATTAATTGGGTAAAACGACGAGACGTAAACCGTAGACTTAGCATGAAACAAAGCTCTTTCGTCGCTACCGAGAAAAAACTAATACCAATGTAACACTGACAGGTGCGTTATCATTGTCAACCTACGCAGGAACGGAGGAAGACTAACGATGTACGGAACACGTCGACCTAGGTAAAATTTGTGCGAAAAACATGCGCCGCCCTTAATAGTGATAAAATATCGCAAACTTAGGCAAAGATATGCGTGGGAGGGTGGAATGGGGAATGGGGAAAAAAGAGTAATCCGTTTATGTGGATTTCATCTACTTTAGGCTCAGAAATAATGCAATCTAGTCTCGGGTACATATAATATTTCCCGTGTTCAAGTATCTCTTACGCTCTTTAATTTAATCAAAACAATCATTTCGAGAAAAAACGCTCTTTGTTCCTCACATATTCATCATTTCATAGTGGATTTCACAAAGAGATATGAAAAATATTTATGATAATAATAATAATAAGCGAACGCGAGAAAAAAGGTTCTTTATTTTATTATACGCGTACATTATCGGAAAAAAAATCTTTTACCTTTTTAATCGTAGGTAAAATTGCATAAAAGGTAATACACCTTTTAATTTAATCGCCACTTAAATATTGTTACAGGAAAGGTTTTTCTGAGTAATTCCCCTCAAGAAATAAGTGGGAGACGGCATTGGTTTATTAGGAGATATAACAAATTGAAGAGTTTCACAGTTTTATCATGCTTTCTCTCGGGTATTATAAAGTAATATTTGGAAATGTGAAGTTTGCGTACGTTATATTTGTTGTAGAGCAGACGAAAAAGTGTTTATTTACATTTACGGAATAGATACACGGTCATGGATATTTTGTCAATAAATTGCTTCGCCTATTTCTCGCGGTTCGTTAACAGCTTTCAACATACGACTACATGAATCTCTGAATCGTGTCTTCAATCGCGTATACTTTACAACCCGAAACGGGGTCCACTCCATAATTGTTGTATGGGTGTGTGGGAGAGCATCTACGTGAACCCACTCCTCTACAAGAGGGCTTCACTTCCAGAAGATATAATCTAATTCACAAACCTCTATTTCTGATTTTTAAAACTAAAATTTACTATTAACTTATTTCTACCTTCAACAAGACTTAAAAATTCGTATAGGCGTATATCGAAAGTATTTAAACTGCGAAAAATACAAGGTTTCCACGTCTGCTCAACACAAATACAACGTAAAAAAACTTTCTTTTTCCTTATTTCACAATAGAAAAGGCATTAAAACTATGAAAATTTAATTTGTTATATCTTCTAAACTAATGCTGCCCCCACCCCCATAAATTTTTACGGGGAATCACTCAGAGGAATCTCCCCTGCAACATATTTACGTGGCGATAAAATTGGAGGTATGTTATCTTTTGCGCAGTTTTATCTAATTATATTTATATTATTTAATATAAATGTTTATAATTTAAAAACTATATATAGCATGTACTTTTCTTGTAAATTTCTTTATTTTTTGCTTCATTATTTTGTAAAAATTAATCCTACAAGCCGTGGATAAAAATCGGCTCACGATAAAAGTTTAGAATTCTATGTTGTTTGTTTACCCGCGCGTAATTGATTGAACTTGGTTCGATGATGTCAATTGTAGTCGAACAATTGTAGCAAAACCCCCACACTCACATAATAGAATTTATTTTTGTCTAAAATATATATTTTTAAATAATCGTAAAAAATTAAAATTTGTGCGTTGACTATCCATACGTATACATACGTATATTGCAAACATAAAAGTATATATATCAGTACATTGTAAAACGTTTTATCATTCAATTTATTTCAGGATGCTTATAAATCTGTAAACCCTCGTCCCTTTCAACATCTGGCTGAATTTATTCGTACGTAGCGAGATCAGATATCATAATCAACACTTGTTTGCCGTGCAATTCCAAGAAATATATAAAGATTTGATATAAAAAAGATTGCGTGTGTGCGCCATATTCTTTAATTTATTTTTATATTACGGAAAAATTGTAAGGTCGGATACAATCGTAAATAACGATATCGCTATAATAACGATTTAAATAACTTCGATTTTTACATTTGTATAACAGCAGACTTATTGTAAAATGTTATATAGAATCTTATAATATATATAACGTTTTATAAACTTTATTTTTCCTAACGTTATATTAATTTCTTCAATTTTAGTTTCAGTTTTGCAAAACATCTATTCTTAGTTTTTTCTTTTCTCTCTACATATATATTCATGTTTTTAACAGACTCATTTGTCGAATTGTTTAAAGAAATAATAGATTATTTAACATAATATATATAGCTTGAAAATTGAATTAAATTGAAAAAAAAACAAATACATTTTTTCCAATGGTCGGTTAACCGCGCGTTAAATCAGTTCAATATTCTTGATAATGATATTTTATTCCATCATATATATAAGCATGAAAAGGACCGAAACCAACGGATATTCCTTTCATGTAAATTCGACTTTCCGAATCTCCCACGCATCATTGAACTGTTTTCGCCTGATGTTCGTATATGTTTTACTCTTTCTCCCCTTTTCTTTCTAAAATACAGTAAAATATAAAATTGAATAATCTTATTCTCATATCCATTTCACACTCATATCTTTTCTTCGGTGTGTGGCACAAAAGAAAACTAGAATCTAGTATAAATATTTCAAAAAGCAGCTACTTTTATATTACGAACTTAATTATTAAGTAACCGTAATGTAGATTTTTGTACTAAAAAAATTAATAATAATGTGATAAAAAAATAATTAATAATTGATAACTGCATAATGCAAATGTTTATATTAATAATTATTTCAAGTGCTCCTTTTCTGTAAATTACTTTAATTTCCGTGTTCAATCTAAAACTCATCAATCGCGACCAAGAAAAAAAGATTTAGAATGATAGTGTGCTATCATTATGACAAGAGTTTATCTTTTTGTTGCAGCTTTCTCAGCGATCGGAATACCGTTACTTATGAAATCAACGAAACTTATTTGAACAACGAAACCTTGCTTTACAATATATCATCAAACGAGGACTATATCTTTGACAGGACTGATGTAAAAGTAATTTTTATTACTTTATACACTATCGTATTCGTCTGCTGTTTCTTCGGTAAGTCATTCGTTGTCTTTATACATATATATCTCATAATTCTTTAGTCTTCAAACAGTAATTTTAAGAATATATATCGATACACAATTATAAATTTTTTTTTTTTTAAATGCAATTATTTGCACTTTTATTGTGCCTGAGAACACGCACGCTAATATAACACATACTTGTACAATATAAGTTTGAAAAGAAAAAGTAAATTATGTATATATATATATATATATATATATATTTATCTTTGACAAATATAAATTCTTCTTATTATATTTGACATGATTATAAACTTCTGAATTACAAATATTTTTATAAATATAAATGAATATTAATTATTTTGAACATACTTTGCGATATGCACCAAGTGGAAAAATTAAATCTTGTACTTACGTATATTTCTAAGAAAGATTATACACAACATAAATTTTATTTAAAACGAAACAGATTAGCCGGAAATAATTGACATGTTGCTATTTTGGCATGAAAGCGATGAAAAATGGGAAAAAAGATAATTTTTATATTACTAAACGTTTGTTGTTAGATATTTATTATAGTAATTTGAAATTTACCTTGTGTCAATATCATATAAGTAAATTATTTTTAGAGATATTAATTTTTTTTTTTTTTGTTACATTCAAAATATCCTATGTATATTATGTATTTGCAATTATAAAAAACATACAAGTTGGAAAATCGAATATCTTTGCAATTTGCGCACATTGCGCGTTGAAGATTTAATCTCGCTACTAATTCATGACGGGTTTTAATCAACATCTATCTCGAATCAAAGTGACGGCTTGACGTTTCATTGCGGAAGGCAGTTCGGCGATGCGAGCTCCTTTTGCTTAGCGACACGCACGTGGAACTCGTACGTCGCCTGTCGGAAATAGCTTCATTTCCTTGGAGATGTCGCATAAACGACCATCACCGCAAATTATCATGAAACTACCATCAGGTAGTCGCTCGCTTCCAGTTGCATAATCCACGCAAAGAATCCGTATGTCACTTTTAAGGAAGCAAGCATTTATCGATCCTAAATAAGAATCGTTGGTGCGTTTACAAGTTTGTGCTGAATAAGTGTAAGCGCGTTCAATTATCCTAATAATGCCAATTACAGAGCAATTTCTAAGAAATCTTAATAGAGATTTTATTAAAGGCTAGATCGCATTAGGATATTGTAATGTTAGAATGTTTTATTTTGTTGTCCGCAAAATAAACCATCATAAATGTGTTTGGCTAATAAAAAGTTTGCTTTTAATTTATTACTGAATTTGTAGCCGAAAGAACACTTGATAGTGTATTTCTGTATTTAACGGAATATACTGATGATATTAAATGTAGATTGCAATGTGTCAGAAATTTTAGTCTACATAATAATAATTTCGAAATTTCAATTTATTATTGATTTATAAATAGTTTGGAAACACTACATTTTGTATGGAGATGTTAATAATGTTGTATGCTAAGCATTTTTTTCTCATATAAAAAGTTGATAAAAATATAAAGATATCGCTACTAAAAATATATATATTATCACATTCTTTAAATATATACGTATTAAATATAGGGAGATTACGACAACACCACAGTCTCATCCGTAATGCATAGTATTATCTCATTCATAATTTAATAATGAAAGATTAATAACGTTTGTACGCAACTCGATTTATTAGAAACGAGAAATACAATTAATACGCAGATATAAATATGCGCATGTCAATGCAACTCACACACATGAGAAATATTATGTATAGTGAACAAAAACGCATAATAATCCGAAAATATCACTATGTAAAATATGAAAAAAATTCAAATTTATAATTATCGATTTTAGCATATTTATGTACATAATCGGAAGAACAAACTATAAATTAGTATTAATAGTGAAATAACACAATACGTTTATTTGTTAGCACAATTTATAGTAAAATTCAAGTTATGTAGATCTTATTTATTTTTGGTCATCTCGTAAATACCGTAGTTACAATTTGTTAGATACGGCAATAGCAACGTTGAACGAAACGTCGATCTCCGAATCGATCCTACGAACGGTGATTCCTTTTGCAGCTGAAATTTATGCTCTCAATAAATGCCAACGTGTTCGACATGATCGCGGTTTTGGAAAGCCCAGACGAAAGATAAATTTTAGCAATATGCGAAAAAAGATCGATCCTCCGCGTACGCGACGGCAATATATGCTATTTCGCACATACAAAAAGTGAGAGTTAAGCTGATTACTGATTATTATTTATAAACAAAACTAATGTAGCCATTTAATATAATCAATTAAAATATATTTATGAATTTAATGCTTTTATGTTGTTAATATCACCGAATTACTTTATTGAATCACTCAGTGTACAATTGCGTTATATTAAAGATGACTTAAATATACATATAAATATAATACAGCTTACAAATAATACAAATTAATCATTATTTATTTGTTATGTTATTTTTAAATAGATTACATTTTTCTTTATATGCAGAATGCGTATTCAAAATCGTGATATAATTGGAAACGGTGAATTTTCATGCAAAAAAATAGAGCCTGTAGATTATAAAACTTATAGAATAAAATTGTTTCATACAAGACTTTTTTAGGAAAAAAAAATAATTGTAGCAAATAGAAAATTAATCTTCTTGTTGATTGTATCATGAGTTCGGTGGCTTTCCATATAGAAAATGTGAGAAATTTTATATTATTACTTTTAAACAATCTAAAGTCTAGTTTTCTTTAATAAAAACGTCAAAATATCAATCAATTTTGAGTTACAAGTAATATAGAAATAAGACACGGAATATATAAAAGATAATTTGAATATTATCTTTCGATTTTATCATCGTTATTCGTTTCGATATAATTATTTCGAATCTTCGTATTTCGTCGTCGTTCGATTATTCCTGTATTCCAATTATTCCAAACTCAATATGTATCGATATGTTATCTTGTATGCATTCTATTACAGCCGGAAATGTAAATACTCATAGATAGTGCGATAAATCGCGGAAACGAACAATGCGACGATTTTATACGAGCGCGTGATTGTTATACGTTAAAATTTCAATTAATTTTCCTCCTGCTTTGATTCTCATTTTATCTCAATTGAACTCGGCATATATCGATTTCTTCGAAAATTTAGCATATTATGAAAAAATTATTCTTTTTCTATCATGGAAATTAGTTTTTAATAAAAATGTGTTGATACTTAATAATTTTTTAATACATCTTTCTATGTAAACTGCATTGATTACTGATAATTCAATTTCTCCCTTTCTCTCTTTCTCAGTCCTCCCCTCCCCCCCCTCCCCCTTCCCTTCTCTCTCTCTCTCTCTCTCTCTCTCTCTCTATATATATATATATATATATATATATATATATAATTAGAGAGAGAGAAAGAGAGAGGGAGAAATTAAATTATCAGTAATCAATGCAGTTCACATATATACGTACATAAAGACGTATCAAGGAAACAATTAAACATTAACACATTTTTATTAAAAAGTGATAATAAATGGTAACAACGAGCGAAATAAAATTATACATATAATTTTATTTTGCTCATCGGCGCGATGGGCAACGGCGAAGTTGTAGTATTCGATGTTAATTTTTAAATTATAAATATACCTAAATTATATAAGGTAGTGTTCATAACAAAATATTTCCAAAAGTAATTATTGCAATACATACGCAAAGTACGATAATACAGGCAATTTTAATTTTCTGTTCGTTGTCTTAATAAATATTTAATAAACAAAATTTTATAATTGTTAAAAAAATTATTTTGAGACATAAATTCTTAAAAAATATTATAATTAAAAGTGTAATTCTTATATAAATAAGCTACATTGTTATAAATATTTTTTAAATTTCTTATTAAAAAATTTTAATAAACGTATGCACGCAAATATCAATTGTTATATAAACATACGCATATAAATACTTTACATATTTTAAATAAAACTTAGATTTTTTATATGCACATATTTTTACACATTAATGTAATAATTATTATCTCATGGTGATAAACAAGAAATTTATTTTATAAGTAGTAAATAATAAAAAATTATAAATTATATTTACCCTATGGTTGCTCCGTCCTAGTCTAATGCCACCACGGCCTTGATTCTCTTCTCTTGTTCGTCCATTGCCGCTCCTTTATGGCACCCTTATTCACGAAAATGCGATTAATTACAATCGTGCGCACATTAATCAGAATACGACGATCGCGCGGCACTCCCGATATTAATCAGACGCGCACTTTATTACGTTGCGACAGAAGAATAAAATAAAAACTCGCTACAAAGTTACGATTCATCCGAAAATCATGCAACATGATCACGTTTCATTAAGTCATGCGACAAACGTCAATGGAATATTTAAGAATATCGCGGGTATTTGACTGAAATAACAAAAGAGCATGATATATCGATAGTTTATTAATAATAGCGCACGTTTATTTCGTATGATCTATTCATTAGAATTGGAATACGCATGCAATATTAAAATTTGATTTTACAAAGGTCGTCCATAAAGAAACCGAATTTTGAAAAAGCACTCGAATGCGATGATGCGAGGCCATCTGCCTTGTGGCATTGTGTAGTGGGATTCTTTAGCAACTTTCTGATATAAAAGACGGTTTTCACATTTCGAAAAATAATGCGACGAAGCGCGATTACGGTTGCGTGATTTTCAAATCGATCGGTAGCTTTGATTTTCCGTAGTATAAAGTAATATAAAATAAATGTAACATAATAAGTTCCTATATACAATACATATAATAAAATAGGCGTCTGATTAACGTCACAAGTGCCGTGCCTAAAGTGCCACGCAATCATTGTATTCTGATTAGTGCGTAGGCGATTATAGTTAACCGCGTTTTCATAAATGAGGATGCCATAAAAAAAAAGAAAATAAAAAATGAACTAGAGAAAAAGTTTCATGCCCAAGAAGGTATCAAACTATGATGGAACAACTATGAGGTAAGCATAATTTATATACTTTTTTTTATTTATCATTTACAAAATTAATCCCTTGCTTATCTCCACGATACTAATTATTATATTAATGTGTAATGCATATAAAATATAATAGAGGTTCTTTTATTTAAAAATATATAAAGTATTATTACAATAATAATTAATATTTGTACATATAAATTTATTATAAGTTTTTTAAAAATAATATTACAAAATTTGTAATTATTTAGATTATTGACATAACAAATAAGACTTTTACATTATTATTATATTTTTTAAGATTTTTTTTTTTTTTAGATTATGTAATTGTTTTATTAAATATCCGTTAAAAGAGAGACGAAAAATTCAATTGTACGCAATAATTACTTTTTAAAATATTAATTATTTTGAACACTAATTTATTATTTGGATATATTTATATTTTACAGGTCAACGACGAATAATACAATACAACTACGTTGTTATACATCGTATCGGTGAGTAAAATAAAATTATTCTTATTTTGTAATATTTCTCACAATAGAGAAAAAATAGTTTTGCTAATAATCAAGCTTCGCAAAAGTTCTGTTTAGCGCGAAAATTTGTCTTGTACAAGTAAATCTTTCTCGACTGCTAAAAATTTTTAATCGCGTATACATATAAGTTGATATGAATTATAATGGCCATTATTCACTTGTATATTTGACTGTGCAATAAACTTGCGGTTTATAAATCGCAAGTTTAATATATAGATAGATATACGATTTCTTTTATAAATCAATCAAAAAAATAGATGGAACAGTGAAAAGATTGACATAAACGATTACTAATTGGAAGCTTGTAAATCCAAATAATCAATAATTGATGTAGTGACCAATAATTGTATAATTTACTACAATATATAACATACAACGAGTGATACATGAGTGAAATAACATTCCACAATAAATCCCAATATAATTAAAACGAAAAGACATAAACGAAAAATTATAAATGCAAGTTTAAAGCAGCATAAAATAAACAAATAAAGCAACATAAAATTAATTTGAAATACACGTATGAGAGATATTTAAGAAAATAGAATATTTTTTATATATTGTACTATATACTATATATATATACATATACATAGGGGACACTAAATTTAAATATTTATCGATATTTTTAATTACTTGCCGTTATATAAGATGCATGTATTATTATATTGTAGCTTGAAAATATTCTAATAGTTTGAAAATTTTTTAAAGAATTATTGTGGAAAAATCTTAACATTTAATTAGTAATGCACAATGGTAGCTAGAAATCGATACTATTCCTGCTATTGTTTCAAAATGTTTGATACTCTATTACTATATTTATATTATACAATATTTCCACGATATTGGTAACATTTATTAATTTCTTTAACATGTATTAATATTAAATTTCAAAATTAAAAGCGCCATGCTTGAGATTTAATTTAAAATAATATGTATTAATTATGTGGTAATTTTGATTAAAATTAGTTAAAATTTATTATATATGTAATAAGTGAAAATATAATAATTAATTCCACGACTACAAATTAAATCATTAAAATATGACTGTTACATAGTACATAAATAATTACGTATAAATATTTTTTTCATGTAGAATCCATATCTCTTGTAATTGTCAAGTTTCTTAAGACAATCGTATTTTGATTACATAGCGACGAAGCAGCAATTCATTATGCGTACTTAGTTATTGCTCTTTTAAGCTACTTAATTAATGACAAGGTAATGAAAATGATAATAGTCAAGCGTATAACGAAAGAAAGCAAAGGGATTTATTTAAATACGTCTAATTCTACTTATTTTTTACCTCTGTGAAAAAAATATCCGCACTTTACTCTCAACTTATTTTTTAATTCTACTTGTATCAAATGTCTTTCAATTAGTTTACAAAAAAATACTCGTGTCATAACTTCACATTTAAATCAAATTAATTTCTCGTCGAGATTTCTGACTAAATTTTATATTAATTCTTAAGATATATACTAAAAAAAGATAAATATTTAAATATTTCTTGAAAAGAAATGATTTATAATTTCGATATTTTATGTACATGTTATTTACTATTAAAACTATTAAAACTATTTATTATTAAAACAATTGTAAAATTTTTAATACATTTAAACGGAACTTACAATCTTATTTTTAATAGTAACAAGAATTGTGTAACAAATTTTAACATATTTATTTTTACTACTGTAAACCGCAATCGCATTACCGTTAAGCGATGAAATTTTAAACTGAGCATGTCCGTAACAACGCTTTAACTAAAGAAGACCGACTATATAAACTTTCTAAACTACAATTTATTCCAGAATAGATCGTTACACTTACATCCGGGGATTCTCGCGCACGGGATTTGATTAATATGATATTCGCGTCTGAAATAATGTGAAATCCGTTCAAATGTGTTTTGCGGGACTTTCGTCAGTTGGAAATAAGTTGGAAAAGCTAACGTTGCTGCAGTCTCTCGTGTATTACCCGGCCAGAGGGAATAAAATCAACAGTGGCGAGAAATACTCTCTCTCTCTCTCTCTCTCTCTCTCTCTCTCTCTCTCTCTCTCTTGGACACAGCAATAAACAGAAATAATCCATTCTCAGTCATTGGGAATTCGATTTCACACTCGTCCACGATTCTAGGCACGGTTATTGCGTCCATTTGGTTGGTAGGCTCTTACAAACGGACTCTATTTGGGTGCCCTCGCTATTTTATACGAAGTCCTTTGGTATATCGGAACCGATTGGATGATTCAGCAAAAAAACTAGATTATGATACTCACGTGCAAATAATACCGTCGGACATATCACAGTACGCGTGTTGTCTAAATGCCTTTTGTGTTTATTTTATGTATTTAAGAAACAAAAAAAATGTAAAGTTTTTTTTTTTTTATAAATATCTGCAACGTTTATAATCGCGCATTTTTAAGTTAAATAAACGAGTAAAAAAATTTGTTTTAAAATAGAATCTATGGTATACAAACGTTTTTGTTTTAGTCTTTAATTAATGTAATTCTATATTGGAAGTTTTTCTATATTGTAGATCTTACTTTCTCGATTATAACAATGCAATTATGTTGCATCATTTTCTGCTTTATTTCCCGAGAAATAGTTTTCTCTTAGAAATAATCAAATATCAAAATATCTTGTGAGAGAGAGAGAGAGAGAGAGAGAGAAGATCTCCTCTTCTACTATTAAAATTTAATTTTACCGATAACTATGTCTTGGAACAAAGATTAGTATTACGAGAATTTAGTGACCTATATTATTAATATCGGTCATAAAGTTAACCTATCAAAGAACCGATCGTATCGTATGTAATATGTCTGGGCAGAATAATCAAAGTGTAACAATCGTCGACACATACCTCTCTATGTCAAATATTACGCCATTTGCGTGTTTCGATCTCTCATGTGACACAGAAAAAAGAAAAGTTGCTTTTCTTATTATTACATCTGCTTATCATTCGAGAACATGGAGATTCATGACTAATTCCTTTCTCACAGTCTCTCTGTCATTTATTTTCCGCTAGTAAAAAAACCTCCATTATTAACGTCTATCATTAGAATCCCGTCTCGAGGTAACTTTATCTGGAATCAACTTTTTTAACCATTTTTTTCCGGACTCGAGAACTGTCACAGAAATTCGAGAAATTTTTATTAATCCTTTTATTACAAAAGAAAAACGCATTGAAAACTAATTGATATCCCATAAAAAAATTACATATTGGTAATTACGCTCCGTGACAAATATGATAAAATAAATATTTTTGTAATAAAATACATAATATACGTATATTATATCACATATGTAATTTTAGATATAATTTTTTTTTTAATATTAAAATTATGACATACGTTAATGCTATAATTTATTATTAATAAAGGTGCAGTTTACATTATTGGCACAAATTCAAATGTTAAATTAAAATTTCTCGTTAAAACAATGCAATAAAATTAACATTAATTATCTCTTAAAATAACAAATTATTTTTTTACGTACGAAATGGAGCGTATAAATAAAATAAAAAGCGTATATATTTTAAATATTTATTTAAATATTTATGACTCTTCTCTTATTTTCGCTAATATCAAATCTTTACAACATACATGTATATGTGTGTACGTGTGTAATACGTGTTCTTCTTCTTTATTTATTTTTTTTTTTTTTCTACAAAAATATTTCAACACAGTGCTGTATTTTAAACGTATCTAATCAGCTTCGTATCTAATGAGCTTTCTTCATTTTTCGCATTATCGATTATAGTTATTTATAGTCGCCGAATATTTAAGATACACTACACTTGATATGTTATATTTGAGATATATACATTATCTCGTGTGCTCAACAATTCGAATAAAGAACGCACATCTAAGCCACATAAATGCGAGCTCTGCTTATCACGTGACGCAATAATCAGATCCACGTTGTAGATTTGAAGAAGCACGCACACACACACACGCAAATTTTGAGCTAGCTCATATATTATTCCCAAATAGTGAGGTCGTTGGAAAGAAGCAATTTAACTCGCGCGAACGCGTGCCTTGCTCCGGGCCAATGTCTACTGAAACATTCATGACATTCGTCGTTGTGAGACAGACTGTAAGATAGGTTGCATACGATGATACGATGTTGTCTCTTTTGTTCCTCATAATGTCGCAAAAATGCGGGGGAGATCGGGAGAAAAATTCTCTCCAAACTCAGCGAATAAAAAAAGAAATGCGTTTAGTCCGGGGGACAGCTAAGATATCTGCGACTTGGAAGAACTGTCACGTGTCACTGACATATTCCGCTGACCACGCAATTGCTTCAGAATCTCTGCTATAGATTGCGCAGCTTGAATATGGGATATTTAATCTTCTCAGTTACTTTAACAAATTTTTTTTTTATATTCCCTCTTTTCAGAATATTTTTACGTTTTGATATATATATTTTACGTAAAATATAAATAAAATAAAAAGCGAAAGAATGAGAAACAGAAAGAAAAATAAATTTTGTTCCATATATTAAAAAGCAAAAACTTATAAAGAGAAAATAAAATTAAAAAAAATAGTATAAAAATGTCCTAATAAGATTAGAATACATACATAATGCTCGATGTGTGTGTGTGTGAATATATTCAATAATAAAATACAGTTGTTAATATAATATATGCTGAAAATTGAGAATATAAATTATAATCGTAAATATTATTGCGTAACTCTTATGTTTTTTATATTTGTCAATATTTATTTTTGCAATGTTTACTCATGTTTCTAATCTAAATCATTTAAATAACTAGAGAACGATTCTATTACAGTAGCAATGTCTTGGAGTTCTTAATATAAATGTGTACCAAAGTACCCTCATAAATAATAGAGGGTCTAAGCGGAGAAGATGACTTTGTTTCTGAGAACATGGGGAAAGTATAGGAATGATATTGTTCTGTACCATTTCTTTCCGTATGCAAACAAGATTATTAGAACTGTTGGCCAAAAAATTATTTTAATGATTATCTCAAAGAACCAAATTAACTTTTCTATCTTTTTTAAATATATACGAAATAAATAAATCATTAAGTAAACAAACATCATTTTATCAATAAGAAAAAATACCAAGATATATACATATAAAAAAAATATTTAACAATATTCAAGAGTTTTTACACAGAAAAATCAATTTTGAAAAATCAATTTTTTTTTAAGATATTTTGTCACCGTTATACTAATGCATCGCTCTAATATCGCATCGGCGAAGAAGATTCTCATCGTGCCAAAGATAAAAATTGTTGATTCATTGGACAAGAGATACTTATTAGATAGGCATCGAAAATGTCGAAGACATGTTTCAGTTTCTTCTCTAGATATTGCTAAGAAATTAATAGTGGAATATATACAATATTTTCTTTCGTTTATTTTTTTAATGATAACATTCATTACACTACTCACGCGTAAACTTTTTTTTAACCAATAATTATAATCATTAATTCGATTATCTAACAATTATTATCAGTCATTGTTAATTTGATCGATAAATTTTGCCTAACATTGTTTATAGATTATACTGACTGAATTTTGATGATAAAATAACGTAAAATTAAATTAAATGTCAATAAATGCTACATAAATTGCGATGATGTATAAAAAATGCAAGATGGCTAATAACATATTGTATTTTTGTCATTTGCCTACTATTAATGAAAATTTTGATACTATCTAATTTTGTTAATACAATTAGTTAGTCCTTTATTAACGATAAAGTTTTCACATTGTTCTTTGAAACATAAAACAAATTCAAATATTATTAACTCCGTCTCTTATTTCAATTATGAACAAAGTTTGAACGAGAAACAAAATACCTAAGTTTTTTTTCTGTAGCTTGTTTCAAAGTACTTCTTCAATAATGCATCGAGTTTGATTGGTATTAAATATTAACGTCTATATATTTGATGTCTTAACTGAAACTAAAGGAAAATATGTATTTGAAATTTTTAAAAAGCAATACTTTTTTCATTTTAGCAAATCTAATAAAATACTTTTAGATTTTAATTGTTGCAACTATCTGTAAATATCTTGTTAATTTTTAAAATATTTGCTATTGACAAATTTTATTGACATTTAAAAAAGTTTTTTCTTTTTCTTATTCTCGCAAAAATTTACGGAAAGTTTACCATATATTATATACTAGAATTCAAAAAATATATTATTTCTGTTAAACATACACACGGCACACGCCTTTTTTATTATACATTGCGTGTACAGAAACTATTACGCATAATATGCAAATGATAATGAAAACACGAATGGCGAAACTACCACGCTTCCGAGGAAAGACGGTGCTGCTTTTTTCTCTAACAATATAAGTTATATTTTTCTGAAACTTTTTTCATTTCTGCGATTTTTTTTTTTCTTATTTTCTCTTTATTGTGAGAATAAAGTATCACGCAGAAAGTGAATAATCATTAATAAATTATTTAAATAATTTTTAATTACTTACATTAAAAGAAACGTTTTTTCCATGTTTAACAGATTTTTTAGAAAATTTATTTAATCCGTTATTTTTAGTAACAATTCTCATGACCGATTATTTGATTATTCTCAATTTTCTAGACAAAACAGATTGAAGCTGAGAAGATTTTTGCTAAGAATTTTTGGGAGGACGGGGAAAATGAAAAGATGGGTTGTCAGATTAAATAATTACAATACATATTTATGTGCCCAGATTCGAACAGCAATGGAAGTTAAATTATCCTCATATTGTCTCCGTAAACCTTTTCTGTTTTATTGATTTTACGATAGAACTATGCAAATTTGTCCGATTTCTCCGGCGAATTTCACCCGAGAACCCACTCCGCGGCAGATGTACGTGTAAAATGGGAAAGGATTTTCAATTAATGTCACGTACACGAGTGATTGGTACAGTTGAAATGTTATCGAAAGAAGGCGGCGTAACTTTAATAAGTTTCTTACTAAATTCAGTTTGTCCTTTACTGAAATTAAAGCATAATTTTATACGGTCATAAAAAGATATTTTTAAATGATTCAGTGTATGTGTGTGTTCAAAAATCTATAAAAACGAGTCAATTTCTTCAACGCTTTCGGTATTTTTATTACTTATCAATTTCCTTATACAATTCTACTTGAATGCAAATTTACTTTTATTGGCACAATTTTTACCTTATTCTATTAAAATTAAATTTTTATTTGGATATTTTAAATTAATAAGAGGGAGAATACAACACGATATAATATACATAATATATAATATTGTACAATGTCATAATACAATATACAATTATAGAAAAGCTAAAGATATCTAAAGAAATCACATTTTTTGTTAACAAAGGTAACTAAGTAAAAGTTTACATTGTTTGCGATGGAGAATGTAGATACAGGAAAATATAGAGATGATGTGCTATAAAAGATATGAATACAATTTAAAATTACTCCCCAATAATCTTCTAAATAGTTTAAAAGTTTCGTTTCTTTATGTCACTCCTTTCATTCTAAACATAAAAAATAAAATGTCAACGAAAGGCAAATGTCATTATCATACTTAGTTATCGTATAAAACCTTGTTGTCCTAAAAGATTGCATTTTTCAATTTTTTAAATTCAGCCTGTTTCGCCTTTAATATTCATGATTTCTCCGTTTCACAAATTGGATGGATGATACCTTTCTGCATGTTTTTATATAAATTTTTATATTTTTTTACATATAACTTTTCTAACATATCGGTTTATCGACTCGTGAATAAATTTGCAACTCACTTGTAGTTGGGACGCAAATAACTAGTAATTTCCATAAGTCGTCAAATAAATATTTTTATTGATTTGCATTTCAATCACTTGGTACAAAAGAAAAAGAAAACAAAAATGAAGAGAAGACAGAAGAAAAAAATTCCGCAAATAGTTCCAGTAAAAAGATAGTTTCATCAAAAATGTCAAATATTATTTATATATATAAATATATATGTGCATAGTAATAAGAATAATAAAGATTAAAATAAAATCTTAAATTAAATCAAGATGTAAATATATATAAAATATATATACAAAATTTAAATTAATTTGAAAGTTGTACAAATGTTACGAGTTGTATGAAATAGCTTTGGAATTATTTATAATGACAGTACGCATTCATAGATTTAAAGAGCTTAAGCCAAATTTATCTATCAACCTTATTAATCCTTATCTTTCCTAACTAGTTTCACGTCTTTTCCCAAATTTCTCTCTCTCTCTCTCTCTCTCTCTCTCTCTCTCTCTCTCTCTCTCTCTCTTTTCCTCTTTATTTATCTTTTTTCTTTCGCCTTCTTTCTTATTCTTTGTGTAGAAAGTAAATAAAATAAGAAGGTGATCGAGTGATCGATTGGACATAATGATGGGGTGATGTGAAAGATAAAAAGTTAAACTGCGAGAGAAAGTTTATTAATGTCGTCAGATAAAAAATTCGAAAGCATTAAAGAGTGAATAAAAAGTGACAGATACAATAGACATTAAATCTCTCACGAATTGTCACTTCTTTTTATAACATCGATTAATAAAAGAACCTATATTAAAAAGAAGGATTGATTATCTTGTTATAGTATTGTATATGCATATAAATTTTAAATGTTTATTATTTTTTTTTTTTTATCTATTTGTCACAATTTTAATACGTCATGCTAAATATCTTAATCTCGATTTAATATGTCGACTGATGCAAAAGTAATTATTTTGTAAACTTTATCTGCTTGTAGAGTAAGCTTATTCTAATGATAGTTAAATAGATTCTCTCATAGAAGGTATAAGTATAGGATTATATTAAGAACTTATCTTATTAACTTGATTAATGTTGCCGTGTTGCTACTAAATTACGTCACTCAAGATTATCATTTCACGTCTTTGCTTTTCATGACTTTTCTTCATTAAGATCAGACAGTCGTTTAAAGCTCCCAAGACGTTTGTGTGTGACGAGTACAAATCCTCCAATTCTAAGAAAATCGCGATATGTGTGTAGATGCATGAAAGCAATTGACTAGGCTGCTATAGAGGGAGCTTACTAAGGGGATAGCTTAAATTTACATAAATCTTAACATTTGATTAGTCTTAACAGAGACTAACCCAGTCGTCTACTTGATACTCTCGCGTCGTATATCCGTCTTGTTTAACGGATATGTAATTCTAATTATTTTACACTTTCATCTTTTGATTCATATTTCAATATACTAAAAAGAACTTTTCATAACTTTCCACAACTTTTCTATAAATATTTATTATGATATATATGTGAAAAGAGCGGCGAGCTTATTTTTCTGCAATAAATATTACTATGATTTCTCGATGAAAATAAAAAATGTATAATTTGCTATCAAACGAGTTGACAGCAAAAGAGTTAACGCGTAATGTAATTGCATAATTAATGAATCACAACATGCAATCTAATATTGCGTGATGCAGTAATCCAATGATGATAAATGCAATCACAAAAATCGAGTTTTCCAAAAGTGACAATTAAAATGAAATACTCATTTCAATCTGATGCAAAATTTCTTTCGTTCTTTTTTCGGTAGTAAAATTATGAAATTGTCAAAATATTGCTGTCGATAAAGCATTAACGTCTGATATGAGTCTACTTGTACATTTTGTGCAAATTTGTTATTAATAAAAGAAAAAGGAGAAGGAGTAATAGAAAATTATTTTGCAATAACATATATTATACACTGTTCGGACAACTGTGTTAATTTGCATGCGAAATAAATGATTAAATAAGTTTCAAATGACAAAGTAATGGCTTTCTTTTTAGAAAGAAAACATAGAATTTTATTTTGACTTTGACAAGAACATAATAGAAATTTAGAAAATATTAATTGTGTTACTATTTAATAATTTAGTTTAGACAAATCATTTTTACAGTTTAAATTTTATGTATAATCTAACAGATTCGTATATAACAATTAATTATCGATGCAGACTTGCGGCAATTAACATCGTCGTCTTTTCTTATTAGCCTGTTATTGGCATCCAAGTTAATACAAATCGAATTAACGAGACGCGATTATTGTCGGTAGATGAGTGTCGAAGGATCCAAAAGCTATCAAGAAGCTATCAAGAATGTTCTATTTAAACAAAGAGGACGTTTGTATTCTCCAGTGTCTGTCCAGGATTGTGTTAATGATATTCTACCGAATGGAGCACCAAACTGTAATTCACAATAGAGAATATGTAGCGAGAGAACGGATCTGCTCGGACGAATCAACTGACAGATCGTGTTCATCGTTAGACAAAAGAGAAGGAAACCGAGATAAATCTCAGATTAGGAGAATGCGAAAAAATTTTTAATTCAGTCGATTGTTTCACATTAGTAAGAGAAAACATTGAAGTGTATAACCCGAGAAATAATAATTATATTAGCAGTTTGAAAAGAAAATAGCGAAAATAGATAATTGTGCGAATTTTTAATAAGAGGAAATAAATGGGTAACTATAAAAACGAGTTATATTCTTAAAGAAGAATCGAAAAGGCGAAGGTGATAAATTGACGATTGGTTTTCGACTTCGTTTCTCGCAACAGATAAGCGCTCTTTTGTCTCTCGATATTTGTGATACCTTTTAATAAAACGATAGGCTTAAGTTATTTTACAATTTATCATTGAGAATAAACAATAATAAAAGATTTCGATTATATGAATTTTTATAACAAAATTTAACAACAATCTGCAGATTAATTATGAAAAATTATAAGTATATTTTTGCACATAGATTATTAAATGCAATGATTATTATTCTGTAATATCCAATTGGCGATGAATTTTTTGCGATATATGTACATATGTCTTGATAAATGAATTTCACAACGTCACATACATAATATTAAAAGACATACAAAAGTCAAAGCTTCTTTATGGTATTAATTTTTATAGTTATTTACAAAATGCCAATTTATAATGATCTATACATAAATAAAAGTTTAAATATTGCGCGCTCTGTTTTGCGAATTAAAAAAATTGACATGTATTGTCGTTGACGAAAAACGAAAAGATAAAAATACAACTTATTCCTTTGGATAATCCGCCGAATTATTTCGTAACATTTCTTTTCTCGTAACAATTTCCACATTAATCCAAGACAATATCAATACCAGACTTAATAAACAATTATCTTCAACGTCTTTTCCTAAGAAAAAACGACTCGATACATATGAGTTTGTTAAGCTTAAAATATCTTTATTAACATTAATTATTATTTAATGACAATTATACAATAATATAATTTATAAAACTGATATCGTAAATATTAAACGTAACGCAAAGGTACTCTTGTGTAATAATCAGAGCACATTCAGCATGAAACAATTAAGATTGCATAATGATATACAGGCACAAGGCTTCTATGCAAACGTTAGTAATAATATACGTCTTATGCAAATGCAATTTAGATTCGTGCATTTGCGCTTCAATGTATTTGCATAATTCATTACAACGCATTGCAAATAATTTTACATTCTTGGTATACAGGAGTGTTATCTTTCTACTTATATTATGGTTCTGAAAATAAATGACGGCGATATAGAATATTTGTTCGTCTCCTACCGAAATTTTCTAACGAATACAATAAGCGAGATAGAAAGTGGGATTAAAATAGCGTTTGTCAGAATCTTACGGCCGATAAGTTGAGAAAGATTTACGTTGAAAGCGATCTTATATTTTCTTATATAAAAGTTTATCCATAAAGCTCTTATGGAGAATAAAGTACAATTATTTTATAATTAATAATATAAGGAAAAATAAAACAATGGACTATATTATATTTCTTATCGATTACTTCAATTTAAAATTTTCTTCTAAAAAGATTCACATTTTGCGTTACGAGATTCTTCTTCTTAAGATTTTTGCAGATTGTATCAACAGCTGTAGCGTATGTTCGCGGAGATACGCGAATAAATTTCTCGCATTGTGATATTAAGAGAGCACGAGACAGGAAATCGCGTTATCGAACAGAAGGATGCTCAAAGCTTTTCCACACAGGCCGAAATTGCGTACGTGCATGTCGACGTGGTGGAAAGAATCACCGGAACGGCGTAAAGTAAGAGTCTCGGCGTAAAATACGATAAGAAAATACTTTTTGCGAAATTCCGCGTGCGTTGAAATACCGTCTTTGTGATAATAAAAAATTTATGATTTTTTACCGCGTATCTCGAATTATGACATATTTTTTTTTTTTTTTTTTTTTTTTTACTCTTAATGACCAGGGCAATTTAAATTGTTTTTCATAAGAAAACCATTTTAATTTCTTAGTGATATATTTTTATTTAATTAAAAATACTCTATATTAATTTATTAAATAAAAATATGAATATGTCTCGGTAAGTGATCAGTTCTTTTTTCATGAAAATTATTCATATTAATTGATGAGAAAAAATTTATTTTTTTATGAAAAATGTGGTCGTTTTTGAATCTGAAATTGACACAAGATTTGATTTTTTAATAAATAAATTTAATTATGATAAAACTAAAATATTCTCTGCAATAATTTTACAATACATTCAATCTTTTTCTAATTATCGTTTATTGCTCATTATCTTCTCGAAAGAACAAATTCAATTAAACTTTTCTCTTCATCGGTAGATAAATTGAAGGAACTTTGTTTGATAGTAAGTGAATATTCGTGGTCTGTAAGTCTCGTTGTTAGTAGACGTTATTCCCCCATTGTGAATTCACTTAAAGTATTAATTTAAACATGCATCGGATATGATATCAAACAGACTCGCATTAGGACCTAACGCGAATTTGTTTATTTCATTGAAAATTTAATTCAGTTTTATCGTACAATTGAATGGAAAAAATAAAATGAGCGTAAGTGATGTAAATATGTTTCATCCATTGTTATCAAAAGCACAGCATTGATTGAAAAAATTCATCAAAAAGTGAAAAGCGTAGTTGCATTCGTGTACATACCCACCGAAACTGAAACAGAAAACTAAAGTTCAACTTATAAAGCAGTCATTTCAAACGAAAGATCTTAAAGTGGCAAAGAATTAATCGCAATTCGATAATAGATCAAAAATAATCTATAGATTTAATAACTCTCAATTAAACACGAATTATTTTCTGCTTAATATGATCTCATGTTTGTTTCTCATGCCACAACTTTAAGTCGTATATGCGATTAACTGTTCATAAAAGCTGCATCTGTGTTAGTCTTTCAAATTTTTTTCCGACAAATAACGTGACTTTCTCATTTTATATTGTACGAGGTGTTAATATTAAATTTAGAATGTTAAAAACGATCAGGCTTTTTTGTTCTTTACGTTATAAATCGTCATTATTTTAATACAACTTTAATTTGAATCTTAATTGCTAAGATGTTTAACGCCGAAAATTAAAAAAAAAAAACTGTAAAGAAAAGATATGAGTATTGATGATTTGAATCAGTTTTACACATGGAAATTTATTTAAAAAAATATGATGTTATATTCTTGAATCCCGTCTAATGAACTTTCTATACATATATATTTTCTCTATCTCTCGAGAAAAATTTCTTTATTTTGGGATTATCATTGGATTATCCATATCGCTGGCGAAACCGAATAATGTTTTGACTCGCTTGGCGATTAGAATTTCACGCACGGACCTACCCAAACAACCCCTTTCAGACCCGCATAATATCAGCCCTAAATTGGCGCCTCTCTTCGTAGCTTGAGCATACTTCGAGGTCGATTAATTTCCCTTGCGACGCCGACTTGCGATTTCAACTCAGGTCCTTATTTCTGATAGTCGGCCAGTCGACCCTGTCCAAAGCGGGAATATCGCCGACAAGTACATATTACGGGAAAACGTGCCGCTTAAGGCACGTAATGCCTTTTATATTGAGTCTATAACGTCTTATTGTTTCTGTCTCCTATATGCATCATCCTTAATGTATCGCATCATTAATTCAAAAAAGCGATACGATGACTATATTTTCTCTAATAATTTATTTATTTATAACATGAATTTGTTATGGATTAATAATTTTCAAATAATCATTTTCGGCAATTTTTTGCGCCGACTAAAAATTTTTGTTTCAGGATTTATTTTATTATATATTCTCAATTTTCGGGATTAATATGACAATATAAATATTAGATATTAAAACTGATTTTTTAAATCGAATTTTTTGATTGATTATACATATATATTTTCTCCTTTTGTTTTTAACTTAGAGACAAATATGACATTTAAATATATTGAAAGGATGGTGCGTGGACACATATTTAAAGATTCATTCCCGAATACGCTATTTTCCCTAGTTTCTTCGCAAAGGAAGCCATACTACTCGAAAAACAAATTTCTCAGCCCCTCGCGTAATTAATTTTACCTACCTATTGATCCGTAAATTTTTCGGAGACGTGACGATGCACCGATGATTCTGGACACGCTGTTAAGAGAGACACAAGCACCACGCCTCTGCCATCTACGAAGCGTGCTTTAATTTTCAGACTCACGGTGAGGAAGGGATGCGGCGATTCTTGCTCCTGTTCTCTCCTCTTCATTTCTTTTGTTCCATTCTCTCTTTAATGCGATAATTCAGAAAATCTATTTTACCGGTTTTTTTTTTTTTATCATCGGCCATTATTTACGGCGGACACGCTCGGGAAGGATCGCCTCTTCCTTCGGATTCTGGAATACGTCGATAATGTTTAATCGTAGAAATGGGAATTTCTCCTTACCTTCGTGTGTCGAAAATTCCAGATGGTACCCAGCTTGTATTAGATAGCCTGAGGGTGTGCGAAATAAGACTTCATGAAATCTGACCTTAGCTTGATTCTCAGTTTGCAACGGCGTCTCGATATACGAAGCAATTCGCAATTGTCCTGTATAACGATTTAAAGTTAAAATGTCGTAAATCTCGAAGAATATCAAAACTGATTGTCACTTTCGAATCTTTTATAATATCTATATTAAATATCTTGGCAGCCAAGTACGTGATTAAAATTTTGCAAATATAAAGTTCAGTTAAATGAAAATATTTTGTTAACTATTTTACGAATGAAACGATTGCTAATCATGCTATAAATCATGCTATAAATTTGAGATTTCATTTCACACTAATTTCCAGTCATTTAAAAATTATTAACGCTAATTAATAAGTATTAACATTTCTTTCGTAAAAATCCTCAAATGTTTGCATTTTTTTACATTCGAGCAAATATTTTCTATATAAACTGAATATTTTCCTAAGAGAGTTTATTGAATCTCATCTTTTTTTTTCGAGTAATATTAATAAAAAATATAAGTATGAAAGAAAAACCACCACACATTGTCAAATGTTTGTATTTTTGTCCTCGAGTTTGGAGTGACATCGATTGCTATATTTTCACGGTATCGACATGTACCAAAATCCAAGCTGCTACAATAAAACGACTATAAATTTGGCATGGATTTAAGATTAAAATGTTTGGATACAAATGGCTCGTTATCGGCAAAATCGATCGGCATTGTCGTGAACGTGGGATGCGAATTTCGTGCGTCGATTTACGGTCGAGGAACTCGTAAAAATTCGTTAAATCTCCCGCTGCCAATTGTCCAACAGCCAACAACTTAAATCCTTCGACCATCCGTCAGACCTCGATCTATCCGATAGCTCATCGTTTCATCCTTCAGAATCTTACGAGAAAATCTTCAGAGAAAAATAAGACGGATTAAAACGCGATTGAGAGAGAGAGAGAGAGAGAAAAGTTCCTTTCGTTTCACATCCGGTATATAATTTTCAACTTAGAGATTACCGAAACTTTTCACTTGGATCGACCGTGTTTATTTGTATCTCTATAATGAATTATAAGACCGCAGGAAATTTAAACTAGAATTGCCAAATTGCCATTATTATTCTTCGATAATATTACGAATCATGAAATGAGGAAAGTGAAGGTAGGTAACATTTTTTCATATTCAATAAAAAATATGATAATGTATAAATTATATTTCGCGGAACAACGAAGATAAAGATATATTATTGCCAAATCTTGATTTGACATACCATTATTTATTAGATTTGTGCGAAAGATTTGTCTATCGCTTTTACTCTTGAGCTTTGCTTTCATTAGATTTATTAATCCGTGTTTTTTAGAAAATGAATTATATATATATATATAAATCTTTTTGCATTTATTTACATTGCAAATAAAAAAAATGTATTACAATTAATAATTGATTATTTTAAGAAATAAAAATTATTTTGAAATTTTTTATTTGTAATAATCTTGACAATTCTTTTTCATAGGAAATTAATATATAATAAAAATGAATAAATTTAAATAAAATTTAATCTTTTATCAATTCCAGATATATAGTTCTTTCAGCAGTATTTTAGCAGAAAATTTAAATTTAAAGATATAATTACCAAGATATTTAATGTTAAAGCTACATAATCCCCTTTTTACGCATCACGTATATTCGATATGCATATTTCACATTGCGTGAAAGAATCGAGAAATCTATCAATAAAATTAATTATTATATAATTTTATTCCATAAAAGTATCTACATGGATGCATGGAAAAATTTTTCGCTTAGCGATATTAGATATAATATAATTATATCGTATGTGATTATGTGTAGTAATTACTTAATGATCCATTAGCAAAGAGTTATTCAAGTGCTGAAATTACAAACCACACTAATGAATTATTTTAAAGAAAATTCCATTATATCTTAATCTTGAGTTAATCCAATTTATCGATTAATATTGTGTCCCTTGTTTATACAAAACTACAGGTTTACGATAATGGCTAATATTTGAAATCAAAAATTACATTAAAAACTCTCTCGTTTCGATTTTTTTTATTTTAACTTTTTTTTTTCTAAATGAAGTTATCAAGCTGTTAGCAAGGCAACAATATTATACGATTTGTTAGGCTTTGTTTATATAACAGTTTATATAACAATTACTCGAAAAAGCTTAAATCTTTTTGTTTCATATTTCGATACTGATGCGCTTTTTCTATTTTATTTTCCAATAAATGTATCGAGAGAGAATAAAGTAAAAATAAAGTAACGCGGTATCATTTAAGAAATTGGCTTCTTAATTAGTCTCGTAAATTAAATTAATATCGGCTTTAGCACGTTCCCAAAGAACAACTTGCTATTTGTCGGTAGTATTCTCCGCCTACGAAAGCGTCTAAAGTGATCCAGATTTATCGCGATAAAATGGTAAGGATTTATTGGATCTTTGATCATAAATCATATTTATTGTTAACCGAAATACCGCTGACGCA
Organism: Polyergus mexicanus; assembly: GCF_030449975.1. Taxonomy (NCBI): domain Eukaryota; kingdom Metazoa; phylum Arthropoda; class Insecta; order Hymenoptera; family Formicidae; genus Polyergus; species Polyergus mexicanus. The sequence continues at coordinate 10,474,358 of NW_027223329.1, forward strand.
AAAAGAATAAGCTCGAATAAGCAATATCTTTTTTGTAAGATAATCCAAGATAACACAGTTCAATAAAAAATAAAAAAAAATAAAAAATTGTTTTGGTTAAAATAAAATATATTATTATGATCTCTTCTTCACCTTTATAAAAAAAATTTATTATAATGATTAAAAGTAATAAAATCTCGATATTTTTGTGTTTCAGGTAACTTGATGGTAATCTTTGTCGTGACGTTCTCCCGACGATTGCGTAGCATCACGAATTTCTTCCTGGCGAATCTGGCGGTGGCTGATTTTTGCGTAGGCATATTCTGCGTTTATCAAACGCTCACCAATTATCTAATGAACAGCTGGCAACTGGGTGACCTTCTCTGCAAGGTGTACATGTTTGTGCACGCGCTCTCCTACACCGCCAGCATACTGATCCTTGTGGTGGTGTGCACCGAGCGTTACTTGGCTATCGTTCATCCTATTAAGTGTCGGTCCATGCTTACCAGGAGTCGTCTCAGAATAGTGATAGGCGTAGTGTGGATTCTAGCGGCTGTGTACGCCTCGCCCAGATTTTTCTACGTCGAAACTATCAGCAATCGATTGAACACCGGCGACGTGGACATTATTTGCATAGCTAATATCAAGAAGCACAACAAGAACGTTCTGGATGTGGTGAACCTCGTCTTTCTCTATCTTCTGCCGCTTTTCCTCATGTGCTGCTTGTATACGAGAATCGCTGTCGGTCTCTGGAGAAGCAGTGCCGCTCTTGAAGGACCTGGTCTGGTCGCTAGAAGTAGAAACGGCAAGATCCATCACGTTCACACGTCCAGTAGAAACATTCTGAGGGCGAGACGCGGTGTTATCAGGCAAGACATTTTCATTCTACATTTTCGGTAAATTGCAACGCGGTGTCTTCCCTTCCCATCTCGCTGAAAATAATATTCCTTCGAGTGATCCCGTTCAAAGAATATATTCGCTTTAGCGAGTATGAAATCGTAATGAAACATAATTAATCAAATAAAGAAAGGTTGTTTATGAACGCGTTTAATTGCTATCAATATTTAATGCTATTTCAATAAATTTTTATAAAGATTAAAAAACTTTTTACATATACATATATATATATATATTATATGTGAAAAAGTGGAAAAACGCGCAAGATATGCTTGCATGATTGATATTTTGGCGGTATAACTAAAGTACAGAAAAAACGATTATTGCAGTGTTATTTCTTTCTTTAATATAATTTGCAATTAGACTCATAATTTTTTCAAGATTACCGAAGCAATTCTAAATTATTGAGATTTACGATGTCGAATTAGAATAATATGTTAGAATAATCGATCTATACTAGATCGATCTATGCTAGATTAAAATGTGCAAAGATTAATGAGATAAAAAATAATTGTTCATTTATTCATTTAATAAGAATCGCGTTTTTTTTCAATTTTATGTCTCTCAATCGCTTCGAAAAAGTTTCTGGATATGAGTGATTTATTATAATCTATAAATGTGGATAAACCGATAGGGTATTTTTATTAATTGTTATCTGTTCAGCGATTAATATGTACTAAAGGCATTTCCGACATGCCTCTCATTCATGAAAAAGCGGCGTTTCTTTCCAACTCGATCAATCTCGCCGCTATTTTACAGAATGTTGATCGCCGTAGTGATGATGTTCGCCATATGCAACCTGCCCCAGCAAGTGCGTATCGTCTGGCGGCATTGGGGCTCAAACTACGATCGCACATCGGATTTCAGCACTCTGCTGACTGTCTCGACCTTCCTCATCTCGTATATGAATTCCTGTCTGAATCCGCTGCTATATGCTTTCTTGTCGCGCAATTTTCGCAAAGGTATGCGCGAGCTGTTGCGTTGCAAGGGTGCTAAGGGTCGTAGCGGCGCCCTGGCGATGATGTATACCAGCGGCGATCATACGAATCGTCACGAAAACGGCTTAAGCACCAATTTACCACACAGCTCTGTCGTCCGATTGAGCTCCGTCCAGGACAGCCCGTGTACCACGCAGACCATCACACGGCAGAGCACTTATGGCAAGAACACTTAATAAACTCTACGACGATTCTCAACGAGGATGGAGAAGCCATCCTTTACGTAGAATATTCCAGAATGGGAACTGACAGGATTTCTCTCAGGGAGAGACGCGCGAGCGCCCGCAGAATTTTTCTAGAGAATCTATTTCGATGCGATCTATTAGAAAGAAACGAAATGAAGTATTTTGTGTTGAGAATTTATTTATGCTCTAATATACTTTGAATTCGGATAAGCTGAGATTCGTTATTCGCGGATATAAAGGATATACTGGACATCTGGAGCATCCTGTACACGAATAGACGTCGAATCAGGTAAACATAGCGAAATTAGAAATTATTTTCTTCGGCGTATTGGAAATATTTTTATCTCATCTCAGTATCGAGGCTTTATTTTCGGAGCGTCCCAAAATTCTAGTATCGAATCAATTTTCAAAAAAATATCGGATTTAAAACGACAGATCACTTCCAAGATCTGATTTACCTTGAAAATTTGCTCTTCAATTTTTGAGAATGCAAATATTGTATTATCTCAATCGACGCAGAACTCGCGGCTCAATTTCTTACTGATGCGTGACGTTGTAATCTTAATCTTAGCTCACATACAATCGCAGGAATTGCCACGTTTCGGGAACAAGATACCTCGATAGCGATAGTTTTTACTGCACAAGAGAGAGAGAGAGAGAAAATTTTGCTGAATTCTAGTCAAGTAGTGTCAGCGACATTCAACTTTGTGTGTAACCCGTATATGCACAGCAAAACTGAACTACGGTGAGCTTAATCGGAGCTTATTCAGAATGCATTACTCCCCTTTCCATTCCCATTTTTTGCCTCTCAATGCATAAACAATATAGACAAAAAGCTCGGTTCAACACCGCATCTGAAGCAACAACGAGAAATTGCATCATGCGATTGAGAAACAATCGATATCCGTATAATCATATTTATATTCAAATATCGCGTATATCGAATTTGAATAAATTATCGTAGAATTTCCTCCTCGTTTCTAATATAGATATCTTCAGATTTCGTCTCAACTATTATTCATATATCAATGTCGATTCTTTTCCATACAATCCTGCTTTTACTTATTGAAAATGTTTTGTCAATTCTTAAGTTTTAATGAAAAATCACAATTGTTATTAAACTTGTAAAAAAATCCACACTCGAATAACGCATCATCCGACAAATCAGCTGCCGTGCTTATCAGAAAAGTCATCTACTCGTCGAATAATGGTAATGAGTGAAAAGAGGTAATCAAATTAAGCATTTGTGTGAATGAATATTATAAGAGAGCTATATACTGGAGATATTTATTATTATATTAAAGAATTAATGTCAACTAATTAGCGAACAATAAAGGAAGTTATAATAAAAGATGCAGTGTAATTTGCTTATTACAAATTTCTTTTATACACACTTACACTGCGTTTTTTTATAAAATTATTTATCTGTGACATGAATATTATCAAACAAGATAATATGCAAAAATCTTACATTTGATTTTAAAAATATGTTGCTCATTCTTTATTAAAATATAGAAAATACACATTAAAATGTAAGCCAAAATACTCACTAAAGCTTTCAGATTCTATTTCAGAAATTGAATAATATATATGGTATACTTAAATTTATCACTTTCATTTCTGAAAAATATTATATTATATTATATGTTTTATATGCTCATAAATTGATTGATCGAGTACGTAATAATAACGTTTCTTAACAAATTAATATAAACATTTATATATGTAAAAGAAAACGGTAACAATCGGCCGCCAAAAATATAATACAATTTATTTACAATACATTGGCAGCAAGACAATTTGCATTAGAATTCATTAGAGATTCATTATATTGGAATGGGCGATATTACGTGACACATATATAATAATTACTTTTGTTTTTAAGGAAAAAATATTTAGTGGCTGCAGGACGTCCCATATGCCATATATAATGCAATCACACTTTGCCGAAAAGTCTGTATTATACTTGTCAGTTTGTGAAATGCCACATATACGTAAAGTATTAGATCGCGGTCTCGTGGATGGCAAAGATCCGGAATAGTTTCTAAAGTAAAACACTTTCAAAAATACAGGCATCACTTGGGACGGCGCAGCTCGAGTAATTTGCTCTCGAAGGAAAAAGTTTCACCGACTCCGAAATATATGTATATTTTCTCCGACGCGTCGCATACGCACCCTCAACGGTGTGTCTCCAAAGGCAAATTTCAAATTTGCATCTCCGACGAGCAAACAACCTCATCTTCCTTCCCTTCCCTCTCCCCGCGCCTTCTACGTCATCGCTCTCGAAATTGAAATCGTGTTGTCAACGTGCGCTTTTGTCAAGTCGCGCTGAATAAAATCGGTGAAAGAGATTAATTCTATACAGGATGTCATAGAAACATTTTAATTCACCAAATATTAATCATAATTTTTTTCATCTACTTGGAGACGATTCTTTCTTGGCATAAATATCAAGCGAAATTATTATTTATTGCGCGCGTCTTTTTAATTTTTAACGTTATATATCCTTATAAGAGCAAATTTAAAATATGTTAATATTTTTGTCAAGAAGAAATTGTTTCAATTATCGAGATTAACTACATGGATCTCGCCGGATATCGGGTATTATCGGGCACCATGTTCAAACATATGTAGAAAATGCATCTAATGCGCGTATTAAAGCACGTACGACGCATCGCCATGTACGATAGAAATGTGTTCGCCTACATGAAGGATAAAGCACGAAACATAGATATTTGGATCTGTCTTATAAACGGTAAAGGTCGGAGAAGCGGGTGACGGCGATTTCATCTGTCGCGTCTTTTTCGAGTCTTTTCTCATTGTCAGATAATAATAAGGCAAAGAAAGTTTAATTTACGATGGAAATTAATGAATATAGATTTTGAAAATTTACCATTACAATGATTGTTCAAGTTGAAGATGAAACGACGGGAAAGGAACGCGAAATATCGATAATTCGTCGAAGAACGATTAAACGCGCATAGATTCACTGAAATTAAAATTACAAGAAGGACGTTTAATTCCCATTTAAATGTTGCAGTCACGTATAATTGTGTGCAATTCGCGCCAGCTGTTCCAACGACGTTGTATATGCCAGTTTACTTAATTTATATAGAGTTGCATTGCGCTTCATGCGGGTTATCATCGCGAGGACACTTTATCGGAGATTTCGGTTTTTTTTTTTCCCCCGTTCTTTTCCCGCTTTGTTTTAATCTTCCGTTACGTAGCTTTTTCTTAATAAAGTTTCCTTTTTCTTCCTTAGATTCTAACGTGCGACCTTGTTCTTTTCTCTTTTCGTCTATATCTCAGCAACGAGAAAGGTATTTCTTTTTTGGAGGAAAAAGCGAAAGATTTATGTAACATCTATATACCTTGAAATAGAATAATACCACAATTTTCATTTATTCTTATCGTTACATTTTGCATAGATACGACTATAAGCGGAACGAGAATTTAACTGTTTTGTTTTTCAATTTTGTTTACTAATCGATTTATAATTGAATTAAGAAGACGGATATATAAATTATTATTAACGTATTACAAATATTCTCTAGATATTGTTTTTTTTTTTTTTTTTTTTTTCCCATAGCAAACACAGTTCCGTTTTTTCAGTTTAACATATACAGAAAAATATGAGTAGTAAACTATATATAAAATTTTGTCGAAATAAAGTTCCCCCACTTGAGCACTATACATTCTTGTATATTAGTTGATATATATCCACTTATATAAAAGCATCACGCCTGATATCACGAAAGGTCCCTTTTCTTATCGGGGCAAGTCTTTCGACAAGCGAAAACGACGTCGATTCGCCGCGAGGAAACAGACCGGAAAAACGATGAAGGGATAGGATGCATGTTCTCGAGCCGAAAGGTACAAAGGTAAATTTTCCACAGTAACCCATTACTTACTCCTTTCGCTATATTTCATTTTTCATTCGTGCGATATTTCATTAATTTACGTGACGTTAGTCGCACTTAAACAAGTAAAACGTTAAAGGCAAATAAATATCTTATAATCGAGAAAAGAATAGATAATAATATAAATAAATACTATTTATCACAAATAGAGCATTTTTATAATGCCATCTTTATTTATCGCATCATAAAGTTCCAAGAATTCAATTTTATCGTGTCATTACAAGATTTCTTAAATCGTACCAGTACGCTTTGGAAACTTTACACATATATTTACTACACATTTATTATTGACAAAATATATGTTATTTACTAATGACTTTATCTTAGATATTTTTTGATTTATTAATATATAATTTGGCTATTAATACATACGAATAAAAATGGGTTAATAAGAATCGGGTGCAGAAAAAAAAACCATAATTGTCTTCAAAAGAGATTAATTATAATTAATTAATTTTTAACATTAATATTATAACATATATTTCATAAATAATAAATATAATAAAATTATAATATGCACATATTTTGAAAGAGCTTGTATACCATATATCCAAAGCTGTCTCTTAGGATTCGTCACTTCAATGTTCAGATACAAAGCACGCGATGTGGTAACGTATGTGCATGCATTACTTGACCTTTTCATATACGATAACCTATACTTTAGCATTTTATAACAATTAGTGTCCTTAATTAACTACTATCGAATACAAATTAAGAGTTTCCTGTTATACAAAATATGACATTATACAAAAATCATTATTCGTTAGGTCAGAAATGTCAAGTTTCATAGGTAAATTATTTATTTTACGTAAAAAATATTATTGCAATATATCACGATCGAAATATTGATTTGAAGAAAGAAAAAAAACAAGTACCTCTCTAATGCAAATACAGACAATCATTTAAAATGGCTATTATATCATATTTAATAAAATTGCAATTTGAAAAATACCGCATTTAAAAAGAGAAATGTCTTTGACTAATGGTAATTGACTAGGAAATAATAATTAGAATATTCTGAATTTTGATTAGGCGTAAATTAATTATTATTCACTGATCCGTTCTGCCTGATTTGTTTTTAGCTATTTTTTGTTTAAAAAAAATGTTGTGTTTTCAATTTTTATATTATTAAAAAATGATATTATCTATATACCAATTAGTGACCTTCCATCTCTCTAAATAAGATTTTATCTAAACAGAATTTTTTACTCAGTCGTTAAATAGTTATCGTTCAATAAATTCAAAAATTAGCCAATATCTATTGACCAGTTTCTAACCAGGTTGTAATCATTTTTTTCTAAACAATTTTCTATTCGGGCGGTCATTGGTCATTTAAACTTTAAAAGGCGTTATGTTATTAGTTGTCCAATTATTAAAGTTAATTTTCTCGGAAATAAAGATTCGAACAAAGCTATATAAAAAATTTTATTCTACATTTCCGTCTTATTTTTGCAACGAAAACTCTTCTTTTCTCAATTCACAATTTTACAATCACAATTTTAGACGCATTCTATACAGAAATACTAAAAAGTAGATATAAAAAGTTTATATTATAATTTGTTTCAGTATGATAGTATCTTATTAACATGTGCATGTTGTATAAAAGTGTAATTATATGCAATTTATCATCAAAGATTCAAAAAGATAAATTTATGCAGCTGCAATAGATAACGCCTTAAGATATATTAATAGAGAGAGAGAGAGAGAGAGAGAGAGAGAGAGAGAGAGAGAAGACATTTTAAACATTTGTTCTAATAACAAGGAAAGATTATCAAGTAAATGATGTAATTATAATTCCTTTTCGCTGAAAGAAGCATACATTGTATTTGCGTAATGATTCTTTTTCTATAGAAAATTCAATAACTTGTCATCTTTACCAAATTACAATCAATGAAGAAAAAATTATATACATTTATTCTGTACGTACAAGCGTAACATTTTCTACCGCCATTGCTGCGTGTTTTTAATTTTTACGATACACTTTATATACATAGATTTGCAATTATATGAAGTTATGAAAATTAGTATTTATCACATTAGAATCGAAAAGGCTTATTAATTGAAGCTTCATTCTCGTTAAAACATAAGATTACGAGCGGAACAACATTTATTCAGCAATAAATATATTTGATAATTTTGAAATATCTAACGACTGTAATGAGCCCTTGTGTATTCCGATAGAAATGATATCCTCCTTGTCTTTCCCTTGTCACGGATCATGTGAGTATTTTATCTCATATTTTTTTCTCTTTCATTCTCTTCCGTCATCTCGGTGAGGTCTCGAGTTCACATTCGTATATAACCGGTTAATTCCAGCTTCTTTTCTCCCCTCCGCTCAGCTGTCATTCTTATCATGGACAGGACTATCCTCGTTTAACAAAATGTATGCGTATTTTTGTTGGTCTTAGTTAAATATCCATACTGACAGCTTTTCATTACAATTAGATTACACGCGAAACGAATTCGATTTGCGACTCTGCATGATACGTAATATCTAATCGTGCATATATATATATATATATATTGTATATATTTATATTAATTATTAAGAATATGTATTTATATATTTCAAGATATTTTTTATACAGTCGAATATACGATTTGAATACAATTCGATATTTTGCAATGACATTAATACTAGTCTTCCAAGATGCAGCACAGTAACATCAATCATCCACTGAAGATTCTCAGAATATTTAAATGATACTTGGAAAATAAGTTAGAGTGTTTCACATAATATGAAAAACTCGATAACTATATCAGCCTCTTGCCATGATCGTTAAAAGAGAAGGAACAAGGATTTCTGAACAGAACGAGAAATATCTCCCCTGAGGAACGTCCGGGAATTGCGAACGATGAGGTAAGATGATATATCGCATGTACGATCAACTCGTAGTAAGAAGTGCAGGTAAAACATATTTAGCCGAATATATATAAACCGAGTGATGTTCTCAAACCAAAAGCCGATTTCTAACATGTCGAGTTAATTATAAAGTAATCTGTCTTTGTACGATATTTACTCTTTTCGATTCACTCTCGTGAGAGTGAAATATTGTATATCTATTCCCCTTATTCTTATCTATAGCATTTACATTTTTTTTTTCTAATTATTTTAAAAACGCTCGTATCGATTTTCTCAGGTTTCTTCGGCTTTTCTTTATTGATAAATACCATATATTTATTTCACAGTTTATTTATTTACCTTATAAAGAATTGTATATCTAACAATATAAAAGTCAGGTTATCAAAATCTTTTAGAAATTTAATATTTTTTCTGTACATTCGCCTTTTTTATTATAAACTCTCTTTCTCTCTCTCTCTCTCTCTCTCTCTCTCTCTCTCTTAAAAGAAATAAAAAAAGAATTATAAATATAATTACTGAAGAGATACAAATATAATTACTGTATTCTTTACATCTGTGGTCAAAAAATAATAATAACCTAAAGTTTCTAAAGTATATAATTAAGCGTAAGCTATATCACTCAGTAATTTGTTTGACCTAATTAGTTTCTAATTATGTTTTCTTATCTGGAAAATGTATTTTTTTTTCTTTTTTAAATATAGCGCCATTTATTACAAAATAAAATTATCTATATTTTAATTAGTAGTTGACCATTTAAACAGAGTTTTATCTAAACAAAATTTTTTACCCAATTGTTGGAGCAGTTATTGCACAGCAAATTTAAAATAGTAAAAACTGATCAGTTTTCGATTTAAAATGTATTGTTCTCAGACATTTTTTTTTTACTCGGATATCAAATTACTTTTTCAATCATTCTCTTTTTCGTCCTCTCCCCCCCCCCCCCTCGCTCCTCCTCTCTCTCTCTCTCTCTCTCTTTCTTTTATATTCCGTGAAATCGCGTAAATATGCATAAAGTGCTAAGAAAACCACGAAACTTTTCGAATTCGAACGAGTTTGCGAATATAATTAATATAATCGGCGAATCTGAAATGAAAGCCGTTGATTTATCGAAGACATAATTATACAAAACTAGATTGATCGCTGCTCGATCCAGTTAAAACGAGCCGATCGCCTTTCCAGTATACACGAAGTCGGATAACGACCTATATTTTTAGAGGAATCAAGAATTGCTATTATATCGGAGAAACTGGGTGGAAAAGTGCGTAAATAATGTTTTCGAATCGAACCGCACGGACTCATTGTCACATCATCGTGAAGACAAATCATACTCTGACAAAGTTATTTTCCATGCTGATAAGATAATTCGGTCCGCTGGGGGTACCAGAGGAGAGAGAGTCTACAGAGATAATCTCTCATCACTTGGTGACGCTCGTCTATATGACTGTTCGTAATGATATAGTGTTTTCGTCTTTTTTATACTGTATTTTGATTGACATGCGACACGCATGAAAACAATACGTACGAAAGCTTACAAAAATTGATCTCTCCGCTTTATTGATTTATATGAGGCGTATAGCTGGAGAATCTGAAAAATTTATTTTGCAGGCCATTTAAAAAGTTTGTTAATTATTATCCAGATGCTCAACTTTTGCATGTAGAATGTTGTTCATTTAAATCCTAACATCACTTGCTAAAATACGATCAATATTTTAAAATTTTGTAGTTTAAAAGTCAAAAGCGGGGGATCCGCATCATCATCGTGTGGCAATCGTGTTATCAATCTTAAAGAGAAAGAGCGAGAATGAGCGAGTTGTTTGCACAAGAAGAAACGAGGGAGAGAGAAAGAGACAGAAGAAGCACGTGATGATCGCACCAACGCAGAATCACGAGATATCTCGCTGTAATAAGATTATTTATTGCTGAATCGGACCCCCAACAGCAATTGCATCATTTTCGCATTGCACGCTCCGATGATTCTCAACACATGATTCTTTTGCACAATAAGAATGAAAAAAATATATATATTCGCAGCGTCAATATCGCTTGTGGAAAGAAAATTTCTACAACGATAAATTATTTTACATTGAATATTAAATTTCTATATTAAACAAGAAAAATATATATCGGATATCGGTGAATAAAGTCCTCATATTCGCTCATTTATTTGCAAAATCAATCTCATTTCTACAATAAAATTGAAGGAATAAGCGAATAAAATATACACATGTTATATATATATATATATACTCATGTTATATTTTTATATTAATTGTAGTGAGAGTGGCGCTATTAAGTGTGTAATGCGTAATTAATTGCTATTAAATGATCGTAATAATTTCGTAATATAATATCGAGCTTAATAAAGCAACATTAGCAGAAATAAAATTAACGTTGTTAATGCTACGATTATTGGCGCTAGCATATCATTCATTTTTACAGTAAGAAGAGAGGACAGTAAAAATTATATAAACGAGATATACATTTTTATATCGCATATATATATATATATATATAGTATATACATAAAGAATGTGAGAAACAGAGAAGAGTGAGTCATATAATTTAAATAATTTCTTGTCATCAAAATGTCATTTTTCTACTGTTTTATCTACAGTTTATCAAAGTTACTGATAATTATTAAATATGGAAAGGAATAAAGTTCGCGGATAAGTGCGAGGTTAATAGAGGAAATTACGAACATTCTCTCTCATAATAATTATCTACACACATTCGTTCCGAAAAATGCCTATTTAAGCAAGACATTCGCGACATCGAATATGTACATTGAGCAGTTTTCGTTGGCGAACGAGACTAGAGCCGGGAGAAGAGAGACGACCAAGGTTGTCTGTCAACAATTTACTCGCGCATTTATCGTCAGAGTAGGGGGGGGGGGGGGTTAGGAGGGGAAAGGGGGGGAAGGGGGGATTCTGCTATAAGAAGATAAATCACAGTGGAACGACTCAGTTGACGGTTAGAGTACCCTGTACGCGGAATACCGGTCACGACTTCATTCTTTCGTGTCTTGCTCTTCGAAAAATATCCTTATACGACGTTACGAATTTTCCATCCAAAAAGAAGTACGCTACGAGAGGTAGGTCCTGCATTTAAATTCAAATATCTATCGCATCTCGTATGCGCCGTCCGCATCAAGATAGGAACCGCTTCGGCTTGGAAAACTTTCAAAATCTGACACTTGTTGCTCTATCCCCCCGGTTACTTTCTATTATCGCGAAAGCGCACGTTGCACAGCGCATCGTGCAACGTCAAATTTTCCAACGATGCGAAAGATCTTATCTCATATATGGCATCGCGATATATTTGCAATACAACATGTAGTATAAAATTTAAATCTCGCAAAAATTTCCGGGTCTTGACCTTTCTAAAACTACCTTTTGAATTTGCCTATTTGAATAGAATACATTAGTTGGAAAAAAAATTTTCTGTAGTCACGTCCGGATGAAATTGAAAAAAAAAAAAAAATATATATATATATATATATACACATCTCGCTTATATAACTTTTATTGACTAGCAATGTCCTCTTTTTGCTGCGACAAATATACATTAACTTCGATAGTTGCTACATTAGCAATTATACGTTTATTTCTATCAGTGTTTCTTTTTTACAAGTCATGATGTTTTATTATTGTATCTAATATCTCTAGCTATAAATCGATGAATATGGATGTTGTTTGAGCGTTTTTTTCTTCAAGGATAACATGTCGGTCAACTTCAGAAGCGTCTTGATAAGTGATCCCGTGGACAAATCTTGTGGCGCGCTATTAACGGAACACGGCATTCCGGTTACCACGAAACATAAGCTATCGCAAGATGAACTAATCAATGAGCTACAGGTAGGGGGATGTGACAAAAATTAGGAAAATGACGAATAATTTCTATTCTACGCTTTGAACCAAATTCGATAGGAGTTATATAGATATATATGAAAAAACACAAGGTCGTGCATTTTTTTTCCCGCGATATCCGATATGATAGATCGATTGTAAAAATAAAACAATTTTTTCTCTTCTTCTTTTCTCTCTCTCTTTCTGAATTAAAAGGTATTTACTTGAAAAGCTATTTTGATCCTTTTATTGTTATAAATCTTTAAATTTTTTATAACATTTTAATCCTAAATTTTTAAAGATAATTCTTTTTATATTTAAATTGCAAAACGATCAATTATTCTCGAAGCATTGATTCTTATATCCCTTTTGTATACCGACGCTATTGTAAATTGATTTTAAAGATTTATTTCAACGGTATTTATAGAATTGCAAGCTATATTGATCTTTTAAATTCTGATACAATTATTATTTTCGATTCACAACTATTGAACAAATGGAGGATTATGACAATTGGAGGAATATTTCGTGCGTTTCAGAAAAAATATATCGTTATATTTATACACCCATCATCGAGCAATATTTGCGTTGTATAATGTTTTCCATATTTATGGATTTCAATTTTATGCATGAAATTCACTAAAAATAAAATGGAATGAAATAACAGCTATAAACGTAATTCATTATTTTTCGTTGCATTAACTAAACACTATGAAAAGACAAATCTTTCAAAAACTTTGACTACCGTAAAGCTTTTTATTATAAAGTTGAAGTAATCAGACAATATATATTGATAATTCTAATATTACGTTATAAAGATAACGAAATTTTAATTACAGAGATCGTGTAATTTACCTTGAAGTTTTATCTCTTTAAGAATAGGACTATTAATGATTGCAAATTGTTATCGATGCACAATCTATCAATCGAAAAATACGAATCTGTCAGATGAGAAGATCAAATTTTCAACAAAATTAAATTACGTTAGAATTCACGTGTAACAGATAAATTCAATTATGATAATATACAATATATGAATCGCTATCGAGAAATTATGCAGAAAAAATATAGTTACATATCAGATTATTAAAAAAAAAAAGAAAAAAAAATCTCTGCAAGTATAAAAATATGTATTTCTTTAAACGTGAGTTTTATAAGACACAAATAAGCCCTTTCTTTCTCGTATTATTCGACTACGAATATCTAAACATGTGTTTTAAAAACGAAAAACGTGGATAGAAAAGGTGCGTAACTGAAGTTAAAAATATATTTTATCATATACAGATACAGATAGGCTTTTTTTTCGTTTGAAAAGCGCTAAACCGATTTTATCAATCAAGCTATTATTTTTTTTTTTTCTATATTCGTTACGTAAAGACTTTGATAAGCCAATTAAGCTTACACAGAGGGATAGAATTTTATTTACTTCAAACAAATAGTTATCTTATACTATAAATAAATATAAAATTAAGTTGGCAAAATATTTTGCTGCTTTTTTTAAATAATTGCGCGAAGTGAAATATGTAATATAAGATATTTTGTATCTTACAGAGAAAGCAGAACAAGTTCAAAATTATCTCTTTTGGTTTTGCACATTTCCATTATTGCAATCTGCGAAACAAACTGTCCAAACTATACGATAAAGTAAGACGATAAAAAAAAAATTCTGAGCATTAAAGCGCAATTATAATTTCGCGCAAAGTGATATAATAATATAATGAAATATAAAAAAAAATCCACATTTTATAGTACAAAATAGTTATAACTTTAGTTGTAAACTCGTTTGTGCTATTTAAAATGTATTAAACATATTTTTCCTGAAATCTAAATTTCGTAAATTATATCGTAGATAATCTATTCGAACTAAAAATAATCACGCGTGAAATGTTTGTATGATTCTTAAATCGGACAAATCTCTAGGCATCAAATGTTCCAATGTATCTTAAAGCGAGACATTCTCGATTTAACGCAACGTTATAGCATAGAGTATAGAGTGATTATGTATGCAGGGACCGCATATCGGACGTGTCTCGCTCTCTCTTTTCCGTCTCTATCGTTCCTCCGGTTTCTCTCCGTCTCCATTTATTCCTTCTCGTCTTAATTGCTTGCATTCGAGTCAGCGATCCGGTTAAATCCAGCTGAGTCGGCCGGCATGGGCCGGCACGGATACCGGTTAGCTCTGTGACGGGTCGTTGTACCACCGGTTTGCGCCGCATGTCCGCACACATAGGCGCCCGTACAAGGAGATTTCTTCTATCCCGTCTCCATTCACATTTCTCAATAGATCTGTCGATAGATGATTTAATTTCGCTTCTTCCACTCTTATCGCAAAAAAATTTCTTAAATGAATGCGCGAGTGCAAGTTGAATAAATCGATCATATCTGCAATCGCGACTTATCGGATACAACGTAAGAGAAAATTCTTCTTCTCCTGGTTTTAATTTCACTTATGTTATATAATTCAAGAGAGAAGAAGAAAATTTTCTAATAAAACAGATCATTTAGAAAGAGAATCCATAAGAATTTTATTCGTGAGAAGCTGTATGAATTTTTCATCTATTAATAACACGTTTATAATAAATTAATATATTTACAAATATCTATTTGTGTTATGTATAAATATATATAGTTGATATATCAAATATTTCTTAAACATACATGTACACGTATGCTACGTATAATGTCCTTTCGGCATTTTGTTTTTATATATTATTTCATTTCATGTAATTCACGAATTTAATACGCATCGCAATTAAAAAAAAAAAAAAAAAATGCGATACAGCCGCCTATGTTATCTCGTATACGTTATCTCTTGCAGATATATAATTATAATGAAGCCTAAATTGATTAGACGTAGAATACATTTCTCTCGACTTTGCGCAAATTCAATAACCAGTTTGCACAAATTCGCAACGGTGATCTTTCTAAGCAATAAGAATAGAATGGATCGAATCGTATTATTTAATTATATGTATATATAATCATAAATAAATTATATATAAAAACATATTAATATATTATAAAAATCATTAATTTAATTTCTTTCCGCAAACTCTTCTTTTCAAACATATTTATGCGTTTTATACCCTACAACTATAATTGCACGAAAAAAAAAAAAAAAAATATATATATATATATATACAATATATATCTCTCTTTCTTTATACTTTCAAATTACATTCTTACTCTCTGTTTGAGAGATATGAAAATCTATATACATGTATGATCTTTCTCTCTGTCGAACAGAATCACGATGCCCTTATCGTTCGATCTGAGACCAAAGTTACGGCGGATGTTTTCGCCGCTTGTCCAAATCTCCGCGTAGTCGGACGTGCCGGTACCGGCGTCGACAACATAGATCTTCAAGCTGCCACACGTAAAGGAGTAATTGTGTTAAAGTACGTAATTAACATACTCTTCTCTATTTTGTCCACGATATAACAGAAAAAATAAATATGAGCGAAATAATTCTATATTAATTACGAAACAATTTTTCAAAAACGTTTCTATTTATGTCAATTTCAAAAGCGAGACGCTTTTATATTTTAAACATATAGATTGCAATATAAATGAAGAATGTAAAATGCTGCAATCAATACATTGTTCTCTTGGAGAAAATTATTTTCTATCTTTTCTTGTAAAATTTTTTTTAAAAATAATTTATGAAATATAACGGGGGATCGTTAAAATTCATCAAACAGTATTAAAGAAAAATTTCTTTTATTATATCAGTTACTTTATTAATATTTAAACTAATTATCATATTTAATTAAGCAGACTTGAGTTATACTCCGGTAAGTCTCAAGCAACACGAAAAATATTTAGAGCGAGTAATTAAAGAAAATGCAAATATAACAAGTAATTTGATCGAGCCTACAAATGGCACAGCTGTGTCAATTATTATATAACTGCATTATTTATTTTGACGATTGCAGCACCCCGGGCGGCAACAGTATCAGCGCTTGCGAGCTAACGTGCGCTCTGATCTCTTCGCTCGCACGTAATGTCGCGCAAGCTGCGCAATCGCTGAAGGAGGGCCGATGGGATCGGAAACTCTATTCGGGATACGAATTATTCGGAAAGACTCTCGCGATCCTGGGAATGGGCCGCATAGGCCGCGAGGTAGCCTACAGAATGCAGAGTTTCGGCATGAACATTGTCGCGTTCGATCCGATTGTGAAGCCCGAGGTTGCCGCGGAGCTTGGTATAAGATTGCTCGACTTGGAGGAGATATGGCCCGTCGCTGACTATATCACCGTTCACACGCCTCTAATACCTCAAACAAGAAATTTGATCAATGCGACAACCTTGGCGAAATGCAAGAAAGGAGTGTACATCGTTAATGTCGCACGTGGCGGCATCGTTGATGAAGAGGCTCTCTTGAATTCATTAAAGCTCGGCCATTGTGGCGGAGCAGCTTTAGACGTCTTCGTGGAGGAGCCACCGAAGAATCCGATCACCTTAGAACTCATTAAACATCCAAAAGTCGTGCCGACACCTCATCTTGGTATTTTATTTCACTTAGAGTCATGCGAATGTTTCCATATTTTGTCATTTTCGATGTCTTCAATTTTTCTTTATATATCCTGTTGTTTTAATGAGATTTGATAAGATAAATTAACATGCGCTGTGCGCATTCTATATTCTTCTTACGCTTCGATTGTGTAGAAATCATAAAAGTAATTAATTATTTTTTATACACGTTATAGGTGCCAGTACAGCCGAGGCTCAGCAACGAGTGGCGGTGGAGATTGCTCAACAATTCCTGGGTTTGTCCGGAAAATCGGCGAAATATGCCGTCACCGGTATCGTAAACGCTCCGGTCTTATCTGCCGCCATGATGAACGAGAATGAACCTTGGATCGAATTGTCCAAGAAATTGGGTCAATTGGCCGGTCGCTTCCTCAAAGGCAAACTAAACACGATCGTTCACAGCCAAACTGTAGGGAGTGGTATGCAAGACAAACAATTTATACACAAGGCCGTTCTGGTCGGTATATTAGCCGGTCAAACGAAGAATGGTCTAAATCTGATTAACGCGCCTACTCTTGCGCAAGATGTCGGCGTAAGGTTGCAAGAGAACCACGTCGAGGACGACAACAAAGCGGTTATCGTGAAAGTTGGGGAACATATCATCAAAGGTAATATCAAATATAGAAACGATACATTTTTCACAATTTTGAAGCGAATCGAATTATCGATTGAATCGATAATCGAAAGATTTCGATTTTCATCCTCTTCCCCGAAGAATTTTAGAGTTCTTGATATATTTTATTGTTAGACAATTAAATTTAAAAAATATGAATATTTGAAAATATATAAAAAAAACTTGCGACTTAACATTTTCTCCAATAGAAATTTTCCAAATTCTTATAGATTACAAATTTCACTAATTGCGTATATTATGTATTATGCTATTATCTATAAAATTAAAGTATACATAAAGTATGTGTCTATATATATATATATATATAACATTATATCCACACAGCTAAACGTTACATTACCGATATTATTAATTGTCATATTACAGGGACCGTGCGTGACAATCAATTGCTGCTGCTTGCTCTAGACGATGCTGTTTTCGCGAACGGTATCGCATTCAGCGATTATATTTGCTTATATCGTGCTAATAGAGTGCAAGATCTCGCCAATATCGTAAATGTTTTCTCGTCAAAGAGCATCAACATCCACAATTTGAATGCCAACGGCAGTTGGGTAATCATTCAAACCGATCGCGAGATCTCGATACAAGTAGACGAGATTGAAAGTTTTTGAACCAAGGGGCTTTCAAGAAAAGTGTATCAATGATAAGCGGTCTCCTTGAGAGAAGAGAGGAATGTGATTAAAGTTCGAATTTTGAAGAATAATCTAGTATTGTCCGATTGCTATAAAAGCGTGAAAAATTTTTATGGAATTCTAGAAAAATACGCAATCTGTTAATTATCGAATTTAGAAATATCGTGGAGAATCATTATTTATTATCTGATCGGAACAGATGATTAGGAAAAGTAAGATAACGAGAAAGAGAGATAAGAAACAATATTGATAATATATATATATATACAATATTACGATAAGGATTATCTTAGCATTAGAAAAAAAAATTATAAAGTAAACAAAATGTTTTTATTACACAATAATAGATGAAATATTTTCATTACGCATGGCGCAACGTATTAAGTAAGTCGCACTTTTATATACGCATGCATGTAGAAATATAAAAAAAGAAAGTATAAAATACCTGTCTGTATAAATATTTATAATTTTTTAATAGGAATTTTTATTAATAAAACATCACATTGTATTAAATCTTCAACCACTTCCGTTATATGTATTATTAGCACTAGAAGGGTCTGCAATATGTATAAATGAATAGTCTATGGTATAAAAGAGATAATAATTTATTTTCTAATTGTAGAAAGAGATAATCTTGGTTTGTATTCGCTACTATTTAGTTCAAAGTTTATAAAAAATATATTTGTAGATTAAAAAAGAGAGAGAAAAAGCTTTTTTTTTTTTTAAATCAGTATATGTGTAAATGGCTGATTGTAGTGTCAGAACCCTTCCAATGTCTAAATATATAATATTATAAACTAATACGCTAATCGTTTACATAGTATACGATTCCTTTTGCCACTGTTTTTCATTCATCAATATAGATATACTTCGAAAGAAACACATCCAATTAAAAAAGATGAAAATATTCTTTGACGTGTCGTATCAGATTTTTAGTTCGTTGTGCAGCTTGCAATAATAATTATATATAAATTGTTTTTGCATCAAATTAAAAATATCTAAGGATTTAAAAAAATAAGATTGGCACGTGATATTGCAATAGCTTATAATATCACAATTTTGAGTGTATATATACTTTGTGTTTCAACATATTTTGGTGCTAACAAAAGTATATGTAGAACAAAATTAAAAGATATTAATAATAATTGATTGCGGGCAATTCTTCAAATTAATACAAATATGCGCTTAATATGCATTATACATGAACAGTCAAGTAACAAGTGTTAAATAATAAAAACATAATAATACCAAATAATTAAAAATATTTCAAATACAAATACGCTAGCTATAATATATTGAATTGCAAAGTCGCACAATTCATAAATATTAAATGGAGATTATTTCATAAAAATAAGTAAATAATTATATTCTTTCGTAACTATCCGCTCGACAACAATTAAAGGTGAAGACAATGCCATCCTGCAGAAAATTACAAAAAAATAATCTTTTTGATTAAATAGCAGTGATCGCTATCTTATCAGGAATATGACACGTGGATTCCACTTACTCTGACTAGTAGAGGAAGTTTAGACCAAAAGTCATGATTTGGCAACATTTCCCAGCCTGTCGCTCCTCTCAATATTCTCAATGTTATAATACCGCCAATAAAATATGTTCCAACAATGGTAAAGAAGAGGATAACTAATATGGAACCAACAGATAATCCTTTGTGCGGTTCTATTTTACATCCGTACGGTGATACTAGCATAAAATGCTATAAACATTATCACACGTGTAATTTGTGCATACATATTTTATAATCATTAAACGGATCACAATATTTTATCGCTATTTCTATGCTTACGTAATTAGAGCCAGAGGGAGGAATCCCAGAATCTATTTTGAAATTTGTTTTGCTATCGGTAAAGCATACGATATTTATCACGGATATATTCTTATCATGATGTATTTCAAAAATCGGAAATTTATTTCCACTCGACATTTTCATTTTTGTTTCCTTTATTGTTCCAAGATTATATGTCAAGTGACTCTGCTTATCAAACATGCATATCTACAAGAATGTAATATTTCATACTTTCAAAACTTGAATAAAATTTGTATAAGCTAAGATTTGGATTATCATCATTAAGGTTTTTATTGTTTTCTGCGGTCATGGAACGGAACAGTGAAAAATTTGATGGTTTTTTATATATTATATATTGAAATAAATTATTTTTTTTGTATTTTATAGTGTGTGTGTGTGTGTGTGTGTATTGGTGCAAAATATACATCAAAAACTCTTCCTTATTATTTTGTATTAATACTTAAACTTAATAGAATTTAATATGCACATATTCCCATTTTTTGCAAAAATGTATGTGTCCTACGATAATTAATCAAGATGTATGGCTACTAATCTATTAATGAAAAGAAAGGTTTTGGTATATTTTACCAATTTATAGTATTAAACGTGGATAACGCTGGCGTACGAATAAGGTTATTTATACATCAAAATAATAAATTTGTTTTAATGTACAATGCAAGAGAAAAGAATTCACATAATTTTTCTTTTATAATGTCACAATTCAATAAGGGCTACTGCTATAATTCAATGAGGGGTTAAGAGCTTTAATTGTGTATAAAGAAATTAATTATTGCATATCAATAAAAGCACTCTAATGCGATCAATAAATATATTAAAATCCAATGTCACAATATCAGAAATAAAAGTATATATATTACCACATAGTTTTTAACTGAAAATTGCAAGAGTATTTTATAATACGCAAGCATAATAATTACGGCAAGTAGACACAACCAACGACATATATACTGTAAGATTTAAATCATTACAAGATTGCATTTTAAATCTTACCGATACATTATTTCCATTGGCACATTTTTGACCGGTTTCTGTCGTTATTTGAACATTTGTGCATGGATGAAAATATACCGTATAATTACCTTGAGTATCGTTCAATAATCTGAAAATATATGTCAATTAATTAACATTCCATATAATTATTACTTAACAAATACCAGACATGTTTTGGCAAATAGATTTCTGAAATAATATCGTATGTATTTGAAAAGCAAAACATAAAATAAAATTATTAACGTTGAAATATTTTTAATACAAGTTCATAAATAAAGTTTGTTAAATAACATTTTGTGGACTAATCCAAATTCAATAAAAGTATGTCACTCTATATACCTCATTTTTCTCCCTTAAAAAAATGTACCAAAAAAAAAAAAAAAAAAAAATCATTGCGTATATAGTTTAATCATGAAAATATCAAATGTTTATATTATATAGCTGCGTGTATATAAATTTTATATTGGTTAATTTATATACACACATGCCGCGTATATAAAATATTTTATATAAAATAATTCAGATTTAAAAAAAAAATAAGAAAAGTAAAGATGAAAAATCTACATCATTTTAATGCAATATTTAAAATGTGTCAATTTATCCATACTTATTTAATTAGCTCCTTCTTTCGTCAGTTTTATTTGAAAAAAAAAAGAAGTTTTGTGTATTTTTGTATGTCCTCGGATCTATTATACTTATATCGCAGAAGTAAAGAGATAAATTATATAGAGGTTAAAAACTGAAAATATACAAACAATTCATTAGCGAGGCCGGTCAAATTGTAATAGTGGCCGTCCGGTAGCGCACAGATGCAGGGAGCCTTTTGAATGCATTCCGACGACGTAGTGTCGCAAAATAATGTTAGAAATAACGCAAACACAATAAACGTCGCATTATCACTACACATCTTTACTATAACCTTTTTGTTTTCGTCACGTCCGCTCCATACCGCTCTTCCTCTTCCATCGTTCCCTCTTCCATACTTTCCGTTCGGTAGGTAATAAAAAAATTTGAATTTTCAATTTGAACGAAATTTCTATCCTAGGAAAGTAGACTCTTCCGATTGGCTATCGTATAGAGAATTTCTATAGTTTCCAAAGTTTGCTGCGGTAACAGCCAATCGGTACGTCTGACAAACTCGCCATATACGAAAAGAGATAAGCCCATATCAGACTGGATATTAAAGATTCAAATTTGACCAATTAGGATAAAAGGAACTAAAATTTCCTTGTCCCGATTGGTCAAATTTTAATCTGATAACTATAAGCAAATCGACAAATCGATCAATCAAACATTCTACAACGTAATAAGAATGTTTAACCGTGATTGGTTGATTCGCTTACGGTCTTAATACGGTTACAACTAAAATTTTTTCACGCGCAATGTGCAATGGTCTTAACATTATCCTTTGGTTTACAAATGATGAGATATTTATACTTTGAACTTTGAACGATGAAAATTTTGGCGGGAGAATCGCGAGTACCACATGAAACAAAACTTGCGACAGTTCGCAGCTTCCGATTTCCGACGCGACGCGGTGCGCGGGTGCGCGTCTGCGCGTTGGACTTGGACGTATTTTCTCGCGCGCTAGCGCAGTACGCGGTCGTCGTCATCGTCGTTGCTGCTGCCGTCGGCGTCGTCGTCGCCGTCTCCGGTCTCCCTCCGTCTGTCTCCGTCACCACCGCCGCCGCCGCCGCCGCCGCTGCTGTCGCTGCCGCTGCCGCTGCCGTCGCGCCGCAAAGGATGCGATGACCGTCAACGCGGAAATCGGCAACCTTGTATCGCCATATTGTTCGCGCGCACGTTGTTGGCGTTGGCGTATCAGTGCCGATAATATCGCGATACGGCGAGTGTCGAGTGGACCGAGGGAGAACGCGTTGACGAAAGGTAAATACCGATGAATCGCCGAGCGACTGAAACTGACGATATTCAACTCGCATTTAGAGAGAGACGCGTTGGGTTATTACGTGCGCGCACACACACGCGAGCGTATATATGTCAAGTAGGCGATGAATACGCGTTAAAAGCGATTAAAACGCGAATCGATAGCGTTTCTCTCTCTCTCTCTCTCTCTCTCTCTCTCTCTCTCTCTCTCTCAATATAGTTGGCCGCGTGTTACGCTGAATACGGCTAACTTCTCACTTTACCGACCCGATCGGATATACATATCGTATACCGTTGCGCCCGTTGGAATTCGGATTCGGACCATACGTTCCCGGTGACGTCATCGTCGGGATGGCCCGATGAGCTAGTTTCGCTGCTCAATTCGCGTCCTCGAATCGCGCAAACCCGCGACTCCGCAGTCTGCCCGATATCCCCCCCCCCCTTCCCCCAAGAAAGAAATCGCAACACGAGCGAAATGAGGGAAACGATTGCCAAGTGTCACGGTCACGGGTGGTGAGTTTTCGATAATCGACGAACAGGCCAGTCAGCCAGTCCTTCCGCGAATCTTTTTCCGTATTTTCGGCTCTTTTCGGCTGCGCGCCCATTCCTGTACTTTATCGTTGTTTCTCGTCGCCGTGAGTATTTCCATCGACCTTTTCTTTCTTCCTCTCCCCCTTTCTCGCCCATCCACCCTCTCTCTCTCTCTCTCTCTCTCTCTCTCTCTCTCTCTCTCTCTCTCTCTCTCTCTCTCACTGGTTTGACTTTTGCCGCATAGGCGTCTAACGTCTCGCGTTTTGGCATGACACATCTATACAGCGAGATGATTCTTTGACCATGTATCTGTAATGTGTAATTAGCACATTTATGTTATGTTGATAAGATACCGAAGAATGAGAGCGACACGTTTTGCCATCGTAAACTTGGCTCGCGTGTAACGATGGTTAGGTTATCCAGCCGTCTCGATGCGTTTTATAAAAATATTCGTGGACGCGCAACTTCTCCCCTTGCCCGAGTGCCGTCTAAAATCTAAAACGAGAGGACTCAATGTATGTGTGTATATATTTGTGTGTGTGCATGTGTATATATATATATATATATATATATAGCAAATGTTCGCTCTTGAAACGAATCGGCTTTCGTTTAGTTGCAATTTATCGTTTGCGTATTAATTCGTCGAATTAAAAAACAAATTAAAGAACCTCTATTAAAGAACTCCTATTAATCATCGAGATACGTCGGGTGCGGAAGAAAAGTTGGAAAATTTAAATAATATCGAAAAACTTTGAATCGCAACTATAACACCAATGTAACAACGCTTTGAGTGAAAATCAATTTAACTTAATATTCGTGTTGGAGCAAAATATCCGCACGAATACTTGAGCCTCTCATCGTGATATTTACTCTTTTCACGATAATCATACAATCCGATTTGCTCCAAGATGACATGACGAGGCGCGATTTTTCCAATTGTAGTTTACAAGATTTTGCGATAGAGCTACATTTTTTTATCATTTTAATCAATCTTGTGATTTTGAGACGTCGATGCATCGACAATGCGCATTATATACTCGTTGCAATATTCCGTGGAAAAAAAAAAATAAGTATAAACGTTCTCATGTTTACGCGCAAAAACGTATATGTGCGGGCGACAATATTTTGCTATTATTTTCCATTGCATTCGTGTCTTTGGCTTTGACGGAAGATGGGATATCGATCAGTCGCTTCTCCGTAGCATATTCGATGAAGCCTTAAGGTCATCATCGGTATATATACTGGGTGGCCCATTTTAATCCATCCAGTCGAATATCTCAAAAACCAAGCCCGGAAGAAAAAAATGTTTCAGACAAAAATTGTGTGGCTTCAAGGGGGCCATAAGATGGTGACGATGATTTGACCTTGGAAAATCATTTGAAGGTCATGAGAAGGTCAACTTTAAAATCTTAAATGAAAACCCCCATTTTTTATTTAGTATTCTTGTAGCTGACATCGAGAGCTTTCCAAAACACTATAAAGTATTTTTTCATTAAGTACTTTTTGAGTTATTTTATATTTTAATCTGACATATTTTGATATAAAAAATAAAATATTTCGTAAAATATTCAGTTTTCGATAATTTTACCGTAATACTTCTATGTACAGAATAATAAGACAAATTAATTAGTGCCAAAAAAAAACAAATAATTGTTTAAAAAAATACATTGTAAATAATTTTCTTAAAAACAATTTTTTTTTTTTTTTATACTAATTGATTTGTCTCATTATTCTGTACATAGAAGTATTACGGTAAAATGATCAAAAACTAAATATTTTACGAGATATTTAATTTTGTATATCAAAATATGTCAGATTAAAATATAAAATAACTCAAAAAGTACTTAATAAAAGAATATTTTATTATAGCGTTTTGGAAAGCTCTCGATGTCAGCTACAAGAATACTAAATAAAAAATGTGGGTTTCTATTTAAGATTTTAAAGTTGACCTTCACATGAGCTTCAAATGATTTTCCAAGGTCAAATCATCGTCACCATCTTATGGCCCCCTTGAAGCCATACAACTTTTGTTTGAAACATTTTTCGATTTAACGCAGTGTTTCTGAGATATTTGAGTGGGTCCTTTAAAATGGAACATCCTGTATATATATATACCGATATCTATCCTGTATACGCAAATCGTATATCGTCTTTAGTGCGTGTGAATGATCGTTCTCGAATAATTAATTTCCTTTTCTTTTTACAGAAAAACGGAAACGTTGAATCCTGAATGATATTCCATGCCGATACCATCATTTTTAATTCGTACCTTTATTTAACATTTGTATACACTTGAGATGATCCTTGAAGAAGCGAGACTAAATACGTATGTACACTAATTACGAGTGGTACTCGTGCTACTTTTTTAACCTTACGCGGTTAAATGGCGGTTAAATAAACGAACGCAGTCGGACATAAATCGCTGTGAAATTAATCAACGACATCCCGAGCAAAGAAATCTACGCGTTATATCATAATTCATGGTGTTACGTCTCGTATAATTTAATCAAATCGTAATCTGTCTCTGCAGAAGCTTTACTCGCGCGGACATCATTCCCTTACATGTTAATTACTACGTTAATGCTCTGGTATTATATATTATGTTAAATGATATGAATATAATTTACAGAAAAGAAGAAAAGTAACGTATTTATCTGAGAATAGAGTCTATCTAATATTAATAACGAGATACACGTTATATACGACCGTAAATCGTCTCACGTCGCTAATGTCTCGGGGACATTATCTCGATTCTATAATTATTATCGTAACTAGTTCAAAAAGATCTTCCAGAGTATTTATCGCGATCGAAATATAAATAAAACTCGTTTACTTTTCCGTTAAAACGCCATATATATCATTAAATAGATATAATAGGCATTGGCGAAAAATAAATCTGTGTAGGTCGAAGCGAATCGTTATCGTAAAAAGATTTAAAAAGTTTCGACCTTCGAAATCACAAAACTAGAATCTATATAATATCGTATCATATACGTATACGTATACATGCGTGTAACGGTATTGACCGAAGACACGTATTCTAACGAGTTTATATCGTGAAATTGATTACATCATTTTGATTCGATTATTTTCTCTATACGATTATGTAATGATATTATTGATTCTATACCGTTGTTGGAAACACTCGGTAAAGCGTATAATTTGCCGCAAAAGTTACGGTTACGCAACGAGTACCGTATGCATTATGCATATATATGTACAATCTGTTCTAGATTTACATAAACAACAATCTGTCATTTCTTCGTCAACGAGTCGTTTAGATTTCAGTGCGGTTCTTCGATTCGTTTTTATATTCGAATGTTTTTTACGTGATATATAATACATTGTCGCGTTCTCGATGAATTTTATTCGTCATATTTGATATATCGAAAAACGGCATTATTTTTGTTATTAGAAGTTTAATAAAAAGTCGCGTCTATATCGCTGTTGAAACTGTAAGAATTTTTATGTGGTCTCATTTGTGTGTACATTAAACTTGAGTGTCTATCGCTGTGTACCACTTTTGTGTGATATCAAAAAGTCAACGAGATATCTATAGAGATATCGGCGAATGAATACTCTCTTGTATTATTCTCTACCCCTACGATCATTACATTATTTTACATATCGCAAATCATTTACGCGCGACTCGAGAACATTTTCATTTTTAACGAGACTAGATGCAAAATCGTGCCACTTGAGCAAAGTAAGAGTATACGCGCGCCTGCCGCATAGCTTTGTAACAAAATCTTGAAACGACACGGTTTATATTGGATTCCGGCCTTCTACTACGCATCGGACTCTGGTGAAAAGTGGGACGGCTGCCAAATCAGTCGGGAAAAAATCCGCGATCTATTGACGCCGGCCACTTTTCCATTTTCTTCCATTTCCTCGCTATTACGACGCGATTATTTATAACGACAAAAATAACGGGAGGGTTATTAAATGGGACGAGTGCTGTTACTCTATTGTTATAAACGTGAATACCAATCTCGTTGCATTTTTTTTTTTTCTTATTTTTTTTCTCATTCAAAATTATAACTTGTGCTCTCGGATCGCAAATCTATATATTATTCAGCGGTAACGTGGGATGGTCAACTTGGGATGGACCATTAGTTACTATAGGAATCTTTGGACATTTTATAAAGAGGTAAAGAGATTACTCAAACAAGACGAGATCGAATCGAGTAAAGCTCGAATTAAATTTGTCTGTATTGTTCGCCAAGATGACGATATTCTTTCTCTCTCTCGTTTTATATATTAGATGCTTATAATTATATATAATACACATATATATTAAATGTATTATCCGAAGCCCGATTATTTATACGCGCGCGCGGGTATATAACGATCGATAATAAAATTTCTGATACACGTACGCTTTAATCAAATTCATTTTGGATCAAAGCCGTCATCAGTTCTTTTGGAATATTTAATCCTGCAAACGTTGTGTGTGTATGTGTGTGTGTGTGCGCGCGCGCGTTTTTTTTCAAAGTCACAATAAACCCGTGATATTTCGTTAATAGAATATTACGCTTTATTTTTTAGAGTTCGCATGAGAATAGTGTGCAGTAAAATGAATTTCAGGCACTCGACGAAGAAACTCGACGAGGAGATTGGCGAATCGCGACACGCAATGTCGTATCATCGCGGTGGGCAGACGGGCGCCGTAGCGGTATCGTACAGCACAAGTCCAATGCCGCATTCGCCTAACCGGAGATACTCGAGCGGCACCGGTAGCGGGAGTACCGCCACATCCGGTATCGGGAGCACGACGTCCAAGTTCAATACCTACCGTCCCGGTGGCACCTCCTCGCTCCTCGATCGACCCACGACCAGTTTCTATTCCACGGCTGGTCTGCCCTCTAACTACATCTCCTCCGAGTACAGACGATCCTATTGCGTTCCGGGAAGGTTAGTATATACATCTCGAATACACCTGTACTAAGAACATGCGTACGGGAAACTGGCGATTATCTTTTTAAGTTACAATGTGACAAAATGTATTTATATAATTGATCGGCTCTGCAGCTTCTATTCGTCGGCTTCTACCGGCACGAGCATCCGCAGGAACTATTCATCCGAGTACAGTCGATCCAACTGCTCACCCGCAAGGTGAGCAATCTCCGACGTAGGCTTTAGAGAGGTTGACGATTGCGAAACATGAAACATTTTTCTTATGATGCAGATGGAATCGATAGTTGACATGTCTATATAACAACTATATAATATTAGCAAATAGCAAATTGCTTACATTTTTTTGATTTAAGAAAGAGAGAGAGAGAGAGAAATAACTTTTTAAAAATATGATAAATTTAATATCGTTTTACTCTTAATAATACGTAATTATATTTTTAATGGGGGTTACATTGTGGTGATAGATGGCTTTCTAAAGTCTCGTACAAGTCTAGTCACTTGCTTTTGTTCACGCGTTACTATAATTCAATTACGAGAACGATGCGATATATTTTCATTCGTATAAGTGATATAGGTAACCGACGGTAAAGGTCTATGTCAATTGCAAATGGGTCGCACGCAAAGTTTGCTACCTATTATTCCAAACCATATAACTTTATTCCTTTAGGAACTGAAAGGTAGTAACCGTTGTAAAGCAAAATTCAGCAGCTATTATCGAGGGAGCGCGTAACCATCGATCTATCGATTTTAAATAAGCACTTCGGAATGTAGGATCGTGGACCTTAACCTTGCAAGATTGTGTATGCAGTGCGTTTGCGTTTTAAAAAATACTTTTACACTTTTATACTTTTTCCTTCGGGCAGCCATGATTGGATTATCGACGACGATGATTTGTCGGACGGCGCGGTTTCCCGAAAAACATATTCATAAATATCTAATACGCAAAAGAGAGCATACGCACCACCTTGCTAAGACTATCGCGTTTTTGTAAACGATATCGCGAGTGATGACTTGATTTAGCAATTTCTCGATACTGACGAAATATTGTAAAATAATTCCGCTTGGCGGCGGAAATGTTTATATCTCAAAAGTGCGCATGCCGGTCTCTTCGCCGAAGAATGCGTCTATACTTGCGCGCATTGCATAACGCAATTTTGCGAAGAGTGTAGCAGAGTAGGCAGCACCTGGCCGCAGGCCCAATCTGGCGAGAAACATGACCGCACAATATTTTTACATACATCTTGGATGAATTTTCACAGGTCAGTCTCGTCGTCGTCGTACGGCGAAACGGGTGGCGGCGCTGCGACAAGCACCAGCAGCGTTAACGGCACCAGTAGCGGCAGATACATCTCCTCAACGTCGAGCGCCTCGAGTTCATCGTCTTCGAGAGAGCGTAGCAACGTTGATGCGGCCGCCGATATTATCAGCAGGTATTCGCCAGCCAGTTACGTGCCGAATATCCAACGTCAGCAACAAGCGAATAGCGGCAACGCGCACCACTGGAGGCACCGTTCGACATCGTCGTCTCTGAGCGAGTTGTTTGGCGGTGACGAGCGCGAAGTAGAGCGCAGAGATCTACGTCCAGAGTCTTCGCTTTCCTTGTTATCCTCCTCCTCGTCCGCCGCCGTCGTCGGCGCGGTTGGTTCATGGTCGAAATCTAACAAGAGAAGACCAATATCTACAAACAGCACGGTGCCCACCATAGCCGCCGGGCATGCACGCGCGGACAGCGCCGCGTCTCTTGCCGAGGTAACAACCATTATCGACGACGATCACAATACGCGTAAATTAAACGACGACGATGACGACGATGGCGACGACGACGACAACGACGACGACGACGATACCAAAGACATTAACGACGATCAGCATAACAACAACGGCAACATCAGCTCCAACGGGCAGGACAGCAACGACGAAGGTATCGCGTGCGGATACGGCATTAACAACAACGACGACAACGACGAGGACGAGGACAACGACGACGATAACAACGATGACGATAATCTCAACAATCACCACTTCCACCAACAGCGCCGTCACCGATCAGACGAGGTCTTGCCCGCTAAGCATAATCTTCTCTCTCCCACCACCCCCGCTGGTGGTAGTGGTAGTGGTTTGATTAGTGATGTTAGTAGCCTTGACCTGTTAACTAACCACGCGACTAATACTCGTAACGAACTGCTGATCAATAACAACGTTCAGAACAAGGTGATAGGAGGAAAGGAAGAAGAAGACGAGATTGCGACGACCAACAAGGTAACGCGCGATGCCGACAATGTTCCGTCGATCGTCACGCATCTACAAAATAATTGCATCAACGACCGAGACATTTCTGAAGATGGTGAGGAGGAAAGAAACGACAGCTCGGATGTTTTTGGCGGAGCGCCGCCGATAGACAGTGTAGCCGGTAGACCATCCGTTACACACGGCGACGATCCATCTGTTCCTTCGACATCAAGGAGAACCGATCAGTCTGGTCTTTTCTCGAATACCGACCACCAGACATCTTCATCGACAAATCCATCCACGGGGCATCAGAGTATTTACCGCAGTGTCAACGAGCAATACGTGAGTGTGTTTGTAAACGATATGTTTCGGCCTGGTGCAGCATAGCAGCAATATACTTTATACACACTACACACACATATATCTGATTTTTATAATTGACTTTTAATAATAGAAATTTTTCTATGCATATACTTTTTTTCGGAAATTTTGTATATTGATTTCCGCGATTCCGTCGATGCTGTACCGTGCCTTAATGTTTTCTTTTAAAATGTTGAATTAATAATCATACAACCATAGATCTTACAACAATCTTAGTATCAAAAACGTGAGTATAATGCATATCCTTATGAAGGTCAAGATACAATAGATTTCGATGTAGATATTTGCGCGGAATACATAAATCATATACATGTTGGAATCGCGTTAATAATTCTCACAAAAAGTGTATATATTGAAAGTTATATCGATTGTTTGTATTTTTATTGATGATCCGTAGAGAAAGATCTTGTATTAAAAGAATTTTCTTCTTCTTCGATTATCGACATTTGTCGATAAATAGATTTAATCGTATTTCGACACATGTTAAGAGAGGAGAATTACACCGCTATACGCGATTTATTTACTTCTCACCCATCTCTATTACGAAATCTCTTTGCCCTCTCGCCGTCTTTCCAACTAGAGTCTCTTCAAAGTTAGTCGCGGGCGTCGCTCCATTTTATTAATAGCTTAGAGCTCTTTCTCTCTTCTTCCCGACCTCTTCGAGAGATAGAGGCACGTACTCGTACTACAGTATTTCGTGATAATTTACGATAGATTTCTCTTTCCAGAATTTGCACACTTCTTTACGTAGATTCTACCATGTAATCGAGAATGTATTAATATAATAATCGCGATCGCGTAAAACGAACAAAGTGAAGCGATCGTAATTGCGTTTCTAACTCATAAACTGTTTATAACTGTCCTTATTATATAATATAAATTGAGTTTGCGCGAGTTATCCATTGCATTAACAAAATCAACATTCCAAGGTTCCATTGTGTCTGAATAACAAAACGAAAACGTTTGTAAAAAAGATATAATAACTTTCATTCCGCAATAATGATATTATACGTTACAATAATCGTTAAAGTAGCGTTTATAATTAACATACATTGACAAGTATGAATCATCTTTCCTCATTATTTAGACGCACGCGCTACGTATTGCGTGCAACGAAAAAAAAAAAGACAAACATTTTGATCGTATAATTGTGAGATTCTTCAAAATACTATTATTTGGAAATCGTGTGGCCAATCATATAAACTGGCTCATATCCAAGTGATAGGATGGGCTTTGTGGTGTCTGTGGACAACGATAAGCCTCTTGTCCATTTATGCCTTTTTCCTTGGCATCGCGACACCTTTGATATCCTACAAACGTATTTCGACTAGAATTAATGCGATACGCGTCGATAATTCGGCGATAATTCCGCTCCGCTCCATCTCACATACTGTTCAATCTTCTTCGTTTGTTTCACATTCACAGGTGAGTACTCGAGGAATTGCAAAAATATTTTTCTGCATATTGCCGATTGAATCGATTGCCTTTATCTTTATCGTCTTTTGTATAAACTAAAAATACATTAAGACATTTTCCTATCCCGTTTGTAAATCTATATTTTAATAAACATAACAATGTCCATACATATATACGTGTGCCTAACAAGCTGTTACAAATCTAATTCGCGCGTTTTTACTTTGTGTTTGTATAATATAAGTTTGCTGTCCCGCTTAAGCCTTCTTTTATCGAATAATGTTTCATCGATCCAAGAACCAGTGAAGGTTTACATACTTATAAAAAAAGAAAAAAGACAATTCCCCCCCAAGACGAGACGATATTTACAACGATATATAAACTATGCGCCCCCGTTTAATTAACAATAGTCGTGGAGCAACTTACTCGCGTAAATAATAATGATTTAATAATTTCCAGGAAGGAAATCCGACAAATAGATCAGTACGTAACCGCCTGCAAGCTTCACGCGATGAACGATGTGGTTTAAACGGCTTACGAAATATTGGAAATACAGTGAGTATATTTTTAACGAAATATATGGTTTCTCTCACCTTGGCCGCTACATATATTCTTAATATATATATATATAATTATTTTAGTGTTTCATGAACAGCGTGATCCAGTGTTTAAGCAACACGAGACCTCTGTTGGAGTATTTGTTAAACGAACAATATCTGGCCGACATAAATACTACTACGTCCAGCATGAAAGGCGCTCTGATCAAAGCGTTCAGCCAAGTGATCCACGAGTTGTGGGAGGTGGGCGGTGATCACGTGGTAAACACAACCGCGCTCAAGTCTCAGATACAGAGATTCGCGCCACGTTTTATGGGCTACAGTCAACAAGATGCTCAAGAGTTTCTTAGATACTTGCTAGAGGGTTTGCACGAAGATGTCAACAGAGTCACTACAAAGCTACCACCCATACATGGAGATATACCCGATAGTTATACGTAAGTGTAGACATTTAAAAGCGCGTTCATATAAAACGTGTTTGTTCGAATTACAACAAAATTCAACATTGCTGTTATTTCATATAGGGATATGCAAAAAGCGGTAGAGAGTTGGAAACGTTATCTACGCAGCGAAGACAGTATGATTGTCGATGTTTTCGTCGGGCAATTACGTTCGTCTTTACATTGCACCTCTTGCGATCATGTATCGGTCACACTCGACCCGTTCTGGGATTTAAGTTTGCCGATACCAGGCAGAAGCGGGACAGTAAAATTGAGTCAATGCTTGGAGCATTTTACTCGAGAGGAGGTGTTGGACGGCGATGAAAAACCAACATGTTCCAAATGTCAAATGAGAAGAAAGTGTACCAAGAGCTTCAGCATACAGAAATTTCCGAAAATTTTGGTAATTCGTATCCTTTTTTTTGAAATTGATATAACGTCCGATTGTACATCTATGTCGTCGCTTTTATATTTATTTATATCGTATAATCGATGCCATTTCAAAGAAAGAGAAAAATGTAAATGTAGATTTAGTTTTATTACAAGCAAAGATTGATGAAAAGGATATTTTTCTTAATATTCTATACGTTAGATTTGAAACGTTTTTCTCCGATGGAACGTTTCCGCGGCAAGCTGAACGTGATGGTGGACTTTCCGTTGACGGGTTTAGATCTCAGTGCCTTTGCCGCCCCGAGAGTTCCGGGCTGTACGTACAATCTGTATGGGGTCGCGAATCACTCGGGTACGACATACTCTGGTCATTATACCGCGTACTGTAAGCATCCGTACTCGGGAGAATGGCACGAGTATAACGACAGCCGGGTGTCCGTTGTGTCTGCACGATCAGTCGTTTCCAGTGAAGCCTATGTACTGTTTTACGAACAACAGCCTCATAGTTCTCACTTGTAACCTTACGCCATGTCTAGAGAGTAAACACAATCATCTTGCCTCTCTCGATACCTCAACTCAGCCTAGTAAAAACTCTGTTTTCTGACATGATGAAAAGCGACTAAACATTGAAACATTGAACGGAGGGCTCGATCCCTCCTGGGTAACAAAGTTCATTGCGACCTTGTTGGCGATAATCGTGTCTCCTCCTGCGATACGCTTCTGGATATAACATGGTACAATGTCCCTTTATATAACAAGATTACGCGAGATCGATAATTGAATATAATTAATGATTATACATACTCGACATACACACTTGACATGGGAAATTATTTCCGCATCAAGTTTAATATGTATGAAATTATTTATTTATTTCTTACGTAAAAAAATGTGTTTTGTGAGATAATTTATATCGCAATCGTGTTTGTGAAATAGGACAATATATTTTTATTTATTGCTTTAATCGCATGCAGGACTATAAAGCGCTGTTTCAATTTTGAAGAGAATAAAGAGGTACGATGATACAAAGTCGCCAAAGATTGTACACACACACACACACATACACACATACACATACTATGCATAGTGCTTCAGATGTCTAGTTACTTTTGAATAGACGATATATACATATAATACATCTCCCTCACTCTTCACTCAATGTTACATTGTGGCGCGACGTACGGCTATTTACTTTTGTAAAATATTTTGTTTAATATAACCACAAGTCACACAAGAGTTATTTATTATAATTTATGGAAAAAGAGAAAATAAAATAATATATTCGATAACTGACAAATATATATAAATATATATTATACGCAGTATACATATAACATATTTTAATAAAGATGATGGATTAGGGGAAAAAATCTATCGAAGAATATATTGCATAAATTTGTAAAAGATGAAAAAGATACTGTATTTTGATCAGATGTAAAAGTGCAAGATTATGAGGCGTCATTTAGGAAAAAATTCCTTCCACCGATCGCGGTCACTAACCTTTGGTGCACGTACAGAGCGCAAGATGTAGCAGGTAGCGCGTTAATTTGCGATTCGATCAATTCGCAAAAACATGTTCCCGCTTTATCGTATAGATGGCGGCAGCGTATTTTTCTAGCGAGATATCTGCGACACACCACGCGCGCGCAGAAAGATGTGTCTTTCAACCTGCCATTTTCGTGTAATTTCTGCCGTTCTTTCTCGATAATCCTACTAAGATTAGTCTGGATCGTCCGATCGCATAGTTGAAACAAAGTAAACGATTCGCGGCAAGCTGAAAAAATTAAGATAAATACATGCGCACGCGTGCAATATGCACGCACAGAGCATAGACATGTTACATGGACGAGAGTGGGTAGTCGGCGGGTGACGGGTGGCGGGCGGTAGGCGGTAGGCGGCGGGTCGGCAGCGAAGGCGAAACCGAATCTGTCAGAGTCGATGCACTACCTCTACCTCTACCTCCACCTCCACCACCGATGCCACCGCCACCGTCGTCGTCGTCGTCGTCGTCGTTGTCGTCGCAGCCGTCGCTGTGCATCTCGTCTCTCTCGTCGTGTCGCGTCGAACGCGATATTCGCGAATTCGTGTAGAGTAAGGTCGTCTCGCCGGCCGCCACCAGAGGGTCACGACCACCCGTGAAAAGTCTTGTGTGCGTCTGTCGTATCACCGTTTGCTTTTCCGCGCGACACGCGTGTTACGTCTCTAGAGTGATACGCCTTCCGCTCGATTTGCAAAAATTCGGTAAAAAGACCGCTTCTCTCTCTTTTCCCGAACTGCATCGCGCCTTGCTTTCTCTCTCTCTCTCTCTTTCTCTCTGTCGCTCGCTCGTTTTCTCCCCCTCTCTTTCTTCCTCTCCCTCTCCTTCTCTCTCCGAGAAGAGAGTCGACGTCTCCGTTTAACCCGTTCCGTGTGATCTCGTCCATCCGTTGTTCCGCACACGGACAGTACTCGATACTCTCTGTCGCCAAGCGCTCGTAATAGAGCGGAAATCGCGCGTAGAGTCGCAACGCTCAGCCTGTCATCTTTGATCGACGAACTGATTACGTATGAACGTATGTCGTGTATCGTGTGTCGTGTATCGCGTCGAGCGCGCGAATCGTTTAGTGATCCGGTTAGTGGTGGTTCAGTCGTTTCGCGATACGTTACTGGCGGTCCGCGCGAAGGAACGAGAGAAAGCCTCGTCGGGTGTCGGGTCGGGTGTGCGCGAGGGCAGTGATCTCTCGTCGGAGAGCGGCGACCTGACGACGGGTACGAACCGGCTGACGAGT